>NC_090265.1:1088618791-1088983791 GCF_040414725.1 Anabrus simplex | reverse complement strand
GTTGTATACAGGAGGGGGCTATTGCATCATCCACTCGCCTAGACACGGCACACGGAATAACCAGCGATGTTACTGAGCCTTGCACTGTACAAGTGTCTTCATTATAACTCTGCCTCTGTGTAACGTCACTGGTTTTCGAAAAAAAGGGAAGATAGATAGACATTCTACTAGTCTCTACCAAAACGCTTATCAAATCCGCAGAATGGTATTAAAACATTACTTTCTTGCGATAGTTGTAAGGTGGACCGTAATATATTCCCGAGTCCTGGCTGCGCAGGAAATGTCATTGGAATTGCAATAGCAAGGATGCCAGATGCTATACCCTTCCATTTCTTAGAAGGGCCACGGATACTCATAGGCAGAGTTATAACGAGTCTACTGTACCGGCGGAAGCGATATGTTTGGTTGTTACTTTTGAGTGTGTTCATTCTTCCTACGTATAGTAATAGGTTGAGCACTCACTTCGTGATCTCAAGATCATGTGATAGAATCTCAGCATAATCAATCGGCCTTTAGAAACCTTTAATATCATATATTTACGTTAGAAATGTTTCTGAAAAATTAAAACTACTTCCACATGGGAATAAACGTCCGCCACTCCAGCATTTCTTAAGCCCGAAATAGGTGATCTAGCATAAGAAATAATCCTACATCTGTAATAATTTTGCTCCTTTTGATATATATATATCTCGTACTCATCACCCGAGAACATATAAGGTATCACCCTTTCTTTTACACACGTAGATTGTCATGAACGAGACTACAGATGTCCAAATCCTTCGCAGTCTCTTTACGATTGGTGATGGATAACGTGGCACGTTGGAGCCCAAAATTCTCCGAGTCAACGCAGCAAACAAGGAGATTCCTACCCCTTGTGTGGTGGGGTGGAAAAATACATTCACGATGTCACCTGCCTGTCGTAAGAGACGACTAATAGGGACCCTAGGTGTTCTCAACTTGTGAGAGGGAGCTTGCGGCAACATAGAGCCTAGATCAGTCTGGCGTTCCTTCCTCTTACTGTGCCAGAATCCTAAATTTTCTCTCTCGTACCTGACCTTCCTTGGTCAATTGTTGTTCCATTCTACTCGTCGAAGAATGGGAACTCTTCCTTTTTCCCTCTGATAAAAGTTAACAGAGGATGGTTGCCCAGTCGTACTTCAGCTCATCATCACCATTAAGATTTCTTACCCTTCAGAAAACGTGGGGACCTGTTGAGAAATGGGAGGTTACGGGAATAGAGCATACAGTAATTATCAATGAATGGGGTACAGACAATGTGTAATAAAACACAGATAACTCCCTATGTTGATCAGTATCAATCAATCAATCAATCAATCAATCAATCAATCAATCAATCAATCAATCAATCAATCAATCAATCAATCAATCAATCAATCAATCAATCAATCAATCAATCAATCAATCAATCAATCAATCAATCAATCAATCAATCATCTGCATGTAGGGTTGTTGCCCAGGTAGCAGATTCCTTATCGGTTGTTTGCTTCATCTGTTTTAAACGTTTTCAAAGAACTCGGAAATTTAAAGAAGTAGAGTATCGCGGTACGGGACTCAGAGGCCTTCGGTTCAGAGGGTCCCGGGTTCGATTCCCGGCAGAGTCGGGGATTTTAATCGCGTCTCATTAATTCTTATGGCTCGCGGATTGGACGTTTGTGTTTGTCCCAACACTTACCTCTTCATATTTAGACAACACACTACACTACCAACCACCACAGAAACATGCTATACTTAATTACATCTCTCCATATAATGTCGCGTCAGGGAGGGCATCCGGCCTTAAAACATGGCCAAATCAACATGTGCGCCACAGTTCGCACCCGTGACCCCACAGAAGTGGGAAAATCGGAGGAGGAGGAGGAAGAAGAAGAAGAATAGTACCGCCGATCCCACCCAGCAGCGGGCAAAAAAAGAGTCATTTCGACACTCTATGTTGTACGATGTCGACACATGAAAGATCTCTGGTCTGATAGGCCTATTTGGTGTAAGCCCGACAAAATTAAGATTCAACAATTGGTTGGTGAACAAAGATACGATTTTTCTGCCATCTGGTATAGTAAACTGGAACGTAGAAACTGACACACAGACAGCCTAAATGCTGTTAAAGAGAAACTTCTGCAACACTGTCGTTCAGGTCATACGAGTATTATACTCGTATTATTATTATTATTATTATTATTATTATTATTATTATTATTATTATTATTATTAAAACATAAGTCTCCTTGTAATTCGCAAGGCAAAGGGATCCCGATAGAGCTGCCAGGTCCCCCAAAATTTCAAGAGATCTCCCTATTTTTTGCAACACACCAGAAGACCCGAAAAAAAAATCTCCCGAAATTTCTTCTAATCCAAATTTAAGGAAAATGAATAAAATTATTAATGGTACACAATATATTTGTGCCGGAAAACGCTTTGACTGTTTCATTGTGTGACGTTTTATCGATAACATCACTCGTTAGGTACTACCCTGTATTCATTTTAGGCTCGAATTACGTAATCTCTCCCCTCTCAATGAACTCAAAACTCAGGCTTGACTCCATCATTCGAAGAGAAATCTCCGACCCGCATATAGAATACAAAATCTGCATCCTGCTACGACTTCAAAATCAGCTCACAATTTTTACGCTTGATGAATAACTACATCTACAGCAAGAGTGGGGAGAAAGAGAACAAGAAGGAAAAGAAGCAGTATAAAGAGGCCAGAGAGTACGGGTTAGTTGAATAATTTAATTTTCTCATAATAACTTCACGTGACTATTGCATTCTTTAATTGTTATATTATAAAATTTCGGTGCTCGAGAAAGTCATCATCATCATCATCTGTTTACCCTCCAGGTTCGGCTTTTCCCTCGGACACAGCGAGGGATCCCACCTCTACCGCCTCAAGGGCAGTGTCCTGGAGCTTCAGACTCTTGGTCGGGGATACAACTGGGGAGAATGACCAGTACCTCGCCCAGGCGGCCTCACCTGCTATGCTGAACAGGGGCCTTGTGGAGGGATGGGAAGATTGGAAGGGATAGGCAAGGAAGAGGGAAGGAAGCGGCCGTGGCCTTATGTTAGGTAAGTTACCATCCCGGCATTCGCCTGGAGGAGAAGTGGGAAACCACGGAAAACCACTTCCAGGATGGCTGAGGTGGGAATCGAACCCACCTCTACTCAGTTGACCTCCCGAGGCTGAGTGGACCCCGTTCCAGCCCTCATGCCACTTTTCAAATTTCGTGGCAGAGCCGGGAATCGAACCCGTGCCTCCGGGGGTGGCAGCTAATCACACTAACCACTACACCACAGAGGCGGACTGCTCGAGAAAGTACCGGGCGTAATATAAGATGGAAGCTCGGGTGTAGAAAAATCGCCGCTGGGCATGGTCCATATGAGGCCAATTGGACAAGGCCCACAAGATCGCCTGAGCCTCATGCTGGTCGCGACCAATGGGGATAGCTGGCACCAATTGCTTGAAGGCTTCCGCCAGGCGAAGCGCTCGTTCGGGCTCGGGAACAGAGAGTCCTGTCGGGAAGGATGGTGGGGCCAACGTACGTCAGGGTTGCGTAGGGCGAAGTTCCTCGTCCTGAAGGTCTCCTTCTTCTTCGTCGTCGTCAGAGATGTTGTCGGGCGGCTCGGAACGGTGGCTGTGAGCCGGAGCTGTCCGGGGTGCCGGTTACGTGTGATATGGCGCTCAAGCTGTTGCACTGTGCGAACTAAAGCCTCCCAATCTAAATTGGCCGTGGGCTGCACTGTATGTGGTGCAGCGGAGTCAGACTGAGTCTCTGTGATTTCTTGGGAGTTCGTCAAGTCGGTCTTGGAGCGCTTGAGCCGCCCTAATGCAGGGGTGCCTGCAACATCCTTGCGTGGTTGTTCCATCTTCTGCTCTCTGAAGTATTGGGTTACACTAACTGTATCAGATTTCTTAGAGTTCACTGACATTGCGAGACTTGTTTATGTTTAGACCTGGCAATACTGGATCCCGGGTATATAAAATTACTGTATTTTAGTGTATTTTCATGCAAATCTTAGTAAATCTCTACGTTTAATGCTGAACACTTCTAGAAATTAAACTAGGTGAATCATTATGTTATCCAGTAATAATCAAGAGGGGGGTTGGTGTTCCAGCGAGGCAGTATTATCGGACCTATGTGTTTTCTGTGATACATAAATTACAGAGCAAGTGGCCGCGTGGTTTGGATCACGTAGCTATCATCTTGCATTCGGGAGATAGTGGGTTTGAATCCCACTGTCGGAAGCTCTGAAATGGTTTTCCGTGCTTTCCCCCAGTTTCACACCAACCAAATTCTGGGCTGTACCTTAATTAGGGCCACGGTCGCTTCTTTCCCACTCCCAGCCCTTTCCTATCCTATTGTCGCCATAAGACCTATCTGTGTCCGTGTGACATAAAGCATATTATAAAATTTGATGTATAAATGATAGGCCTAGGATTAAATAATGGAACCACAGATAAGGTTTCTTGAGGAGGATACAGTATTATACTGTACGGAGTAATAAATATGTTACAATTTTATGAGCGACTGCAAAGAGACCTTGACAAAGTTATGAGATGGACAGCAGACAGTGGTGTGATGGCAAACAGGGTGAAACGCCAAGTTGTAAGCTTCACCTGAGGAGAAGTTCTTCCAGGTTTAATTACTGTGCTGATGGGGCGACAACAACTCACGGAGATCACCAAAGCGGGATTGTAAATAAAGCTTACAGATCTCTTCGTATGGTTATGAAGGTATTAAGGGTTTGTAGTAAAGACGTAAAGGAGCAGGCGTATACGCCGCTTTTAGAGTCTCGTTCCTGTCTATGGGAGCCTCACCAGGACTACTTGATTCGAGAACTGGAAAAAATCCGAAGGAAAGCAGCACGATTTGTTCTGGAAGATCTCCGAACAAAGAGTAGTGTTACGAAAACGTTGCAAACTCTGCACTGGAAAGACCTGGGAATAAGAAAAACAGCTCGACTAAGAGGAATATTCTCAGCTGTCAGTGGAGAAATACCTTGGAATGACGAATATATATGCGTGTACTTTACAAAGGAAAAAATTAATATATCCTCCTATTCAATACTTAACATAATTCCATTATTAGATAAAGTAATAAAATTCACAAACATGTTTCGAATCGTTTGAGCCATCTTCAGTGAGTAAAGGAGGGGGGGGAGGTGTTAAAATTATTTACATAATACAAGCTAAAAATGTGCTAAAAACATAATGAAAGAACAAATGAAAAACAAAAGAGACATGACGGAAATTAAAAAAACGATACAATATACATTTCCATCATTAGATGCAGCAATAAATAACTCGTTGAGATAAATTCGTCCGCCTCTGTGCTGTACAGGTTACTGTGATTAGTTGAGTCGCTCGGAGGCCCGGGTTCGATTCCCGGCTCTGTCACGAAATTTGAAAAATGGTACGAGGGCTGGAACGGGGTCCACTCAGCCTCCGGAGGTCAACTGAATAGAGGTGGGTTCGATTCCCACCTCAGCCATTGAAGTGGTTTTCCGTGTTTCCCACTTCTATCCAGGCAAATGCCGGGATGGTACGTAACTTAAGGCCACGACCCCTTCCTCCCCTCTTCCTTGTCTATCCCTTCCAAACTTGCCATCTCCCCTCAAGGCCCCTGTTCAGCATAGCAGGAGAGGCCACCTGGGCGAGATACTGGTCATCCTCCCCAGTTGTATCCCCGATCCAGAGTCTGAAGCTCCAGGACACTGCCCTCGCGACGGTAGAGGTTGGATCCCTTGCTGAGTCCGAGGGAAAAACCGACCCTGGAGGGTAAACAGATAAAGGAGAAGAAGAAGAAGAAGAGACAAATTCAATGAAAAAAGTTAATATTATACATAATTGAATCTAAAAAGTGTGTTAAACCTAAGAAGGGATGCAGACGGAAACGAACAATAAGTGCTTATAGTGAAGTTGCGGACCTCTTAGTCTAAAAATTTTCCAGTTTGACTCAAGCCAATATATCAGTAAAGAATTCTATAGAATTTTGCAATAAAACTAAACACTTTAATTTATCCAAACACCACACTCTTCATTCTTTTGATGTTACTAATATGTATATTAATGTGCCCGTTAATGACAGCGTACAATCGATTAAGAACAATCTTTCCAAGATACGCCGCACATCGCAATGCTCTCAAATACTGTATAATCCTTTTTCAGCCATGAGTGAATATCATAAAGCATCCAGTCACGAATACACATCAACAGATAAAGATCGTAAGTTCTTGCATTATGAGCAAAAAGGCCCTTGCAGAAAGTTCTCGAAAGCATCCACGTTGATTTAGATCAGTTTATGAACACCTGTCACAATTTAAATGAAATGAACTGAAAAAAAAAGAACATTCTACTTGAAACATTCATTCCATATATTTGTCAGAACTTCTATAATAAAAACAAACCCCGCCTCCATCTCTCCAACTCACGACTACTCCCCCCTCCCTCATCCAACAACCATGAACATCCCTTCTCCCTCCACTCCTAACGTACTCGCAAACACTGCTGAGACAACAATAGGCACGATCGTAAGAACGGGACGGTTAACTTTGAGAAGGCCAGGTCGTTTCGAGAGGACAACCACCTTTTATGTACCGTAAGTTTTAACCCTAGAATGTTTACCTGTTTCTGCTACTCATGAACGCTTACCTGGGGGTGATGCGTCACCCCATTAGTTTCGTCCCTGTGTTTCTCAGGTATATGGGCATATTTTGTTCTGTGCACTTGGATATAATTTACACAGAACCTATAGAGAAGTAGGATATGATGCGTGAAGTTAAATATAAATCACGAATACAATCAATACACTAAAAGGTGTACTTCGTTTTAATCTACTAAAATTCACATCTGCAAAATTCTTAATACTTCAAATAGTATTAGGCACCCTAAAAAAGGTACCATGCCCATAAACTCTAATTGTGGTAACTGTAATAGTATATACCAAAGCATACTGAAACACAATATTGGGAAATAGCAGTCTGAAATTCGAGGGACAAAAGACAAATGGCTCTACTCGTTTCACAGTTTCCTTGCACGTAAGTCCTGCATTCTAAATGTACCTCTGGTAAACTGAGCAAAAGCCACATTTTCATCAGTAAACGAATTATTTGTTACCACACATGACCATTCCTCCCCTTCAGAACTGTCCCAGAAATGTCAGTTTCACCGTCAGAATCCTCTGACGCGCTAATTTCAGTAGGGTTATCGGATACCACCTCAACATAATCTTCTGTCTCACTTTCCTGAAATTCACTGTCATTTTCCCCTTCACTTTCTTCATCAAGTATGGCGAGAACCTTATCACTAAAGTTAGTGTCCGTCACACTAATTTCCATTATAAAAACGGCTATTACTTCTAATGCGGTGAACAATATATCGCATACGTAAACGCTTACCGGGGTGGGTTGTAACCCCACCACACGTCTCGATTCAGTTACACTCAGCATATGCCTACGCAACATTTATGGTGTCACTCAGCTTGCCTTTATTAGAGACTACTGAGAAAGGGAGAGACCAATGCACAAGCGCAGCCACGCAAAACACAATAAAAGAACACGGTGGGGTGGCGCGTCACCCCGGTAAGCATTCTAGGGTTAAGTTTCTCCACAATCGTTTTACACTTTTTACTTATCCACCCAAGTTTCTCACACAACCTTGTCTTTTCCATTACAGATTGGAACTTCATTGACGGTTTCCACTGTGGTCACAGGCTGTTTAACATGCACCTGTTATCTTCTCTATCACAGCTTCTCAATTTTGTCGCTGCCCAGCCGACCATCTATATAAATACAGTATAATAGTAAGTCGGTGTGGAGCGATGTATATATAAATATTTAAAAATGAAAATAGACGTGAATTAATGAGGCACTTCCAGAAATCTCAGAAATTTGAAACTTGGTACGGGAGAATCTGATGACCCCAGGATCCCTAGAAAAATAGAAAATTCTCAAAATTCCCTAAAGGGGACACTCTGGGGTCCTCAAATTTTGGGCTCACCATAAGAACGCAGTAATATTATTTATGCAAAGTGACAATCTACAGGTTTCATGGGCTTAAAAATTTTCAGGAATTTCCTAACTTTTTATCCGCCGGCACAACCTCCCAGACGAGGTAGAAAATTGAAAGTTGGAGAAATTATAGCTTTAAGTCCCTAACCGACGGAAAAACTCCAAGATGTTCAAATTTTTCACTTTTTACCCCCAAAGATATCGAAATATGGAGGCAATTTTAATGACTGTGCAGACATTCGTTTGAGGTATTTGTTGGCTAAACACAAAATGGATGGCACAATCTTCATTCAATTTTGAGAGATCTACAACTTTTGTCCTATGACGTTTTGTCGAATCTCTCTCCCTTATACGTTAGATTTGGCCGTATTTCTGGATTGTTCGTAAATCTGGTGATTTTTACAAGTATACTACATTGTTTGACACACTTATAGGAATCATAGGATCGTCAAGTTAGGTGCGCACATTGGCACGATCAAAAGGACATATTGGGACCAAGTTTCATGATTCTAGCTTATACATAAGTACGCAAAAAGTAATGTAAGGTGTTAAAAATGTACCCAAATTTCACGCTATTCACATTTTAAAACTCAATTTAACCCCTAAATGTTGTAGATACGAGGAAGTGATTTAGAAACAAACATGTAGAGCAATAATAGGGGCGTCTGTTGGCGTAAACCGTTTGTTAATATCATGCAGCGTTTAGGAGTTATGAATCTCGAAGTGGAGGTCTGCACTTTTCAACGTGCTCATGCTATTCCATCATCTGTAAGTATGAAAATGAATGTTTGCATGTTTGTATGTTTGTATGTATGTATGTAAATGACACATCTCCTCCTAAACTACTGGAGCAAAATCAAAGAAATTTGGTACACTCATAGCTTACTATTTGGAGACGAGCACTGTGGGGGTAATCTATCCCTAGCACCCTTAGGGGAGGGGGTCAGGGGTGGTTATATATAAAATTAATAGAAAATAGTATCGAGTACATAGTTTTCGAGTTCGCTGATATGAATAGTGACACTCCGGAAATTTTAAAGTCCACCTTCAGCCCCTTTTGGTGTGGGGGTTCCGAGGGGTAGTGATATATATTTAATAATCCAAAATAGTGACGAATCTATAGATTTCGCGATCGCTGAGGTGAATAGTGACATTCCGGAATTTTTTCAAGTCCAACTTCAGCCCCCTTTAGGGTGGGGCGCGAGGTGTTAGTGATATATGAACATAATCGAAAATAGTGTCGAATCCATAATTTTCGGGGTTGCTGAGATGAATAGTGTCACTCAGGATATTTCTAAAGTGCAAGTTCGGCCCGCTTTGGCTTGGGAGGCGTACAAAATTTACCTACTATCTGGAAAATATACTGTAGGGGCAAGATGCCCCTAGAACCCCTATATTAATAAAGGGAAGTAGGTTTGGAACGATCTGTATACGTACTGTAGTGTACTGTACTGTATATATGTTAAGGTATAAAAATTAAAATAGACGTGAATTAATGAGGCACTTCCAGGCATCCTAGAAACTTAAAACTTGGTACCAGAGAATCTGATGACTTCAGGATCCCTAGAAAGAAAATTTTCAAAGTACCCTGAGGGCCTCGCTGCGAGTCTCAAATTTGGGGCTCAGCACAAGAACGCAGTCGGATATATTTATCCTAAACGATAACCTATAGGTTTCATGGCCTTAAAAGTTTCCTGAAAGTCCTAATTTTTAATCCCCTCCCCCATAACAAGATGGCGGCATAATCTGCCAGACGAGCTAGAAAATTGAAATTTAGCAAAGTTATTACGTTTAGCCTGTAAACGACGGAAAAGTTACGAGTTGTTTAAAAATGTTTATCTTTTACCCCCAAAAAATATCGAAATATGGAGGCAATTTTAAAGACGGTAAAGACCTTCCTTTTGAGGTATTTGGTGGCTAAACGGTAAGTCGTATCACAAAACGGATTGCACATTCTTGTTCAATTTCGAGTGATCTACAACTTTGGTCCTATGACTTCTTGTCGTATCTCTATTCCTTATACGTTTAATGTGGCTCTATTTCTGGATTGTACGTACTGTACTTTTTGCACTTTATGCACGTATAATTGGTAGTTTGATTCACTTATCCGAAATATAGTATCATCAACTTCTACGTAAAACTTGGCCCACTTAGTAGCTATATGTGTACCAAATTTTATGTTTGTAGCTGTCACATATGTGTCCGAAAAGTAATTCACTGTGAGACAACCTTACCAAAATTTCACCGTATTCAACCTTTCTAACTCAATCTTACCCATACGAGTACATATCATAGCACCAGCCATTTAGATCGTCTTTTCGTAGACCCACAATCCTTTTGTCGATATGATGTAACTTTTAGAGCAGTTAGTCTTCAAATTAAGGTAAAAATGCACATACTTTCGTGTGTCTGTCTATATTTATTCATGCAAGTCAATTTGTAGCGATACAGAAAGGGTGTACGTGCCTTTGTAATTAATACCTTACAAATCGATAATGACTCTTAGAAAGACGGCGCACAGTGTGTCGAATCCCATATCTAGGTGGAAAAAATTCACTGTCGCCAATCAAAGCGCAACCTGGCTCATTCGATAGTAAACAAACCAGATGTTGACCTTCAGTCTTTCTTTTCGCTTTCTGGTACGTAGGATGGAGGGGACAGGTGCTGAAACATCTTCCTTGCAGTTATCAACTCAGTTGATAGGAGGTGTCGGAGAGAACCGAACGTTGTGTTTCGAGTAAGTTCAACGAGGTGTTGTATTCTGTGGTTCATGGAATAGTGAAAAGAGGTATGTGTTCTCATTTTAAGCATAATACAAGCGTTCTGCAGTAAACAAGTTATTTACAGTGCGTTGTAAAAGGAAGCAGTTGTAGAAAATTAGATTGTTTTTACGATTTGCTCGAAAAAAACTTTATGAGTGCCTCATAGTGCCACTTTACTTTAAACGTCATTCGATGGGAAATTTAATGTAGATTCAGGATCTGTAGTGGTTTGGTTGCAGACGAATGTGCATGATGGTTTATTTTCTTATTTTCAGTGACTGTGTGGGCGTTACCTCGAGAAAAATATTTCAACGCGTGGCGGTCATGTCGTAAAAAGGGGCATTTAGAAATCATATTTCAATATGTTATGGATAAATTAGAGCCTACAAATCTTACTGACACTCAATTTCTGGAGCTAAGAAACAAAATTAAATTGATATCCCGTAATATCAACAAAAATGGGAGAGTGCAGCAAGAAGAGAACAACGATTCCGAGAAAAATTCGGTGATTAGGGAAATGTGACGGATTTCATCGTGTTAAGTGAACAAGACGACATTGATCCAGCGTATGATCCAAAAACAAGTTGTGTACCTAACAAAGCCGGCCGTCACCCTAAGGAATTTAAGGACTCTTCCATAAAGACGAAGAAGCAAAATGTTTGAGATATTACCGAATCGCATAGTTTGGAGGAAGTCGCGTATGCTGCTGAAGATTCTTTTCGATCAAGCGGGAAAAGATGAAGGCTCAATAAAAATATATCGTGTATTACTAGCTGCTCTTTCTTCTGGCTCTGAAATAAATGTGAATAAATTCAAAGAATTTCGTGCGCAAACTGCGGCTTTGTATGTCAAACTATATCCATGGAATTATATGCCCGTAACTGTGCATACCATATTAGTACACATTACTCAAGTAATTAAACATTTTCTTGTGCCAATAGGAACTTTATCTGAAGAAGCTCAAGAAGCTGGAAATAAAGACTGTCGGAGGTTTCGTGAACTTCAAACTCAAAAATGTAGCAGCTTAAGATGTTGTTGATTACATCAAATCCCTTAATAAACAAGTACCGAACAATGCCACGTAAAACTCCGGGTAATCTACCCATGGAAGCTATTGAGTTACTTACTGACTCCCAAGATCCTTTCACATCAAATGAAGAAGACCAGTATAGCAACGACTACGATTCTCTGGACTCTACAGACGAATCAGGGGACGATTGAACATTGGACATGTTGTTATTATGAACAGGATGAGATTGATGAGGCAGTTACTTGCAAATACTGTAATATGATCCTTCACGTTTTTTATGAAATGTTTCTGAGTGTAATCTTAACCTTTTTATATGGAAATATAATATATATAATATTGTTTGCGTTTGTAAGGCGTGTTTTACTAAAACTACGTATTTAAAATACGTTTTCAATCTGGAAGAATTTACATACAATGCCTTCGTCTATTCCCTCAAATAAGGTGTAACAAGAATACTGGACTGAAATTCTCATTGTTATTCATATTTTATCCAGTTTTCAATAGTATGTTTACCACTGTTATAAACTATAATATACACATCCAAATCGTGTTTTTACTCCCGTAAATGGACGATTCTTTTGTTGCTTTCGGTCATTTTTTAAATCTCCCCTTGCCCCTCACCCCTATATATTTACCCCCGAACATCGTACACTTTAGACGATGCCAGATATGAATTCAGCGACCTCGAAAACGGTATAGTGCCAACTTTTAATAGGATCCCAGGACTATTAACGACGTTATTAATTTTTTCCACCTAGATCGGGGATTCGGCACACTGTGCGGCGTCTGCTATCGTAATCAGTACTCCCCAGATCGACTTTAACTGGCAGTATGAATGGGGTGTTTCTCCAACTCCTTTGTAGAATTATAATGAATATTTTCCTTCTCGATATACTGGCAGAACAGTAGGAAACATGCATTTTTTCAAAACTCCTTTACTCTATTATGTTTGGCAGTAGGCTAGGGTGCTCGCCATTATAAACAAATTTGCCCATCTAAAATATGCTTGACGTTAGGCATAGTGGCCTGCTATTTTAATGGAAACTCACCAATTCGGTGTGACTGGCAGTAAGGTGACTGGCATTACGAAAAGGGGCCTGTCATTATATTGATAACAGAACAACTCAAATTTGACTGGCTGTAGGGAAGGTGCCTGCCATTATAATAACAATTCCTCCATTGTTATCCGTCTGGAAGTAGGACATGGGGCCTGTCATTGCAAAGAAAACTCCATAAATATATTGTGACCGCGCAGCAGGCAATGGGGTCCGCCATCATAATAAAAATTACCAAATCGATTGCGAATGGCAGTAGGTAAGTGGACCTGCCGTTATCGTCACAACTCCGCAACTTACTCTTTACATTAGAAGCAACGTATGTCGACGTCCCCATGCTGTTTCTCGGATAACGCTCAGAGACATGGAATTTAAATAAAAATCTTATTCACTGCATGTACAGTAATTTACTTCGGTATCCGTATACAATATAGAATGCTGTAGCGAAGCATGGGTACATTTGCTAGTTGCTAGGCAAACGCACCTAGCAACATTGGAAACAATAATCGAGAACGAGACCGCTTAATTGAGACGAAATTGAAAATGCTGATATTCTAACTTTTGAAATTTGTTGGTCATTTTTTCATCACGTTGTCACATACACTGACTGAGCAAATGTCATGGGATAGCGGAGCACTGATGCGCAGGTGTGTTGTCTGTGCACCACACGCCCCCTGTGCCAGGGGCAGTTGTATAGGAGACCTTATGAGCAGTGGCTGTGCATGTGACAGGTGTAACATGGACCGTCAGGGTGAGCTGACACCGTTCGAACGGGGTATGATGGTCGGTGCCCGACGGATGGGAAGTGCGATTTCGGAAGTGGTACGGGGATTCGGCTTCACACGATCAACCGTGTCCAGGATGTATTGTGAATGGTTGAATGCGGGTGTCACCGTCCACAACAGATGAACGACCGGCCGTCCAGCCACCCTCGATGACCGTGACCGGCGACATCTGAGACGGATTGTCAATAGTGACAGACGGGCAACCGTGCAAAAAATCACAGCTCAGTTCAACACAGGCCGTGCTAGACACGTCTCTCAGTGGACAATCCATAGGAACATGGGTTCTATGGGGTATGTGAGCAAGCACCGCACACGGGTGCCACTGTTAACCCAACGTCATCGGGCACAACGACGCTCATTTGTCGCCAGTCACCATCGGTGGACACTGGAGCAATGGTGTAACGTGATGTGGTCGGACGAATCACGATTTCAACTGCACCATGCCGATGGGAGGCACCGTGTATGGCTCAGACCACACGAAGCGATTTATCTCGCCTGCCTCGAAGGTGTGGTCCAGAGCGCTGGTGTGTCTGTTATGGTCTGGGGTGCTTTTCCCTGCTATGGAATGGGCCCCTTCTTTGTTCTGGAAGAGACTTTGAATGGTACGCGGGACCATCTCCACCCATTTTGGCCTTCCAGCGCCCAGACGGTTCTGCGGTGTTTCAAGATGAAAACCTGCCGCCACATCGCTCCCACGTCGCCCGGGAATGGTTCCAGGAACATGCAGCGGAGGTCCAACGACTGCCATGGCCAACCAGAAGCCGCGATATGAACCCTATCAAGCATATCTGGGATGTCCTGGAACGCAGGCTCCGTGCCATGGATCCTGCACCCACGAACAGACCAGTATTGGCGGCCGCTCTGCAAACGATTTGGTGTCAGTTGCGTCCAGAGGACTAGCAGGGACTTGTCGACTCACTTCCACGGCGTCTCAATGCAGTTCGCAGGGCCAGAGGAGGCCCCGCACGCTATTAGGTGACTATCCCATGACATTTAGTAAGTCAGTGTACATTTCACCTGGCACGTTGTCTCCTCTCAAACTTGGAGTCTGAAGTTTTTCGCTCCCCTCCTAGCCATTCGTGTTGATGGTGACTCTACAAAGACAGGCTATGAGTTCTGAATTTTCAACACAGTGATTTCGTCCAGTTTTTTTAATTGTATCAAACTGTGAATTTTTTAGCCGAACAGGTCCGCAACCTCACTATAAGCACTTAGTGTTCGTTTCCGTCTGTATCATTTGTTTTCATTTCCTTCCTTCTTAGATTTAACACACTTTTTAAATTCAGTTATATATAATATTTACCCATTTTTTACTGAATTTGTCTCAACGAGTTATTTATTGCTCCGTCTAATGACGGAAATTTTGTTTTCTGTTTGTCATGTCTCTTTTGTTTCTGATTTGCTCCTTCATTATGTTTTTAGCACATTTTAGCTTGTATTATAACTTGATCCCCAATCTCCTTATTACACTGAAAGTGGCTCAAACGAGTTGAACGAGCTCGATATTTGCAGTCGCTTAAGTGCGGCCAGTATCCGGTATTCGGGAGATAGTAGGTTCGAACCCCTCTATCGGCAGACCTGGTTTTCCGTGGTTTCCCATTTTCACACCAGGCAAATGCTGGGACTGTACCTTAATTAAGGCCACGGCCGCTTCCTTCCCACTCCTAGCCATTTCCTGCCCCATCACCACCATATGACCTATCTGTGTCGGTGCGACTACCAAAAAAAAAAAAAAAAAAAAAGAAAAAGAAAAGAAATAAAAACGAGTCGAAACATGTTTGAATGTTATGAAATGAAGTGGCGTATGGCTTTTAGTGCCGGGAGTGTCTGAGCACATGTTCAGTTCGCCAGGTGCAGGTTTTTTTATTTGACCCCGTAGGCGACCTGCGCGTCGTGATGAGGATGAAATGATGATGAAGACGAATCATACACCCAGCCCCTGTGTCAGCGCAATTAACCAATGATGGTTAAAATTTCCGACCCTGCCGGGAATCGAACCCGGGACCCCTGTGACCAAAGGCCAGTACGCTAACCATTTAGCCATGGAGCCGGACTTTGAAAGTTATTACTCAATATAATGATGTAATTATGTTATGTATTCAATAGGAGGATACATTAAATTTTTCCTTTGTAATATGAAAACCGTCAATACGGAATGATTCTATATTAGAATAATAATAATAATAATAATAATAATAATAATAATAATAATACCAATAATGTGACATCCGAGTGTAGTATTTTTTGCTAGGGGCTTTACGTCGCGCCGACACAGATGGGTCTTATGGCGACGATGGGATAGGATAGGTCTAGGAGTTGGAAGGAAGCGGCCGTGGCCTTAATTAAGGTACAGCTCCAGCATTTGCCTGGTGTGAAAATGGGAAACCACGGAAAGCCATTTTCAGGGCTGCCGACAGTGGGATTCGAACCCACCTGTCTCCCGGATGCAAGCTCACAGCTGCGCGCTCCTAACCGCACGGCCAACTCGCCCGGTAGTGTAGTATTTAAAAGTACGGAACGTAATATGAAGATAAGGTTTGGATTCGAGAAGAAAAATTGGGGTGAATTCTCATTTATAGGAAGAGGATTAGGGATTAGAATAATTTGATTGATTGATTGATTGATTGATTGATTGATTGATTGATTGATTGATTGATTGATTGATTGATTGATTGATTGATTGATTGATTGATTGATTGATTGATTGATTGATTGATTGATTGATTGATTGATTGATTGATTGATTTATACACCTCGAAAGAACAGTGTGTTGTCAAGTAATGTTAAACGCCTATAGCAACATAGTCGTCTTAAAGTTACATTTAATATATCAAAAATTTAAAAAACAGGCATATTACCGCACAACAGGGCAAAACTACCTTAGCAGTAGAGAGGATCTGAAAAATTCCATAGATCATAACTTGTAATATCAATGGGACTGCACGTAAGCCATTCATTTGTCACAAAAATAGGAGAAAGTCGAGTGGGTCCTATCTCTTTGGTCGAATTTTGACAGTTCATATTTTATTTATTTATTTATTTATTTATTCATTCATTTATTTGACTAATGGCTGGTGTATACTAACATTGAGGAGATAAAAGCTAAGTTTGGGATGAACTTGATGGGTGAACCTGTGCGTATGAACAATCTTCCGTGCTGAGCTCGCGTGGAGCGTAAGGGGAGGATAGATTTCCTAGAAATATAAAGGACAGACTCAGCTTTTAATGATTTACAGGTAAGAGTTGTAGAGCTAACTGGGGCCACGGACGTTGCTGAAATTAGAGTAATGTGGAAGCGCTTAGTTAACTCGCAGAGGCTTGCAGACTGAACACCGAACATGAACATTATTTATTTATTTAAAGTTTGGAAGGACATAATGGACTGTACAGCTCCAACTGTCGGGTCTCAGCGGGTTTGTCACAACTCGACATGAGAGCCAGTGCGACCCGTCATTTGTTCCTGGTCAGGTAATGCAAATGAGATGCAGCTCCATGTTATTCGCTAGGGAGATACATGTCTGGTGGTACAGCCTGCTGGGTGTGGTCCGGCAAGAGCACAGCGCTCGATATAATCTGCAACACATCTCTCTACAACAGTGTAGAGACAGCGGTTTAAGGACTAATCTCTATACAAATAAAACTGAAGACCGAACTGCAGTTTATTTTCAGAATTCACTCCTGGTCTACCTATTCAAAGGTATGAACCTACGTATTGGAACACAATGAAGGTTCAAAGCTATTCTTTCTTCCCCTTCTGGTAAGTCTGGTATAAAATTGCCAAATAAATTTTCAAAGATCTTTTGTAAAATACTTTAGAAAGAATTTTTTCCTTCTGGTTCTGGTTTAACGTCACAATAACTAAGAAAGTTTGACGGTGCATGTTGGATGAGAAAATGCGACCGTGGCCTTAATGAAGTTACAACCCCAGCGTTTGTCCGAATAAAAATGAGTACCCATTGATAAGTATCCCCTAAGCGCCAACAGTGGTGTTCGAACACACCATCTCTGAATGCCAGCCAACAGGTTCACGACCTGAAACACTCCAGCCAGCTCACTCGGTAAAGGTAGCTTTTGTAAAAGATTATAAGATGAAGTTATTATACCGCTTTATTTGTCGAGTTGTGACGAACCCGCTGAGACCCGACAGTTGGAGCTGTACAGTCAATTATGTCCTTCCAAACTTTAAATAAATAAATAATATTCATGTTCGGTGTTCAGTCTGCAAGCCTCTGCGAGTTAACTAAGCGCTTCCACATTATTCTAATTTCAGCAACGTCCGTGGCCCCAGTTCGCTCTGCAACTCTTATCTGTAAATCATTAAAAGCTGAGTCTGTCCATTATATTTCTAGGAAATCTATCCTGCCCTTTCGCTCCACGCGAGCTCAGCACAGAAGACTGTCCAATAATTACAGTACATATCCTACTGAAAAGCAACCAACAACACAAAAGAACCCACCAATCGGTTGAGTATGGATTTCAAGTGCTGGGAAGAAATACTTTCATTAAAACTTACTGAAAGAACACAGTACGAAGACATGAAAAATTATACAGTGTTGCTGTTTATGGATAAACAACATACTCACGAGACAAAGTGTTGAAAATCACTTTAAGGCGGGTCCAGACTTGTTGCGTACACCTGTATCGTATCTTCGTTGCGTATCATCCATGCGTAACCAATAACCCGCATCAAGTCCATGCAATGGTAAGAAATGAGCTGAATATCCGTTTCGTGTCAGCTTTAACTCGGCAGTGACTACTCCTTACTTGAAGGTAGCTGCGGCCTCGTACATCTACAGTATCTTCACTATGCTAAAAAAAAAAAAAAAAAAAAAAGAAAAGAAATAAGAAATCACGACGTTTGTGGATGTCAGAGATCTATGCTAGTGGAGAAGCATGAAGTCAGGTCCCATCTGTTGGAGGGGCACAAATGTTCAATTAGTGAAAGGAATTTACAAATATTTCACAAGGATGCATACCTTGCGTCCTGTTTGCTTTTTTTAAAATTTTATTAATATAATGTGTTTTAGGGGTTGCATATCACGCCCCTCTTCTTGCACTTATCAATTAGCTTTATCAAACAGACCTTGCTCCACTACAAATACGGTACAAACAGCGAATCGGAAATACACATAACGCTCTCTGGTGATGACTGTTATAACGCAGTCACAATACATAACGTGAGTGGTAAAATTACCTTGAAATTATTTATATTTTGTCTTCCAAAGAATTAAAACGTAATGTATGATTCGTGGACAGCAAAAACCAGAAAATAAGAATAGAAAACCTGAGAATAGGGCAACATAGATTCCAACGATAACTGAGAAGTAACCGCACGATCCGTGGGAAATCTGACATTCACCAAATAGAATTCTAGATTTACATTTAATTAAGGCCATCCACCAGTCGGCCATCCTATCGGATATCGCAACATTCCCCGAATGGGTCCTTAATCGAACCTAATCGACTATCAGTTGTCTTGGATAGGTTGCGAAATATTACTTGAAAGCATGGTGTTCATTACAAGTTAACATCAATTATCACAATAAAAATAAATTCCACCATGTATTGTCATCCCGATGCTGAAATATGCATCATCCCAAACAGATGTTCTGAAGGAACCAACAACACGTGATCCGATGGGATCTTACGTTACATCGTTCCGAAGGAACTAAACCGCGAAATGCAGAAAAACATTAATTCAGTATGCGTTTAGAAGAAACGCCAATCACTGAATTTAAGGAAAGTGATAAATCACTTGAAAATGTTCTTACTAAACCAACTTTCAGGTTATGAAACAGTTACGTCGTTAAATTCGTTAAAATACAAGTCCACAATATGAAACAAAAAATATGAAATATTTCCAATTCTCTATAACTACAACTACAAATCTGTCTACCTACACTTGCCCCATTAATCCAAAGTACAAGTGATCGGTGGATCAATGTCTCACATAAATAATGTGAATATCGAAAAATGAAAATAAATTATACTAACAGCTGACGAATCGGAAGCACATTCTTAGCGTACGTCCTGTAAAGTTAACTAAGTGTCAACACACGGCACTATCATAATATACTGTACACCGGAACAATAAATCTTAAAGTAAAGGAAAATAAACAAATAGAAACGAAAGTTCATCGAACTTGAACGCACGAGGCTAAGTATCAGGGACCAGTCTCCATTAGCCAGGTTTCCACGAGGGACAATCCTTACATTCATGCCGCTACTGATGCAACGCTATTATGAGAGCAACTTCCGGCTAGTAAAGGTTCGAATAGTTTAACATTACAACTTAAACGCATGCTGTGAAGTTCGCTAATTAAACCCAAATCTCGTTTGATACTACGTATGTATGTTGGGTATTCAGCCCGAAGGCTGGTTTGATCCTCCACAGTTCCGCCAACAGCTGTCAATAGATAGCCTAGGCGTCACTGAAGGGGCATACTAGGGAAATGAGGAATGATATAGTTTCCCGTTGCAATTACGTATCAGTCTGCCAAGCCCACTGAAATGCGTGTACCAGCCGACCCTATGAGAGATATTTTCGCACCATTCATAACAGGGACTGGCTGCATAAGGAATGGTATTACTAGCATCACTCATACCTCGGTGACTTTCATATTGTCAAAGCCAAGGATGAGACTGAGACAGGTCCATGAAATTAACAAATTTATTCTAGCCCGTACTGGAAGACATAGTGCAGTTTAAACACTACATTTCGCCAGCAAAGGCATGATACTACGTAATATCACTGAAAACAATAAATGAAAACTATCACGATATTCACGGCATAACTCTAGTGTGAGGCTCCGACTGACCTGTCATGTCAACACTCCAAACATGTATCATCGTGAACTCTCCAGCGAAGTAACTTCTCATTAACAAATGCAGGCTACACCCTCAATCTAATAAAATCCATTCTCTCACCGGCAATGTTTCCAGTCCGCGATGTTTTCGTCTCGTAAAGATTCAGAGTAAAATTCAATTCACCAGAATTTACAATAACACTTATCTTGACTGTGTGTCAGAATGTATTTTGTTCGTTAGGTCAGCTATTATAAAATATACTTCGCTGCTATCAAGGAGAATCGTCACCCAGACTTAACCACCATTACCTACGGTCTTACATGAAATAATAATCATGGGAGAACATCAACATGTGCTTAAAATAGGCGTTTCAACGCACTCACTTGGATTTGACAACGCTTACAATTTTTCTGGATTGCTACTCGACATCGCTCCTCTTTTAAGGAAATATTACACGTCAACTTATACACCATGTCACGAAAATTCCTCCTTCCATCGAACTACAGGGCCTCTTATTCTCGGCATCCTGCTTATTCTACATCACTCATAAAATACTGGCTTAATCTGCCTTTAGGTTTTCTTAATTATTCTCATAATATTTCATTTCCATTACAATCCTTTTTCTTCTTGCTTGAAATTTTAAATACAAGCGATCACATAAACAAACAGCTTTAAAAATTATCTCAAAATAAACTTCTCGAAATTTTTCCGGACCTCAGGAGCAAAAGAGCTTGCCGTAATTTTCTACATCACAAGTACACGCTGTCACAAAATTTAATTCCCCAAAATGCCAAACTTTATCATACTTCACTGGATTTCGATATGCACTACAAATCTCGCTTACCTAACTTCTGAGCGCCTTGTTATTAGTATCATCTCAATTCAATCCCGACGTGAATATTATTATTTTTACTATTATTATTATTATTGGGTACGTTTTCATATGACTTTATCACACTTATAATGATTATTTTATCGTTATTTTATTGTAATTTTTACCCGCCCGAACATTATTTCATTGATTTTCATTGTAATATTTAACTTCACTTTTTTAATGAAATAATGAAATGACATAAATAACAGACAATTCGCCTCTATAATGGAATAACATAAAGACACATCAATGTCTTTGCAACATACCCAATTCAACGCACGTCACATATACAACGCGATGTTATGATTAATTAATTAATTAATTAATTAATTTAATGGGACAAGCATTTACATCTCTAACTATAAAAACATAATATTTGTATTAGACCTGTAACTGTGCCACTTGACGTCACGTTATCTTGGCTTCATATTGCTAGCCAGCCACCTCTGAACTTAGCCCGCCATAATGGTAGGAGGCATTCTTCAATTAAATACCACTTTGTCAATACACCGATTCTGCACTCGTCTTGAAGCAACACACATTAATTTCCTTTATGATTTTTAACAAGAAATATTATTCTGTAAATATACACGAAAATTAAACCACACAGCCTCGTGTCGTGTATTCAACTAATGTAGTTTGCGTAAATTTTTGCACCTTTTCTTCACCAGGTATTCCACAGATGTGAATGGCCGCGAGACAAAGACTTATCTCTGCCAGACTCCAGCTGTCTTCCCTTACCGATTACCAAAGTAACCTTGTCCGCAATAATTCAAAATAGCTATATAAATCTCTGCTGTCTCACTACGCAGAAGTTCAGAAATCCTACAAATATTAACTTGTGATGTTCGCTAATAACAGGATGGATGTTGTAAATACAATGTTTCTATATCTAAGTTGTCTTCGCTCTCCATTACCACTTTGTGAAATATTCATCCCTCAAGCCAAATGGCTTTTGAGATTCTCCAAGTCTACTTCACACACATTAATTTTAGAAGTCCTCTTCTTAATATCACTCGACGTAGGTTCACCCTCTCGGACAACTGCTTTTGGAGGGGATATTTAAGCATTCTCTAGAGACGTGCAGCATAGCGTTATCTACTCTTGTGCAATCATTCCATTTGATGACCACTGGACCGATTTCTTTGATACTCACCCCAGAGATTCCACCTATTTTTCCAGTCACCGTGGTGCTGTTCCGCTGATCTTACCTGTTTCTTTAGCGGGCGTAATGAATTAGTTTCGTGTATGATGGTTCCCGCGTATTTTGACCTTATGTCCTTGATACGAGTATTCCACTCTACCAGGATGGGTGCCAACCTCTCATCGAGCATAATTAAACATGTTTCTACGTTGTGAAATTAGCTTCCTCACGTGTTTCCCAAAATACTTAATGACTTGTTTCTCCGTTATTGACAATTGTGGAATATCTCACAAAATGAGGGTTATTAGCCGGAATTTTATTAATAATTACCCAAGGGCTTCCGAAATGTTCCGACCTCGTTCGATGTTTTTGGGTATCGCCTCCCACTGTAAGCTGACACGCCACGGAACACGATGTGAGCTTGCAGTAAAAATATGGATGCGCGTATTTTCTTCTCAATCTTGTAGTTGGCATTTCAGCAATGTAGAATTACAGGCTCAATATAGTGAGGAGTATTAAGCTGAAGAATCCTTTGTAGTTGAATTACTCACTACCTCTGTTTATAGGACACTACATAGCGATGTGCTTTCTGTCAAAAGCTCCGGGACACAGTGGGAAATCCCACGTCCTTTTAAACTCATTAGCCAATTACAGCCATTTCTGTACTGTTTAAGGTATCTGTAAATACAAGTACAAAGAATGCCAGTTGGTATTTTGTGTATTTTGATGCGCGTGTATGTCAAATTTTCAAAAGCTGCATAAGTATATTGGAATCAGGATGACTCAGCCAGTTAGGCATACGCTTTTTATGATTCAGATTGCGGGTGCAAGTCCCGACACAGTCAGCTCTCCTTTAACAAAGTGGTTAAATATGTGAGCTCAGTACCAGTAGATTAAGTAACGTTTTGAAGGAACCTCCCTTTTTGTGATGATATTATTACTGTTATAGGTTCCATGAGAATGTGAGACAAAGACAGTTGAAGACGACGACGTGGAGACATCAGGGATAATTAGAAATCCAGCACACGTCCACGAAGAAAGAACGGAAGATGTGTGATGTGAGATGCTTTCAAAATACTAACAGCATCAGCCAATGATGAATTGCAATGGTTTGGAAATATGATCACCTAAAACTTGAGAGTATACGATGAAATTATTCACTTGGCTAATGAGGACGATATTAAGAGTGTTTTTCTTGAGGAAAGCTGTGGTTTCTAAAAAATGTACAACACTGCGACTTAGGGAGCAGGCCCAAAATCTTTCCTCAACCACAGCGGGCCACTAAATGCACACTATATGACTTCTTCCTCTCAGTTCGTAACTACTAATGGCGTTCGGCCTCGGAAGACCATACGGCCGGCATTTAAAGAGTTCGTTTCGTGGTTGAAAAAGAGTTGTAAGTTGTAGAGCACGGATTATATGTACTATAAAATGAGAAGTATGTACATAAATATCTAGCTAAAATTGACAAAATATGCTGTTAAATATGTATAATTAAAAATACGTAACTCAATATCTGAGCCTTATTTGACGTATTCCTGTACACAGAAAAGGAAACAAAACCGAAAAATGTTAAGTGCAGATGTCATTCAAGCTGTAATTTTCATTTGAAGGCAGAAATAGTAACTAAATATTTTTCAAAATTATGTGCTGTGATCCAATGCCTTCTGTCTGTTAGGATATTCTTATATATAGACACTGGCGCGTATTTCGAGTGAGGAATTATATTGGAAGATACATTGTCAGGTAGCTGCATAGATTCACCGTTAAGCATACATTTGAAAGAATATATATCCTGGCTTCTTTTTTAATACATGATTGAATTTTAATAAAACACACTCACCGATTGCTCCCAGCACAATACTTGATTTACTGATTGCATCTATCACTATATACGTAGATTAATGTAGGGGCAGTCCAGAAGTTTCTAGTTTATAATGCTGTTCGGATGTGATGTGATGTTTGCAATCAATGAACCCACCTTCGAATCTTGAAAACCACTAATACACTCTCGTACACACGCTGCACTTTCAGGAGGAAATGTTTCCACCACTGAACTTCACTGCTTCAACATGTTCATTAAGAAGCTTACAGCTTCTGTCCACGTTCTCCATCCGGTGATCACAGGCTTTGGAGGTAAAGGAACATCTGGTAACAATTTCTAGTAGCACTGCACGCGATAGGGAGATTTGCGGAAAACTTTTATTGTTGTCGATACTAAACCATTCACTTCAGGAAATTTTTGTCTTATGAGCTCATCTAATCGATGTAATCCATGTGCCAAACATATTGGGGTAAATCACAGACAACGCAACCGCAGCTTTTAGCATATAGGATGGAGCATCTGAGTAGAGCACCCACACTTTTTCTTCCCCACCATGAATCTGTTGTTGATTAATCGCGAAACTATGGCATGATTTGTCTGCTCCAGTGGTTTGCAGTAAATTAAATAATACTTACACGGAGCCTCTGGATCCAATTTATTTGCTAGTGGATTTGCAATGAAACGACCTAACGTATCGTTCGACTCGTCAACGTATGTATCGTCAAGTTCAAGTCTAATCGTTTCCGACGTGTCAATGTAGCAGCAGTTCAAATAGTTTTTTTCCGGACTTTTGATTCATCCAGAATATTGATGTTGCAACATTTGCGTAGAAATTCTTGAAACTTTGGCACTCCAAGTTTATAACATGGTATGTTTGCAGTGAGCACTGCTGTACACAAATCTTCATTAAATGCAATGCTAGAAGACGAAGAAGGTGTAAGAAGAACTTGTTTCTTCGATGGAGCACGTTTTTTTTTCTCACATGAAGATCAGTTTTAAATGCTGCTCTAATTGTGACTTCATGGAGCACCGAATAGGTTTGTCACACACTCTGCGTAGCATGATTTTACCGTCACTTGTAAAGGCTGCATCAACAAAAATCCAATCTTTTAAATTTGACGCTAGTTTGCATGCGACTGGTGCCACAGCGATTCACTAACTATGACTCAAAATATGGTTCGAGCAACTGTTTCCTTTCAAGGGTTATTTTTGTCAAGCGGTCATCCCAGCCGCAGGTTAATTTTCACTTCGTGTCTTTCTCCGTAGTAGCAGTGACGTACCATTGACACACCCTTCACACTGTACCATTACTTTTTAAGGGATGTACAAACCATAAACATAGCTAAGGGATGTGATTCGCTGACAGAATGCTTTGCTTTTGATTATTAAATTAGTTTCAGATGTTAAAGACGTACAGGCTTTTTAAACTATTTTCAAGTGTTTAATAAAAACATTATATCGATGTAAAGTTAGTTAAGAAGGTGTTTTTCAAATGCACAATATCCTCCTAAAAATTTCAAATATGTAATGTTTATCAAAAATGTTATTATGCATCGAAATATGTAACTTTTAACTCCTGGAATAATGGTCCTTTTAGTGTGCTTCGCCGACATTTAACTTTTCTTGTAGCTACATATATGGAAACAGAATATGTAATTACATATAATCCGGACCGTACTTAATACTACAGGCCGATAAACAGTGACAAATTATACCGCATGTATTGTGGAATTAAATTTGATAAGAGGATGGCAATTGAGGTTGGTGCTAGGGTATTTAACTTCACTAGAGAAGAGTACAGATGGTCTGCTATCGGGAGTACTTCTTACATGACAGTAGGATGTGGTTCTATTTGGCCATTTCTCCAGGGACTTCTGAGCAGTGTGGGGTGTCTCAGATGACTCGGATAGTATCCATGATCCATACGCATCCTTATTAAAGATGAAATATGTCTTCGTGTTAGCTTCAATTTCTGAACCAGACCTCCGTTTGGACAGGGGATCTGAATTTTAGTATAGTGCTTTCCTCTTGCGAGCGGTGAAGTTTTCCAGTATTGAGACCATTCCTTGTAGGCCTGTTGCTTCACTGTGTACCCCCCCAGTTCTTTTCCACCTTTGAAAACCCAATGCTATGCAGCAATCAGCTCCTCATCCTCGATACATCAGCATCCACAGTCTACTCCCCTTAAGCAGCTTCACCAGCCACGGACTCAGAAGATGACTTCGTTATCCATGAACTTATAAAAATATGTTGATACAACGATTTTACATATAGTTTTGCTTTATTATACAAGCTCTACTACACAAATATTCAAGTTCCGTTACGATGATTCTCCTTGTTATTATTTCCATATTCAATTATTGAGAACATATCAAATAAAGTAATTGAAAAACAGGAAATCATATCAATTACTTCATTCATTAGTTAATAACAAGTATTTTCTACCCTTAATTAAATCACTCAGTGTTTCCACATGAGTGCCAGAAACTTGAGGAACAATGGTGCTGATCGTTTGTTTCAACATTTTGAAGAGGTATTGAAGACTGAATTTCAAGTTGCCAAAAATCGCAGAGTTACAGCCAATCCTTTCTGAACACTGTACCCTTTCTATACATCTTCGGCCAAATCAAATTTATAAACAACTCAAAATATGACGGATGCATCCTTTTTAAATGTTTGTACATTCCACTGACTGGTTGCGAATTTATGTCCGCCAACGGATGGGACCCATAGTATACCTCCCTACTAACACAGACCTCTTATATCTACAAACGTCGGGATTTCTTATTTCTTTTATTTATACCATAGTGAAGATAGATGTATGTTGACGTTTCTACCTTCTCACTGCTGATGGAAAATTTGGGCGAAACTGAATTCAACTCATTTCTCCCCGTTGCACGGATCTGATACGGGTTCGGATACTGATACGCATGCATGATGTGGTGGAGGAAAATTCTCGCGTTGTATCATATCGTATAGTATCACCGGATGATGCGCAACGAAGGTATGATATGGGGATACGAAACAAGGCCTACCCGCCTTACGCTCACGCAAACGTTATTGAAGTCTGCAAGGCAATACTAAAAATCCTTAAGATACTCCCTCTAGCATTATTTCATAGACATGAGGCTCTTCATCATTCAATGGAAAAATAAAGCAAACACTAGAATATTATTGTATTTATTTAACTTTCCCCTTTCATCTTCGGCAAAATCTCGCGACGAAGATTCATCTCACTTCATGCGCGACCCCGTAAAGAAACGGGGCATGGACTTGGCACTCACATTTAACTATCCCTTATTAAATGGACTTAATCTCCAATTACATTTAATTCATACTCTTAAACAACCAATTTAGTTGTATTAACATTCTATCTGAACTTATGATCCACCATTTCGTAAACCAGTTTACAAAGGCTAATATAGTTAACATATATTTTATCTGTAGTAACGTATCGAGTGATTCTTGAGAAAATCTGTAGCTCAACTTGTTTTCATTTAACAATTTAAGGAATGCATACAAAACTAAATAAGTAATGAGAAAATAAGCATTTTAAAACGAAAAATTTCACTCTGCGTCATTGAAATGACTTAATCTATATTAAATATTACGTAATTAACATAAACTGTTTGTATATCTAGCGACGTGTTATGTCCGCTCACTTTAATGAACAATTTCGAGTCTAGCTGACACTTGCCCAAGTCAATGTTAACGAGTGAGCAACCCGAGTGGACTCACGTCGTTAAAAGCGGTCGTCCAAAACTCAAGTTTTTGGAGTTGTAATTAGTTCTCAACATTGAGCATCTCTAAGATATAAAACTCTCTAACCGGTAATAGCATTTTACACGTACTTTTTCTGTTATTTTAATGGTGATGTTATTTTAATACTTTAGTTATTTAAATTGATTATGTACTTCTACAGTAAAGATTGGCGCGGACTTCAAAATACACCTGTTCGGAAAGAAATCACTGTAATTTACAATATAGTGGTTTAATCAATGCATTTTATGCGGTATTCGTTTCAATTCGGGTTTTATTTTTTGTTTAAAAAATTTCTTTTGATACTTAGTAGTTAACGTCTAGATATCGATTCCTTGATCGTATAATAGTCCGTACTTACTATTGTTGTATACAATTAACATTGATTTTAGGAACTTATTTCCCTGTTAAGGGGTTTTGTATACTACCGACTTTACGTTTCAAAAAATATTCAATAACCCTGCAACTAATTTCTTGAAATTTGACTCATATGTACACTATTAATAACTGATCCACAATCAATCCCACTTTCAAAGAATCTTCATGAGTGAAAAGAATTGCTTGTAATTTTGCTTATTCATTGACTGAGGGAGTAAGAAACGAAAATGGAATAACAAGATTCTGGACCTCGTCATATCCATAATACGCGTTACCTCATCTACAAGCTGTGGACGTCATTTACAATCCACATTTTCTTGTTTCGAACCTGCCTTCAATCAGTGCACTGATAACGCATGTTAGTTATCTACTTTGTAGCTTTACATTTTTCACCTACTTATTGTACACCTTGTACATTGTTGGCAGCCCGTATGCACGGGAAGTTTATGGTTTAATAAATCATATTTCTCTCTGTTGTGAAGAAACTAGTGATATACCAAGCTGTTCGCGAGCGCCGTACTTTCTGCTTACAATTGTCCCGCATGCACTATTGACGTATGGGACTTGTATTCGAAGGAGCGCTACAACGTGCTGTATTTTAGATGTTTTGAAACAAATAGCAGTCATTTTACTGCACACGTTCCACAACACAGAGCATTTGTAAATACGCCAAAGATGCAGAAAAGAAAATTGAATAATGCACGTGTAGACATTCCACTTATAAAAGAGTGGTTTTGTATGAAACAAAAACTAATACTGTTCGGAGAAACACTTGCGTAGAATATCCAGCTTCACGTAGCCCTATTATACATCCTCGTTCAACCGCAGTGAGCTGATGATACTGGCTTCGTCGTCGTAAAGGCTTTCTTGACCCACTCACTGCCACTGGGTCCACTCTTACAGATAAGTAACGCCCTCGCACAGTACAGCCCGTATTTAAACAAAGCTGATGTGCAACGTCATGATGCCGCTACTAGTGCCACGCTAATGTTATTTGTGGGAAATTTGAATCAACGTTATCTTTCAGATGTATAAACAGACCTACCAACGTTCTTTTATCTAGCACAACCACTTCTTTGTGTTTCGATTCTTTCCGCCAGTGTATTAACCTGCCAATCTTTACTACTTTCGTCTCAGAATTTAATAATTTGATTAACAGTACGTTGTTCCTAAGACATTGTTACCTTGTTTACGGATCTCAAATTTTCTCTGGTCCATTTACAAAATGAATGTTTACGAGCACTTTTGTCCTTGAAGTACTGATTTCCATCTCTCATTCCTCTTTACGTCATGCCATCCGTGATATATATTTGCGTATTCAATACCTCTTATCGCCTTTTTCATTTTACCCACATAGATTTGAGCTCCGATTCATCCAGCTAATTATCTGAAATTAATATGTCGTCTTCCTATTCCTTAAAGACGATTAACAGTTACTTTATTCACTACATGGCCATTCCGGGCTGTTATCGAGCAATTCACCTATTAATTACACTAGGGATATCATTTCATAATTGTGATCGTGCTTTCAATCTTCCAATCAAACCTCTCTTCTTTATATTGCACTACATCTCATTTTTATCACTTGCAAGTTAGCAACAAGACACATATTTTACCAACACGGCATTACTTTTGCTATAATCAAAATCTGATTGCCTACACAATAGTTTTGATTCTACCTTACAAACTCGCGGATATCTTTCTTTTTAAACTCTGTCATTTTATTATTATTATTCTCACTTCTCTCGTGTATTCACTACACACAAAAATCATATTTTCACTACCTGAAAATCATAAGCTACCTCTCCTAAATTGTTGAAATGAAATAGCGTATGGCTTTTAGTGCTGAGAGTGTCCGAGGACAAGTTCGGCTGGCGGGATGCAGGTCTTTTGATTAGACACCCGTAGGCGACCTGCGCGTCGTGATGAGGAGAAATTATTATGAAGACGACTCATACACCCAGCCCCAGTGCCAGCGAAATTAACCAATTAAGGTTAAAATTCCCGACGCTGCCGGGAATTGAACCCGGGGCACCTGTGACCAAAGGCCAGCACGCTAACCATTTAGCCATGGAGCCGGACTGCTAAAATGTTAATCGTTCATGATACATTCATCATTATTTATTATTATTATTAACTCGCCCTCATAATCGGTCATTTATTTCGGACATAAATTATCACCGTTAACCAATTATTACCAAATATGCACAACCTACAAAATTTTGTAATAGAGACGACTTTTATATGATATTATTATTATTATTATTATTATTATTATTATTATTATTATTATATTTATTATTTTACGGTTGTACCTCTTCACCAGAATTGACTGTTATATTTACAGGGATAGGCTTCGGACACTTCTGATTATTAGAAACAACTTTCGACTCGACGCTGATACATATGATCATATCTCACTCATTATGATAAATTAAAACAACCAGATCCGGATAGACTTAAATTTGATTGCTCCAATCACTCACATAGAATATCACTACTATTAGGTACGTGAACTGTGCTTCTATAACTGATCACATAATCCTTCTCATGGGGGATTCTACATCATTTTAACCTACATTCGGGCAACACTTTGATCATCGTAACATTAATAGCAAAAAAAGTAAATTCAGTATTTCCTTTACCTGCTGCTGATTATTGGTTGATTACAGCATTCAGTCGGTCCTGGTATCCATGACGAAGTTAGCCCATAATTAAGCCCATAAGCATGGTACTGGACCGTAAAATACTCGAATAAAATGCATTTCCTTCACTGATCATATGCACCCATTTTCACACGCTGGTCTTGAAGCTTTTTCTATTTTATACAATAACTACAATTTTAATATAATTCGCGTTTTTATCTGGAATAAACCATTCCTATCGCCGTGACGATCCTCTCATGATCAGCTGCTCAGGCATTACCTAACTTTGTAACGTATTGGGAGTATTATTGCTGTGTGGCGGTGAAGTGAAGAGTGTCAATTTCACCACTAAAACCCTTGTTTTCAAACCGTGATTAGCGTTCGTGGATTAAAATCGAGCGACGTTTATTGTGAGACGATCGCCCCACCGTGTTGCATGTCAATGCACGCTCTTACTGCAACTGTGGCATTGGCAGGTCGCTCCGTACTCACCTGACATGAGTCCTTGTGACTTCGATCTGTTTCCCAAGTTGAAGGAAACACTACTACTACTACTACGAAACGTTTTCATTCCTCCCCTGAAGGGGGAGGCGGGCCTCTTAGACGGTTACGCCGTCTCTCAGGCCGGGAAATTTGTTACGGTGAAGGAGATGTGCGGAGAAGGTGAGGGGGTGGGCGGCCGTGGCCCATACTACGAACTGCCCCTGCATTCGCCTTAGTGCAGGAGAATGGAAAACCACGGAAAACCATTCTGAGGACAGCCGACGGGCGAGGCCAGGCGAGAAATGCAGCACTGTGCCCCACCACTCCTCTGCTCGGTTGGCCGGTCAGAGTACAGAGCTTATGTGACAACAACCCACTCTGCATCTACCGATGAAGGAAACCCTCCGAGGCCGCCGCTTTCCTGACGTGGCATTGCACTCTACGCAGTAGAGCTTCCCAAACCGAGCTCGATAGCTGCAGTCGCTTAAGTGCGGCCAGTATCCAGTATTCGGGAGATAGTAGGTTCGAACCCCACTGTCGGCAGCTCTGAAAATGGTTTTCCGTGGTTTCCCATTTTCACACCAGGCAAATGCTGGGGCTGTACCTTAATTAAGGCCACGGCCGTTTCCTTCCCACTCCTAGCCCTTCCCTGTCCCATCGTCGCCATAAGACCTATCTGTGTCGGTGCGACGTAAAGCAACTAGCAAAAAAGAAAGCAATCGACGGAGTTTGCAATCGGCGGTTTGAATCCTGCAACGTTCAAGTAATTTGCATCGGGTTGATGTCTGAATAATTAAACACAAGCCTACGTTTTCCACATTCAAACAGTTGAACGACGCGGTTGTTCGTCTTGTGCTCTGCGCATATTCTGCTGGTTAGAGCCTGAATATAATCACTGCTGTCATTCGGCATGGTTTCTACAGGAGAATGCGTTGGCATGGTCCTCATTTATGGGGAAGAAAGACAAAATGCGTGCGAGCCACTACGTATTAACTAGGAACGGTATCCCGACAGGCGACACCCGGCTGCTACGACATTCCACCGTATTTCCAACCAGCCACCAGTCTGCGATAGGCCCGTTCCATCGCGTGAAACAGAAGAGGCCGTTCTGGAGGCAGCTCTTAATAATCCACACATCAGTACAACGGCGATTGCACGACAGGTGAACATCAGCCAGCCGTCCATTTGGCAAATACTGCATGAATATAAATTTCACCCATACCATCCTGAGCTACATCAAGAGCTCCATGGGTGGGATTTCATAGCTCGAATGGATGTCTGTCGGTGGCTATTAGACAGGCTGGACAATGATCCAGCATTCATATCGCACATCTTGTCCTCGGATGAATCGCGCTTCCACAATAATGGGAACGTGAATCGCCACAACAGGCACTACTGGAGTCCGGACAATCCTCACTGGGTGCGACAGACGGTACATCAAGTACGATGGGGAGTGAATGTGTGGTGTGGAATCTTGGGGGATCATCTGATTGGACATTTTTTTGAGGGCCATTGGACGGGCCCACGCTACCTGCAATTTCTGCGTCAAGCAATCCCACTGCTCCTGGAGGATGTGCGTTTAACGATGTGGTTACAACAGGATGAAGCTCCGCCACTTTCGCCTTTACCCGTTCGTAACCATCTGTACGAGGAACTGCCAGGGAAAACTGATAGAACGAGGAGGTCCTCTTTCTTGGAACGGCAGATGACCGGTTTTAACGCCGGCATTTGAAGAACGTCGGTTACACTCAAGCGCCGGGAAACACCGACCAGTTCCGGCAACACATCACGGACACCTGCTGAGCATTCCGCCTGGAATTCTTCAGCGTGCAAGACGATCTGGACACCGGGCCCGAATGTGCATAGACTAAAACGGTCATCACATCGAGGATTTGATTCCATAAAACATTTTCACTTCAGTTATGTTCCTATTATTTCCGATCTGTATGCTATCTAATCGACCTTTCTCAGGGCCAAAAAAAGTTCATTCACACCCAGTTTCCATGAAAGCGGTTATTGAACTTACGTGAAGTACGCCTATATATTAAACAAATATTTCAAACATACGGAATCTTCGTTCAGGACTCGAACCTCCCACCTCACACGTAAGCCCTCTCCGCCGCGCCTTTTGCCATTTACGCTACGGCTCCGTACGGGATGCTGTGCAGCTTGAAGCATTTATTAGGTTAAATGCGGTCACAATATCAATTTAGAGTTTCGCCGGCGTGTCAGGTTCATGTGATCTAGAAGGCACGCGCATGCCTTTCAGTGTTTAATTCCTTCTGTCTTCCTTCTCTCTTAATCTGTTTACCCTCTAGGGTCAGTTTTCCCTCAGACTCATCGAGGGATCCCACCTCTACCGCCTTGGAGCGCGAGACATTAGGTCAGGGATACAACAGGGGAGGAGGATCAGTGCCTCGCTCAGGCGGCCTCACCTGCTATGCTGAACAGAGGCCTTGCGGACGGATGGGAAGATTGGAAGGAACAGGCAATGAAGAGGGAAGGACACGGCCGTGGCCTTAAATTAGATACCATCCAGGTCTTTACCAGGAGAAGAAGTAGAAAACCACGCAAAACCACTTCGAGGAACCCACCTCTACACAGTTGACCTCCCAAGGCTGAATAGACCCCGTTCCAGCCCTCGTACCACTTTTCAAATTTCCTGACAGAGCCGGGAATCGAACCCGAGCCTCCGGGGGTGGCAGCTAATCACGCTAACCACTACCCTCAGAGGAGGACCCAGTAGTTAATACGAATATAATATTACGCCGTCCTATCATGCTGTCGCGGTAAATACCAAATTATTCGGTTGTGTTGTCTGAGCATACGGGCAGGACAGATTTTTTGAGGACAGAATGATATTGCGTGTGTTAGGTTCATACGATCTAGAAGGCACACGCATGCCTTCCAGTGTTTAATTGTTTCTTAATCTGTTTACCCTCCAGGGTCGGATTTTCCTTCGGACTCAGCGAGGGATCACACCTCTACCGCCTCAAGGGCAGTGTCCTGAAAGGGGCGGCTGAATCACACGGTACAGTGTAGGGAGAATGCTGCAGAGCGAGTCAGGAACCGTAATGGGGGAAACGTAAGGGAAATAGTCCTAACAGATTATGTAATCCAGCGTTATTAAAGGCGGGAATTGATAAAACGAAATTAGGAAGTGTTAATATAATATTGTGTTCACCTGAGGTGTTAAAGGATTTTGAACTCTATAAATGTAGCGAAAATTCTGTCCAGTAATTTATCTACGGTAGGAAGAAACAGGTTCTGAAACCTTAAAGAAATATTCGACTGAATAGCGTATGTCTGAGGGCTGACACTTATTTTTCTTAGATAAGAAGAGGAAATGTTGACGCCGAACGAATAGAGCAAAATAGGAAGATGCCATGAAGGCCCCTGGTGTAGTGGGATATAAAGGCTTCCACTATCTGTAATCTTGGCCTTGAGTAAGGTAGAGTGATTAGCTCTATGCGCGGTCGTGTCTACCGCTAGGAGTTAATCTGACACTCATATGCATTGTAAGCTTAAGTAAGCTCTCTGGGCGGGGTATCGAACCCACATCCTACCCAGTGATCTATGATTTATTTTACCACCACGGCTGGAAGTCCCCGGCTGTATAGGAAGTTAATCAACCAACTGATAGATCGAGAATAAAACAAAAACTTTGCACTAGTACATTTTCTCCGCTATAGAGAAAAGGATAGAATCATGGATATGATTTCGACTTAGAGTAGGAGAGAGCGACTACAGATTCTTCGATTGGTTCCCTCTTAGTAGCATCTTACGACATGCAGTGGGGGTGGGGGGAGGGTGAAGATAATGCATCTTTTGACTCCATCCATAGGGGAGATAAAGCATTCCGATAAATCGAAAGAAAAGAGCACGTATCCACAAAGGGATAGTATGGCTCACGAATTGTGAGGAAATGAAAGTCATTCTAGACCTCGTACGTATATTATTATTATTATTATTATTATTATTATTATTATTATTATTATTATTATCATCATCATCCAGCCCTGCCGTGTAAAGGTAGCGTGCCGGTCTCTTATTCCGAGGCCCTGTGCTAGTTTTCCAGCCAATTGAAGGATTTGAATTCTGTATGATTCGAAGCAGTGTATCGATTTATTTAACTGTCCGAGTGAATGGAATCGCAGCAGCGCCGAGCTCACGGCTCACGATTCAGATGACTCGCAGCACAGTACTGATTGGCGCACTCACGGATCAGTGAAATATAACACACACACACACAGAGAGCGAGAGAGAGAGACGGTTCATTTATCGGAACATTGGACGTGGCCAGGGAGCCGAATTTCCGCTGCGAGCGTGACATAAAGAACCCTTGACTCTTCTTCTTCTTATTCTTCTTCTTCTTCTACATCATCATCATCTGTTTACTCTCCAGAGTTGGTTTTTCCCTCGGACTCAGAGAGGGATTCCACCTCTACCACCTCAAGGGCAGTGTCCTGAGGCTTCAGATTCTGGGTCGGGGATACAACTAGGAGGATGACCAGAACTCCGCCCAGGCGGCCTCACCTGTTATGCTGAACAGGGACCTTGCGGGGATGGGATGATTGGAAGGGATAGAAAAGGAAGAGGGAAGGAAGTAGCCGTGGCCTCACGTTAGGAACCATCCCCGCATTTGCCTGGAGGAGTAGTGGGAAACCACGGAAAACCACTTCCAGGATGGCTGAGGTGGGAATCGAACCCAACTCTACTCAGTTGACCTCCCTAGGCTCAGTGTATCCCGTTCCAGCCCTCGTACCACTTTTCAAATTTCGTGGCAGAGCCGAAATTCGAACCCAGGCTTCCGGGGGTGGCAACTGAGTCATTGGCTCACTGAAATAATCGTATGCTATACTGGACTTTCACTCTCACCTCATTTGAAAATAATACCCACTTGCAATCACTGTCCTCCTACAGAGAGATTTACAGTAAATAATAGTTGAATTTATTTGCAGAGTTAAAAAGGTAGTCAAAACATAATTCCACAGTGGATAGAAAGTAGGTAGGCTATTTTATTACATTATTATTAGTTTCATGAATAGTATTATAAATTAAATAACATTCGACCTAAGATCGTATTGGCAGACACCTAGTCACGTACGCTACATTAACATTTTATTGTTAACGTAATTGTTCTGTACCTTTTCTAGCGAAACCTAATATTCATAGATAATATGAAAGTGACTGAGGTACGAACCATGCTAGTAGTGTCATTTCTTATGCACCTAATCCCTGTTGTGATGCGAAAATGTTGCCCATAGGGTCTGTTGGTGAGCAACGGGAAACCACTTCACTCCTTACTTCCCTAGGACGCCTTGGCCATCTATGACAGCTGATGGTGGAGCTGTTGACAATCAAGTCAGCCCTGGAGACGAATAAATATACACTGTTGTTCTGTTTAAGAGAGTTGAGACATTGTTGCAAATAAGCCAGTGTCTGTATTCTCTGATAAACGTAGTGATAAACCGTTTTAAATAAAGTAATTATACAACACATGAAGAATATTATGATAACACACATTCCGATTCAATTATTGTGACCTTGCTAAGCATTATAATTCACAATAGTTCAACTTCCAATATCTCATGAATGTGCTCGTGGATAGCCGGCCTGAGTAGCTCAGATGGTTGAGGCGCTGGCCTTCTGATCACAACATGGCAGGTTCGATTCTGGCTCAGTTCGGTGGTATTTGAAAGTGCTCATACATTATATGTCAGCCTCAGGTTGGTAGGTTTACTGGCACGTAAAAGAACTCCTGAGGGGCTAAATTCCGGCACCTCAGCGTCTCCAACTCTAAAAGTTGTTAGTGGGACGTAAAGCCAATAACATTATTATTCTCTCTCTGGAAAGTTCTACTGTATGACTAAGATTGTATGTACAGTCGCTCAAAACAGGAATGCGTGCATGATTAATCGCCGGTACTCTTTTCACAGAAACAACAGAACCTGTAGACAAAATCTTTGCTGTGAGTATCGAAAGAATTTATATTTACATGGAAGGTCAATTATATTTTGTTACTAATCAAAATTCTGATAAAATATTAAATTCGAGAAACACACAATACCATTCTCTCATTCTTATTTTGAGTAACTACATACCCTCCTCAGTCCCTGTGTAGCATATATGCTACATGAGTTCTTTATTTTTTTGCCGGTCGGGTAATGGCTCTATCGCGCGGTTGCCGGGTGTAGCGTATAGTCTACTGTGTGTGCTTTGCGCTCATCACTTGTTTTTGTTTATCGCACAAGTGTATAGGTGGCAGTACTAGTGAGAATATACAATTTTGTTGACATCAAGACATGGGGACGAGACATGCAGGTATTTGTTATGTATTTGTATATTTAATTAATGTGAATATTTTTAAGATAGCTTATAATAGGTCAATAAGTATTATGCTAGTGATCAGAACTCATTTGATATTGTATACTGCCGACAGCATGACGCTTTTGATGGTGTAGCGTATACTCAACATTAGGCAATAACCTAGAAAATTTGTGCATACAGCAGAAAATTACTGTTCTTTTTTAACTCGTTTTCTCGCTGCAGTTGTTAATATTAAACCATAGTTGCCTTCAATATTAAGTACGTACTTGAATATCATTATATACTACAGTATTTAAATGAATACTTGGTACGAAGAATGCGACAATTCATATTTTACCTTTCATTATTTTAGCCTTGAAGGAAACAGATATTGCGGATCTTATTGACACTATCAACCTTGATGGGTCAGATATTGAACTGGATGGAGATGATGATGATGATGATATTGATGAAGATGACTTGAGAATCAACGCTGCAACTCCACCTATCGATGAAAGCAGTTCTGAATCGGAAGAAGATGCATTGCTGAAACGCCGCAGGGTTCCCGCAGCTATGCCACCACTTCAGTCCAGGAATTACCATGCTTTGCACCTACCAGAAATGATGAACAGAACACAGAAATGTAGGTCAAGATGTAGGCTACCAGGTTGTAAGGGTTTCACTTTTGTACAGTGCACTCAGTGCAAAATAAATGTGTTTTACAGAAAAAAGAAACTGTTTCTTGGCATTTCATAGAAAATAATAGGAATATTATTGCACCATGTTTTTGTGTTTGTTTACAAAAAAAAAGGGCAATACTTACATTTAATTTGTTGTAAATATGCTTTATAATTTGTGTCACAATTTGTATTGAACATGGTGAGAGAGAATAAAAGTGTGTGATGTTGTTATTTATTAATGTATTTTAAGTGTTTAGTGCACTTACAATCATAAAGTACAATAAAAGAAAAAAATAAGAATTGTAGGAAAGTCACTTCTCAGTCCCGATGTAGCATATACGCTACATGCCATAATGGCTTAACGAAACATACTAATTTTTTTTGGTTAGCATTTTCAAGTTATTTTAGCCCCTTATAACACACTGAATGCAAGAACAGAAATTTCCATGACTAAAACTTGCTCCGGGACTGAGGAGGTTAAATACATTCCCTTATGGCGCAACAGACCTGAGGGCCACGGCCTAGCAAGCGGCCGCTGCTCAGCCCAAAGGCCTGCAGATTATGAGGTGTCGTATGGTCAGCACGACGAAGCATTTCCTCCGTTATTTTTAGCTTCCTAGACTGAGGCCGCCATCTCACCGTCAGATAGCTCCTCAAATGTAATCACGTAGGCTGAGTGGACTTCGAACCAGCCCTCAGATCCAGGTACAAATCCCTGACCTGACCGGGAATCGAACCCGGAGACTCTGTTTACGAGGCAGGCACCATACCCGTATATCACGGAGCCGGCTACATACATATATACAGAGGTGTATATTCGATTATAATTGCTAATTAATTTAATCTGCCATGTATGGGTACTAACTTGCACTCTGGGTGTCGTGTTGTCTCGAGAAACAGCTGAACTGGCTAATAAGAGACGTCACAAGGTCTGAAGTGGAGGTTGTAATGGGCAACAAAGGGCTGGCTGACAGGTGGGGAGCACGCGCGGCTGTAAGTGAACAAAGGACGGTGACCACACCCTAGTGCCACACCCGTCTGCTAACAAGCCTTTAGCCACTTCATCAAAACAAACGATCACGTACTTTGATTTTCACACACTACCCCGATATTCTTATCTCTTCTGAAGAGTGAAAAGAGAACGTGCAGAGGGAAGTTCATGAGGTGATGATAATAATATCAGCAAAAATAATACTGTCCGCCTGTGTGGTGTAGTGGTTCGTGTGATTAGCCGCCACACCCGGAGGCCCGGGTTCGATTCCCGGCTTTGCCACGAGATTTGAAAAGTGGTACAAGGGCTGGAACGGGCTCCACTCAGCCTCGGGAGTTCAACTGAGTAGAGATGGGTTTGATTGCCACCTTAGCCATCCTGGAAGCGTTTTTCCGTGGTTTCCCACTTCTCCTCCAGGCAAATGCCGGGATGGTACCTAACTTAAGGCCACGGCTGCTTCCTTCCTCCTTCCTTGTCTATCCCTTCGAATCTTCCAATCCTCCCGCAAGGCCCCTGCTCAGCATAGCAGGTGAGGCCGCCTGGGAGGGGTACTGGACATCCTCCCCAGTTTTATCCCCCGACTCAGTGTCTGAAGCTCCAGGACTCTGCCCTTGAGGCGGTAGAGGTGGGATCCCTCACTGAGTCCGAGGGAAAAACCGACCCTGGAGGGTAAACAGATAAATAATAATAATAATAATAATAATAATAATAATAATAATAATAATAATAATAATAATAATAATAATAATACCGAGCGGAGTGACTGCGCGTGTTGACGTGCTATAGCTATAGAAGGAAGCTCTGCATTCAGGAGACGAGTGAGGTCGAGTTCTACCGTCGACTGTCCTGAAAATGGTTTTCTGTGGTTTCCCATTTTCACTTCCAAGCAAATGCCGAGGCAGTTCCCATTTGTAAGTCATATTCGTTTCCTTCCACCTCTTTACTCTATTTCATTCACCGTCATTCATTTCACCTTCACTACCTCATCAACTGAGGTTGACATTAGGAGGGCATCCGGCCTTAAAATCTATATATATAAACACGACGGAACACAAACGCCGATGCTCTACCGGTTTTCCTATACTGTATGACTTTCTCGTTATCCTCTCAGACTAAGAGAGTAATGTGTAGTCTTCGGACAATAACTTTTCTTTGTTCTCTCTTGGCAAAGTCTTCGTTCTCAGCCAAGTAAGTACACTATTTTACACTTCTCTTTTTATTTCTAATTTAATAACAGCAGTGCTTTCTGCCCTTTATTTCTACATTTTCTCAAAAGGTGCCGTCTTTTAAATACAATTGTCTCCATTGTAACGTCTTCAGAAAGGTCACTTTCGTTGATTTCGACATTTGCCATTTAAACTATCTGATTACACATTCTTTTTACATCCATATATATAAAATAAGAGTTTTGTCTGTACATTGCTCAGAATTTAAAAAGGATGGTATTTCTGTATCGGCCATGTCCATAGTAAGAAGGAAATGCAATTTTTAATTTGCCGTGATGTCTGTCTGTCTGTCTGTCTGTCTGTCTGTCTGTCTGTCTGTCTGTCTGTCTGTCTGTCTGTCTGTCTGTCTGTCTGTCTGTCTGTCTGTCTGTCTGTCTGTCTGTCTGTCTGTCTGTCTGTCTGTCTGTCTGTCTGTCTGTCTGTCTGTCTGTCTGTCTGTACACGCATCGCGAGAGAACGGCTGAAGAAAATTTAATGGAAATCGGTATGTAATGTCCGGGAATAAGTGGCTGTGAGAAACCAGTAATATGTTCTCTTTGTGTTGTTTACTTCCTTGAACTTGGTTACGTACTCTTTGGAAATGGAGAACTCTGGGCAGAGGGGTGACACTTCATAGGGAGCGTCCGAAGCAGTTCCGAGATGGGCCCCTCAACCTCCGCCAACTAGTGAAAACTAAAATTCTCTTTTAGAGGGTTGATTTAGAAGGCAGTGGTTGACATTACACATTCAGTTGCGCGGTACAGCAAATTCAAAACACAACACTGTTATCGTTGCGCGCGAAGGGAACTTGGTCGTACGGTAAGTAATAGTGCTTGTTAGACGAAAATTTGTTGAGATTCTTTCGCATTGAACGAGATTTTTGATCCAGTTTTTGGAGAATATGGAGTGAAATTATAATTATACGTGTTCGTAGTGTGAAGAAATAGCATTATGATCATGAACGTATTTCACATTGAACTACCTAGCTGTTGCGAGTAAACGTGTGTGTGATTGTGCTTCTTACCTGCTGTTTGGAATAAAATTCAAAATATAAACTGTGTGCATTATGCTGTGGTTTACTTCTTCCTTTCCTTCTCCTGTTTTCCATTCCCATACATAAAAGTCGTGGGAAGGGTTCAACGAACGAACGAACGAGCGAAAGAATGATGTTATGTTAGATCGTGATTTAGGCAAATATGGGCGTTTTGGAGTTTTATATGAATTGCATTAACATTTTCAGTAATCAATGTTGCATTTATTATTTAATAGATGTAAATGTACATTAAAATGCGAACGGTGAAACAACTATACAAGGTAGCGTTACAACAGTATTGCCAATATACAAATACGGTAATTGCAATTTGCTTTTCAAGAAAAAGACACGAGAGAAGCTTTAGATACAACTTTCCTACCGAAATGCAATCATTATCTCTATCACAATTAAAATTTTAACAAAGTAACAATTGTTATTATCAAGTTTATTACAAGGTATTATCGTGGTATTTATTTCCTTATGTTGGCGGAGATACAGGGGCCACTATAGCTTCCATGACCTGTTTTCTCAGTGAAATATACTATACAGGAGTGACGGACCTATTTCTCTTATATGATCCTTGACTCTGGGAGTGTGTAAAATGAAAATGGTGTGATTGTTTGTGGTTTGTAGATGTCTGGAGAATTAAATCTCGTGTGAAAGCATGTTCTGTGTTTTGAACTGTGTTTACATGTATAGATGACGTCCTGTAGTTATTAATGTTGGTGCCAGGATCTGTGACACGGGTAGTGCACGAGTGTCTAACGCAACAGTCCCTACAATCTAGGCCATAAATAATCTTATTCACGGTGATAGAAATGGTAGTTTAGGGGAAGGCCTAAAATTGAATTCTCAAATATTTATGTTATTAGTGGTCCTATCTTAATGAAAATCGGTATGCAAAGTCGTGAAATAAGTCGCTGTAATCTAGGCTATAAATAATCTTATTCACTCTGAAGGAAATGGTAGTTTAGGGGAAGGCCTAAATTTAAATTCTCAAATTTTTGTTGTTAGTAGTCCTATCATTTTTTTTTTTTTTTTGCTAGGGGTTTTACGTCGCTCCGACACAGATAGGTCTTATGGCGACGATGGGATAGGAAAGGCCTAGGATTTGGAAGGAAGCGGCCGTGGCCTTAATTAAGGTACAGCCCCAGCATTTGCCTGGTGTGAAAATGGGAAACCACGGAAAACCATCTTCAGGGCTGCCGATAGTGGGATTCGAACCTACTATCTCCCGGATGCAAGCTCACAGCCGCGCGCCTCTACGCGCACGGCCAACTCGCCCGGTAAGTCCTATCTTAATGGAAATCGGTATGCAAAGTCGAAAAATAAGTCGCTGCAATCTAGGCCATAAATAATTCACTCTGAGTAGAATGGTAGTTTAGGGGGAGGCCTAAAATTTAATTCTCAAATATTTGTGTTATTAGTGGTCCTATCGATAAATACTACATAGATATGTATCATTTATATCTTATACACTTTTACCGTACCGCCTATGATAAAGAGATATTCATGAATTTGGATTTTTGTTGATAAGTCCATATCAGTGCCAAGTCACGAGAAAATGCTTAAACAGAATTTCATGAAAATCGTTATGTAAAGTCGGGGAATAAGGAACTGCAGTCTACGCTATAAATAATTTCGTAAGACTCCCTAATATCGCAGAGTCGAAAGAAAACTAAATGTGAAGGCCTACAATACAGGAAGCTCATAACTTTAACAACAATAACATTACATTGATCATTGTTTGTTGCGATGTGCGTTGTGTCCTGTTTCCAGTCATATCCGATAGATGGGATTACTGCTATATACCGAGTATTCTTTTTAAATTTACTTTACGTCGCACCGACACAGATAGGTATTATGGTGACGATGGGATAGGAAAGGGTTAGGAATGGAAAGGAAGCGGCCTTGGCGTTAAATACAGTACAGCCCCAGCATTTGCCTGGTGAGAAAATGGGAGACCACGGAAAACCATCTTCAGGGCTGTCGACAGTGGTTTTCGAACCCACCACATCCTGGCTGCAAACGCATAGCTGCGCGCCCTTAACCGCACGGCCAACCCTCCCGGTCGTACCGAGTATAACAGCCTGCCTGAATATTGGCGGGAAGTAGCTGGGGAGTCAGATAGCTTTCTTCTTAAGCATGCCATTCCTCTGGTTCATAAATGTTCTGATACTACTGGTACGTAATAAACTGGTTCATCATTGCATTCGAACTATTCAAGCCCTACTCTGAGGCACTGATTGGAATGAGCAGTGTACATATTTAACGGGACAATGGCAGAGGAATGTTCACGGCTGTCTGCGGCTTGGTCATTCTAGCATTGGAACTTTGGACTGTTAGATCGGCATCGTAGTACTGTTCGTTAAAAGTGAGAAAATGTGCGGTTTTTCATTTGAGCGAGTATTTTATATGATAACATTGCTTTTAATTGCTACGTTCTTACTGACGTTTTAATAATGGCTTAAGTTAACTGTCGTTAGGAAAACCACAAAAGACAGTTTTTCTGAGAATCCCGTAGCGAAACAGGGTACATCAGCTAGTCTATATATATAAAATAAGAGTTTTGTCTGTACATTGCTCAAAATTTAAAAAGGATGGTAGTTCTGTATCAGTCATGTTCATAGTAAGAAGGAAATGCATTTTTTTATTTTTCCGTAATGTCTGTCTGTCTGTCTGTCTGTCTGTCTGTCTGTCTGTCTGTCTGTCTGTCTGTCTGTCTGTCTGTACACGCATCACGAGAAAACGGCTGGAGAGAATTTAATGAAAAACGGTATGTAAAGTCAGAGAATAAGTCGCTACAATCTAGGCCATAAATAATCTTTTTCACGCTTAGAGAAATGGTAGTTTAGGGGAAGGCCTAAAATTTAATAATAATAATAATAATAATAATAATAATAATAATAATAATAATAATAATAATAATAATAATAATAATAATAATAATAATCGTATGGCCTCAGCTACCGTTTTGCAGACATTTCGATTTGACGCCATCTGGCTGTCTGCTCGTCAATTTCGACGTTCTGATTTACTCTGTCTGCCATCTAGCGGACATAGAGTAAACCGGATCTCTCTTGGGCGTCTATGGCTGAGATTGAATTAATTTTGTCGGGCAAATACCAAATGTATCACCAGAGATCTTTTACATGCCGACATCGTACGACATGGAGTGTCGAATGGACTTTTTTCCGCCCTTCAAAAATCCGGCTACCTCTGCCGAGTTCGAACCCGCTATCTTGGGATCCGGAGGCCGACACTCTACCACGGATCCACAGAGGCAGCTATTTAATTATCAAATATTTATATTATTAGTGGTTCTATCTTTTTTTTTTAAGTGGTTCTATCTTAATAAAAACCGGTGTGTAAAGTTCTAAAGTAAGTCGCTACAATATAAACTATAAATAATCTTATTCACTCTCAAAGAAATGGTAGTTTAGGGAAGGGCCTAAAATTTAATTCTCAAATATTTGTTATTAGTTGTCCCATCGTAAATAAAATCGGTATGCAAAGTCGGGGAATAAGTCGCTACAATCTAGGCCATAAATAAATTTACTCACGCTGAGCGAAATGGTGGTTTAGGGAAAGGCTCAAAATTTAATTCTCGAATATTTGTTTTATTAGTGATCTTATTGACAATAACTATATAAATAAAGTTACATAGTATTAAATTTCCGATAATTTATGTCTTAAGGTCGATTCACACATCTCCGGGACGTGACGGCGCTCTCCGTGTCCGTATCCGTCCTTTCCGACATGAATATTTCACGTCTGTTCTCACACTTCAGTTCCGCGCAGTTATAAGTCGGCAATCAAGTGTTCCATGATGAGTTTTTTAGTGATGATTAACTGTTAATGATAGCTATCATTTTGGATGAAGAGGAGAAAGAGAGGAAGAAACAGTGGCTTCATCTTATGTGGAAACGCAGGGGTTAGGAAGGAAAATTTTCTGCTCTATATAAGTGCTTGAAGGACGACGAAGTAAAATTTCACGGATATACTACATTTGCTTTTAATTAATTGAAAAATTAAATAAATGAAATCGTTGATTAATTTTAATACCCCTGACTTTGTAGGTTGGGGGCAGAAGGTGCCTTGCCGCGCCAAAATCGTTGCCTATGTACAGACAGACTGATTTCCTTAATCTTAAAAGCAAAAAGTGTTAGTTAACTACCTTCAGCTTCCATTTTCTCGCCAATTTCGTCCCATACACGCTTCTTCAAACCACTATCCATATATTTCGAATCAGCTAAATTATATAGAAAAGAGTGTACCTTCCCCTTTAAACAATCATCATCATCATCATCACTAATTCAATCAGCAGTTCGTCCTTCATTTTGGGAGTTCATACGTACACAGATAACCTCAGCACTCGAAGAAAGCAGGGAAGCAGGAAGGCGGGAAGAGAGAAATCACGTCCGTAAAAACAAGAAAATATCGGTGGCCAGCGAATACGTTTTGCCGGCACGGATCACGGAGAAGCACTGAAGGTCACGGCGAATGACGTCAATGGAAGTGTAGGAACTCATCCCTTCGTTTACATGGCGACGATATTTTATTTTCACGGAAGATGCCGTCACGTCACGGAAAGCGCCGTCACGTCCCGGAGATGTGTGAATCGACCTTTATACATTTTGACCCTACCGGCTATGATAACGGAGATATTCATGAATATGGATTTTTGTTGCGCCGTCACCTGAAAATGGGTAAACAGAATTTAATGAAAATCGGTATATAAAGTCGGGGAATAAGGAACTCGAGTCTACGCTATAATTAATTTTATAAGACGGCCTTATATTACAGAGTCGAAAGAAAACGAATGCGAAGGCCTACAACACAGAAAGCTCATAACATTGATCAACAATAGCATTACATTGACCATTGTTTGTTGTGAATTGCTTCGTGTCTGTTGCCATTCATCTCCGGTAGATGGGATTGTTGCTGTATACCATGTTTTTTAAATTTGCTCTACGTCGCGCCAACACAGATGGGATACGAAAAGGAGTGGGAAGGAAGCAGGCCCTACGTTCATTACGTTACAGCCTCAGTATTTTCCTGGTGTGAAATTAGGAGACCACGGAAAACCATCTTCAGGGCTGTCGACAGTGGAGTTCGAACCCACTACCTCCCGGATCCAAGCTCACAGCTATGCGCCCGTAACTGCACAGCCAACTCAACCGGTCGTACCGAGTATAACAACCTTCCTGAAAATTGGCGGGCAGTAGCTGGGGAGTTAGATACATTTCTGATACTACTGATACGTAACAAACTGGTTCATCATAACATTCGAGCTATTCAGTTCCTACTCTGAGGCACTGATTGGAATGAGCAATGTGCATATTTAACGGAATAATGGCAGATAAGTGTTCACAGCTGTCTGCGGTCTGGTCATTGCAGCACTGGGACTTTGGACTGTTTGATCGGCACCGTAGTAGTGTTCGTTAAAAGTGAGAAAATGTGCGGTTTATTAATTTGATCGAGTATTTTATATAACATTGCTTTTAATCACTACATTCTTTCTGACGAGTTCAGGTAGGAAAACCACTAAGACAATCTTTCTGAGAATCCCGTAGCGAAGCACGGGTACATTAGCTAATATGCCATATAATTCATCCCATTTCATTTCCGACCTCCTATCAAGGAAGGGGACTGAGGGGTAGACATACAACAACAACAACACCAATAATCCTCTTAGTAACAGTATGGTCTTAACCGAGCGAGTTGGCTGCGTAGTACGAGCTGCGTAACTGCATTCTGGAGAACGTGGTTTCAGAACCTACCATCCGCAGTCCTGTATTTTCCGTGGTTTCAAATTTCCGCACCAGGTGAACACTGAGGCATTCTCAATTAAGACCAAGACGACTTCCTTCCCATTCCCAGCCCTTTACCATCCCTCAGGTGTAGAAAACCTATCTATGTTGGTACGACATTAAATCACTAACAAAGGATAATATACGTGTATATATGCAACAGAACTTAGTTATAATGAAAAATGAAAATGGTGTGTGGCTATTAGTGCCGGGAGTGTCCGAGGATATGTTCGGCTCACCAGGTGCAGGTCTTTTGATTTGACACCCGTAGGCGACCTACGCGTCGTGATGAGGATGAAATGATGATGAAGACGACCCATACACCCAGCCCCCGTGCCAGCGAAATGAACCAATTATGGTTAAAATTCCCGATTCTGCCGGGAATCAAACCAGGGACCCCAGTGACCAAAGGGCAGCACGCTAACCGTTTTGCCATGGAGCCGGGCAGTTATAATGACATACAAGAGACTTGATGAATTTTCTCGTTTTAAACGAGATTTTTTGTATCACTCGGGTTAGGTGGAATGCGATGTATAATACAATTTTACATTGAACGACATTATTATTATATATATATATATTTTTTTTTTTTTTTTTTGCTAGTTGCTTTACGTCGCGCCGACACAGATAGGTCTTATGGCGACGATGGGGCAGGAAAGTGCTAGGAGTGGGAAGGAAGCGGCCGTGGCCTTAATTAAGGTACAGCCCCAGCATTTGCCTGGTGTGAAAATTGGAAACCACGGAAAACCATTTTCAGGGCTGCCGACAGTGGGGTTCGAACCTACTATCTCCCGAATACTGGATACTGGCCGCACTTACGGGACTGCAGCTATCGAGCTCGGTAAGTACGACATTAAAGGCAGTATTAAATATCATAAGAGTCTTACAGTAATTCGTACATTACAGTACTTACACGCCTTTGTTGGCGAGACCTAGTGTTTACAGTGAACTATGTCCGCTGGTGTGGGCTAGAACAATAATTTTGTTACTTTCATTGATCTGTCACAGCCTTATCCCTGACTTTGACAATATGAAAGTGACTGAGGTATGAGCGATGCTAGTAATGCCCCCCTTATACAGCCAGTCCCTGCTATGAATGGTGCGAAAATGTTGGCAATGGGGTTGGTTGGTGCATGCTTTTCAGTGGGCTTGGCAGACTGATATGCAATAGCAAATTCTGGCTCAGTGAGGAAAGCAACGGGGAACTACCTCACTCCTTATTTCCTTAGTATGCCTGTTCAGTGATGCCTAGGCCATCTATTACAGCTAATAGTGGCACTGTTGAGGATCCAAACAGCCTTCGGGCAGAGGACTGAACATACATACGTTCAGTATTTACAGCACTCACCAACCTCCTTTAGGAATAATAAAGGGTAATTTTTGTGTGTTTGTCAAATACACACTTTCTAAATTACATTCAATATTTATAATTTGCGACACAATCTCATTGCAGCCTTTCCTAACTTTGTGAAACTTTTTTCGTAACAGTGATGGCTTGTAAAGCGCTGACCCAACGATTATTCATGCATATGTTTCATATTTACTGTACATAATTTTAATCGGTATATGTGTAGGCGTCCGCCTCTGTGGTGTAGTGTTATTAGCCGCCACCCCCGGCGATTCCCGGCTCTGCCACGAAATCTGAAAAGTGATACGAGTGCTGGAACGGGGTCCACTCAGCCTCGGGAGGTCAACTGAGCAGAGGTGGGTTCGATTCCCACCTCATCCATCCTAGAAGTGGTTTTCCATGGTTTCCCACCTTTCCTCCAGGCAAATACCGGGTTGGTGCCTAACTTAAGGCCACGGCCGCTTCCTTCCCTCTTCTTTATCTATCCCTTCCAATCTTCCCATCCCCCGCAAGGCCCCTGTTCAGTATAGCAGGTGAGGGCACCTGGGCGAGGTACTGATCGTCCTCCCCAGTTGTATCCCTCGACCCTGATTCCGAAGCTCCAGAGCACTGCCCTTGAGGCGGTAGAGGTGGGATCCCTTGCTGAGTCCGAGGGAAAAACCGACCTTGGAAGGTAAACAGATAAAGAAGAACATATGTATAGGCTATAGGAGCAATATTGTTGTGAATAAAACAGTCTCTTCCATCTACCTAATTTAATTCTATGATGACGCAATTTGGCACACACATACACGCGCAAGTACTGTGTATACTCACACAATTTTCCTCTGCTATGAACAATCTGACTTCACTAATTGCTGTCTATTTACAAGACTTTCACAGCAGGACTCCAGCTGTGCAGTCTTTACCTGAACGCGCGATAATCTTTATTGACTGTCATGCAGTCAGGTAAGACCACAGGGCTGCTGACTACCACAACACACGATTGGCTCGACTCCAGTGAAAGTCCCGTAACTGACGTAGTCAACAGAGCAATTCACCTGGTAGCTCTACGTAGTAAACTACTTAACACTGACAACTAAACAGAGGTCATACAACAACATAGAAGTGCTAGCCAGCACTACAATATTCCTCACAACGACGACAGTTAACACTGCTCCAATCACTGACCCCATGTTGGTACTCCGGTCAGTACTCCAAGGCAGTACACACACAGTACTCCGCTCAGACTCCGGTGCGGCACTCGGGACAGCCATATTACTACCGTCCCAGTCCAACTACTCCCCTTAGAGACTGACCCTTCGCAGTTATATTTTTATATCCTGAAGATGGAGTACTAGAATATTCGGGACTCATGTAGAGATGGAACACTCTCATTGCACCTCCCAGAAGGTGCATGGCGAAACCTGACGAAGAGAACAGTAGAGGAGGGACCGCGGCATGTCCTCAGACCGGCTGGGAGGACGCAAGATTAGCTTAGTCATCCCTTCCAGAAAATATACAAGAGACCTACGAGAGGTTTAGCACGAAAAAATATAGTGTCAGAGGTTTGCCCTAAGTGAGACCACTTAAAGAGAAGGTTTATCTTCTGACGCACTGTCTTCCGCATTTATACTTACTGATGGCAACTAGTTAGTTACTGATTTCATTTCAGTGATGGTTTCTAGTGGCAGCCTTGGGGTATTACTCCATAGTTTCACCAGGCAAATACTGGGACTGTACAAAATTAAGGCTATGGCAACTTCCTTCCGAATTCTAGCCCTTTCGTATCCTTGCACCGTTGGAAACCTTCGGTGTTCTAGTGTAATTTTGAGCCATTTGCAAAATTTCTAGAAAGGCATGCTTTTCTTATTAGTGATAAATATGTATACATTCTTTCGACTATGAATACACTGGAATACTTCCTTTGCTATCAGATTTAAATATACTGTAATTACATAATATTTTTATCACAGTCATTATTTTACAATTGGTTTTACGTCGCACCGACACAGATAGGTATTATGGCGACGATGGTATAGGAAAGGCCTAGGATTGGGAAACAATCGGGCCTGGCCTTAATTAAGATACAGCCCCAGAATTTGCCTGGTGTGAAAATGGGAAACCACAGAAAACCATTTTCAGGGCCGCCGACAGTGGGGCTCGAACCCACTATGTCCCGGATGCAAGTTCACAGCTGCGCGCCCCTAACTGCACGTTCATCTCGCCTGGTATCGTATTTTTACGAAACAATTCGTGCATTTTAAGTAAATGTTTGTTTAATGACATAACGGGCGGGTTGGCCGTGCGGTTAGGGGCGCGCAGTTGTGAGCTTGCATCCGTAGCATAGTGGGTTCTAATCCCACTGTCGGCAATCTTGAAGGCGGTTTTCCATGGTTTCCCATTTTCACACCAGGCAAATGCTGGGGATGTATTTTAATTAAGGCCATGGCCTCTTCCATCCCACTCCTAGCTCTTTCCTATCCCATCGTCGCTATAAGATCTATGTGTGTCGGTGCGACGTAAGACAAAATTGTGAAAAAAAAGAAAGGTTTAGTAATATCTATCTTTACTTTAAATCTTTCATATTTTCGTTACGGAATTAGCATGATTCCATATGATTACTTGAGTCTTATGAGCTAATCCCTGTGAAAATGAATGTTCAGGAAAATATTAAATTAGTAAATACAGTAGTTCATTATCATGTCGTGTGTTAGGTGAATACCGTCACCCTGTGTTATGTGTGGGAAACAAATCACGTTCAAACTTGAGTCGAGAATTTCTTCCTGATTACGGATCTAATTCAGTGCTAATGGGCATTAGAAGTTTATCACCGGGCAAGTTGGCCGTGCGGTTAGGAGCGCACAGATGTGAGCTCGCACCCGGGAGATAGTGGGTTTTGAACCCCACTGTCGGCAGCCCTGAAGATCGTTTTCCGTGGTTTCCCATTTTCACAGTGGGGAATGCTGGGGCTATACCTTAATTAAGGCCGCGACAGCTTCCTTCCCATTCCTAGGCCTTTCCTCTCCCATCGTCGCCATAAGAAGTATCTGTGCCGGTGCGACGTAACGCAACTAGCAAAAGAAGTTTATGAAGCATTTATATCTCATCTTCATGCAAATGTAAGTCCACTGATTCATAAACATTATTTGAAATTAATTTAAATCTCCGAGAATGAAGAATCATGCATTCTGAGTTAATTATGCGTTCCCTAAGGGATATTGACCGTGGTGTAGGGGTAGCGTACCTGCCTCTTACCCGGAGGTCCCGGGTTCGATTCCCGGCCAGGTCAGAGATTTTTACCTGGACCTGAGGGCTGGTTCGAGGTCCACTTCAGCCTACGTGATTAGAATTGAGGAGCTATCTGACGGTGAGATAGCGGCCCCGGTCTCGAAAGCCAAGAATAACGGCCGAGAGGATTCGGCGTGCTGACCACACGACACCTCGTAATCTGCAGGCCTTCGGGCTGAGCAGCGGTCGCTTGGTAGGCCAAGGCCCTTCAAGGACTGTAGTGCCCTGGGGTTTGGTTTAGTAAGGGATATTGATCTCTATTCATGAAGACTTCTTACAACATATTTTACGACAGATAAATATCTTACTGAGTACAGTACATAAGAATAAATCATTATTTTTTTTCAGTTTTTGATAAATACACCGAACTTATACTCGGGAAGAAAACATACAACTACATATGTTGAAGAGATGCCATCAGAATCACAGATAGTAAAAGTCCCTGAAATATTCATCCGTAGTTTGGAACTTGATTGTACGTACGGGAATAGCTCATTCCAGGTCGTCAACTTGCACCTCTTTAAATCTCACCTTCTCGCCAAATGCATCCACGAAGATTTAAACACACTACATACTGTTGGGTTTCTACCACCAGGTTTCGTTGCAGCAGAGAGACATTCATAATTAACTTCTTTGACTTCATACGAGTCTACCGTCTTGTTCACAAAACACTGTGCGGCAATTAAAAGCCCCTCCCACCCTTATTCTGTATCCAATTAGCATTCATTACAAGCGACTAAAAACGAGCGAATGGAAGGGTAAACAAATATTTATGACTTGTCATGAATAAGGAATGCCAGCTACTCCCGACAACAAAAGCGCATCCTAGAAGCAGAGGCAAACAGCTCACGTCCAAGCCCCGCCATGTAGTATTTTTGTTTCAACGTCCACCCACTCCATTACTTTCTGCTGCATATGTAAAAATATGCAAAATTAAAACGCTAGGTACCAGGATTACGTAAACAAGTCTACCGTATACACGCGCAATATATTTCTATCAAGCCCACCAACGTAGAGAATGGTTATGTTCGTTTATGTTCCTCGAACGATTGTTAAAGTTTATATCACGACTAGGTGATGTACCCGTGCTTCGCTACGGCGTTCTACATTGTATACAAAATCGTAGGTTAGGTAGAGTACACGCTGTGAGCAAGACAGTACTAAATTGCATAGATCTTAACGTTACCTTGGAAACGCGACGGAGAAATCACTATATGAAGACTCCGTTAGGTAATTTTCATTGTAATAGTAGGCCCGCTTGACTACCATCATTTACAATCAGCTTGGGGAATTGTATTATAACGGCAGACACACACTCTCCACCTGCCTTCTTACATCCTCAGAAAGACTGCCTTAGTGGTTTTCCCAACTGAAATTAACATAAATCATTACAATGATGTCAGTAGGAATGGCGCGAGTAAAAGTAATGTTGTTTATAACTTAGACTGTAGTACCTTATTCTCCGACTCTATATATACCGACTTTCATTAAATTCCGTTAACCCATTTTCTCGTGGCTCGGCGTTCATATGGACTTGGCGACAACAAAAATACATTCATGAATATCTGTGTTATCAAAGCCGGCACGATAACAATGTATGACATAAATGATCGGAAATTTAATTCTATATAACTTTAGTTATGTAGTATTTATCGATAGGACCACTAATAATATAAATATTTGAGGATTACATTTTAAGCCCTCCCCTAAACTACCATTTCACTCAGTGTGAGTAAAATGATTTATAGCCTAGATTGTAGTGGCTCATCCCGCGACTTCACATACCGATTTTCGTTAAATTCTCTTCAGCCGTTTTCTCATGGTGCGTGTATATACATACAGACAGACTGACAGAAATTACGCAAATGTAAAAAGTGCATTTCCTTGTTACTATGGACATAACGGATACAGAAATACTATTATTTTCACATTCTGATCAATATGCAGATAAAACTCTTTTATATAATACATATATATAATTCATTCTGAAAGTGTATTTATTCTGCTGTATTTCAAACATTGATATAAATGTTAACGTGCTGCAAAGAGTGAAGCAATTTTAAGTATGTCTACCCCTTAAACCCGTTTCTTGATTAGGGGTCGGAGATGAGGTGAGATGACATGCTTTTACAGCCGAATGTCCAACTTAGTTGAGGAGTTAATGAAGATGAAATGGATGAAGGCGAATGAAATTGTGTAAGGAGGGCTATGAATAAGAATTGTCCCGGCATTTACCCGGGAGCGAAAGCACAAAAAAGAACATTCTCAGGACAGCAAACGATGGGGTTCGAACCCACGCTTCTCCCGAGCAGAGCCGTAACCCGTTAACACACGCAGCCACTCCACTCTCTAGTGAAACACTATTCACTTACATATTTTGATTTCCTATAGTCAACGTTTCTATTGCTGTTATTCATAGGGAGTGGTCACCAGTCTCCTTCACCCTGTGGGTGGGGGTGGTAGAATAGCCTAAAACTGTACCCACGGTATCCCTTACCTGCCGTAAAAGACGACTGAAAGGAGCCCCAGGGGCACTTAACTTTGGAATATCGTTTGGTGACCACGAGGCCCCTGGCATTGCTTCCACTTACTTGTGCCAGGCTCCTCATTTTCACCTTTCCTACCTGCCCACCCTTGCTCAACTCTTGTTCTTTCCTGACCCTGACGGTATTACGTTTCCGAGGCCTAGGGAGTCTTTCATTTTCACGCCCTTCGTGCCCTTGTCTTTCTTTGACCGATACCTACATTTCTCGAACTGTCGGATTCCTTCCATTTTATTTCTCTGATTAGTGTTATGTAGAGGATGGTTGCCTAGTTGTACTTCCTCTTAAACCAATAATCGCCGCCTCCACCACCATTCACTAGTCTTTTAAATGTATAACTAGTTCCTTCCTAAGGTTTAAAGAAACAAAATGTTGGAGAAGGTATCTCTGCATTATTCCTCCTCAGTTAATATGAACGAACCGAATGATCTATTGTAGCAACACGGTACGGGTCATGTTGCTATAGACTTGCATTCAGGATTTGGTGGATTTCAACCCAGACGTCAGCAGCTCTGAAAAGAAGTCTTGTTTTGATTTTCCATTTTCTCGCTAGTTAAATGTCGAAGGTACACCTTAATTAAAATAATGGCATACAGTATACCTTCTCTGTAATAAATTTTTCCTAGCTCAATGTAATAAGAAACCTATCAGAGTTAGTATGACATTAATCAGAGAGTATAAAATATGAATAAATAAAAAAAGAAAGACAATATCTAGGATCCAAATTCTGGCCCATTTGTTTCCTAAATCATTCGATTATGAAATTGTCACCTTGACCTAGACGGAGTTAGTTTGATCAGTTAATTCACTTTAGAAACTTCTTTAGAACAGCCACAGAGTTAAGAGGAGGTAGTAGCGTTGCCCTGATGGATAGTAATCACAACATTTGAGCTCACGTTATGCATCTCTCCTCATGGAGTTGTGCGGACGAATCTCGCTCAATGCAGCTGACCAATTTGCTCGGGCGCTTTGCTTCATCAACATGCAGTATTTTCTCTGTTCAGTGAAAAAAGTAAAGAGCTGCATGCAGTAAATAAATTTAATTTCCGTAAAACCGAGATCGCCAAGAGTGGTCAGAAATGGCGATGTGTTAATAAGAAATGCAATGCTAATTTCTTTACGGTAGTGAGAAAGGATTCAGCCTCTTTAAAAATCATAGTTACCCACAACTCCACCACTAGGAACCATTTTCTCGAAATCATTAAAGTTGCAATTAGCTTTTAAAAAGAGCACATTTGCGAGAATGAAGAAGTTTGATATTTTGCCTAGCTAAATCTTTAAGCATGACAGTATTTCTCTCGATCATAGCGTGTTGGTCTATATACACATTATCTTACTTTCTCAGTGTGTCTCTTCTCGGTTAGTAACCTAATGTGTCATCCATGCTCAATGAATTTCTCGATCTTGTCAACCATTGTACATGAGTTCATCAGCAAAACTTACATTCAACTAGTGTCCAGGAATAAACGAAAATCGTGCCCAGTGCAAATCGCGACCAGTTTACTTATTCATATATAGGGTTACCTGCTACCTATAAGTCCAATCAGTCGAAGGAAAGACCCAGCAGTTAATATGCGAAACAAAAAGAGATTGGGAAAGAAGGGAAGCAAAAATCCCTTCCCCTCATACCCCTCCAGCTTGCTCCTCACCATAAATTACTCCTGATGTAACTATCCCGTTGTTCTCTATTCTATTTGGATCATTCAGGTTGTGCGCACTGTGCGCTTGTATTTTTCACTTCCTGAGGTGCACATGGCTCTGAGATTCACTCAGCTTACCCCAAAAAAGTGAGTATGAGGTTAATTCCCGGGGGCAAAGACGGCCGGGGGTAGAGATGACTCAAAATTGAACGGAGACTTACGACTTACCGTTTAACCATCAAATCCCTCGAAAGGAAGGACTGCACCGTCATTAAAATTGCCTCCATATTTCGATATTTTTCGGGGGTAAAAATTAAAATTTTAAACATCTCGTAAATTTTCCGCCGGTTACAGACTGAAACCTATAATTTTGCCCAGTTTCAATATTCTAGCTCGTCTGTCATATTGTGCCGCCATCTCGATATGGGGGAGGGGGTTAAAATTAAGACTTTGAGGAAACTATTAAGCCCATGAAACCTATAAGTTAACGTTTTGGATAAATATACCCGACTGCGTTCTGATGCGAATTTGAAAAGCCCAGCGTGTCCCTCTCAGTGAATTTTGATAATTTTTGATTTTTATAGGGATCCTCCCTGCCAGTATCCAGTAATTGGGAGATAGTGGTTTCGAGCCCCACTGTCGGCAGCCCTGAAGATGGTTTTCCGTGGTTTCCCATTTTTACACCAGGAAAATGCCGGGGCTGTACCTTCATTAAGGCCACGGCCACTTCCTTCCAATTCCTAGGTCTTTCCTATCCCATCGTCGCCATAAGACATATCTGTGTCGGTGCGACGTAAAGCAAAAGAAAAAAAAATCCTGAAGTATCAGCTTGCCTGATACCAAGTTTTAAGTTTCTAAGATGCCTGGAAGTGTCTCGTTAATTCACGTCTGTTTTCATTGTTATGCCTTAATTGATAAATATATAAATACAATATCGCTCCAAACTGACTTCCATTTGTTAATATGGATTTTATTCCACCCCCCCCCCCCTTCCCTAGCGGTTGTACAGTAGGGCTGTATCCGGCTCCATGGCTAAATTGTTAGCGTGCTGGCCTTTGGTCACAGGGGTCCCGGGTTCGATTTCCGGCAGGGTCGGGAATTTTAACCATAATTGGTTAATTCCATTGACACTGGGGCTGGATGCATGTGTCGTCTTCATCATCATTTCATCCTCATATCGACGCGCAGGTCGCCTACGGGTGCCAACTCAAAAGACCTGCATCTGGCGAGCCGAACTTGTCCTCGGACACTCCCGGCACTAAAAGCCTTACGCCATTTCATTTATTTATTTTTTTCAGTAAGGTTCAGATCAAATATTAGATGGATGGCTTTTCCGGCGTTTGCTCTATTAACCAGCGTCTCGTCTTAGGTCTGACACTAGACTCTTCAGAGTGGGATGTGTCAGACCCTACCCACTGACGCTGGGGTGTATGCAGGTAAACTTATCAGAAGCTTATTTATGAAGCACAGTCTGATAACTGCATACGGGAGATAAAACTCCACAATGGAATTAATGCCCGCCTAGCAATTCCAAATGGAAATTCTAAGTTCCCTGAAGGGAATTAGATTCTTTTCCACCAATAGAGCATATCAAAAATCAGATCAAATATTAGATGGATGGCTTTTCCGGCGTTTGCTCTATTAACCAGCGTCTCGTCTTAGGTCTGACACTAGACTCTTCAGAGTGGGATGTGTCAGACCCTACCCACTGACGCTGGGGTGTATGCAGGTAAACTTATCAGAAGCTTATTTATGAAGCACAGTCTGATAACTGCATACGGGAGATAAAACTCCACAATGGAATTAATGCCCGCCTAGCAATTCCAAATGGAAATTCTAAGTTCCCTGAAGGGAATTAGATTCTTTTCCACCAATAGAGTATATCAAAAATCAGATCAAATATTAGATGGATGGCTTTTCCATCTAATATTTGATCTGATTTTTGATATGCTCTATTGGTGGAAAAGAATCTAATTCCCTTCAGGGAACTTAGAATTTCCATTTCAGTAAGGTTGTCTTAATCCCGCAGTATATTTTCTAATTAGTAAGTCATACTTGTAAGTCATATTGGAACATGCATACGTCCATTATCTCGGTCATTTTGGACAATTTATTTTTTCACCCTTTCTCATCCGCTATGCCGAAGGGGGCTGAACTTGGACTTTAAAAAATTGTATTGTTACTATTCATCTCAGCGACCCGGACAAATATGTATTCGACATTATTTTCAATTATTTTTATACCTCACCCCATCCCCCACACTAAAGGGGCAAAATTTTTAGTTTAAAAAAATCGGGAGTATTACTATTCATCTCGGCGACACCGAAAACTATGGATTAGACACTATTTTCGATTATTTTTATATGTCAATCCCCCTTCGACCCCCACCCAAAAGGGAGCTGAACAGCGACTTTTAAAAGTCGGGAGTGCCACTATTCATTTCAGAGACCCCAAAAACTGTGGACTCGACACTATTTTCGATTATTTTTGTACGTAACCCCTCTGAACCCCCGCCCCTGAGGATGCTACGGATGGGTTACCTACACAGTGCTCGTCTCCAAATAGTAAGTCATAAGTGTACTAAGTTTGGTTGAAATTGCTCCAGTGGTTTAGGAGGAGATGTGCCATTTACACACACACACACACACACACACACACACACACACACACATATATATATATATATATATATAGTGAGATAAGGTGACAGGCATGGGCACGTTTAAAAGTGCAGGTCTTCATTTGGAGATTTACTGCTCTTAAACGATATATCATATTGACAAAGGGATTGCGCCAAAAGACGCCCCTTTTATCGTTCTACATGGTCGATCCTATGACATTTTCCCGTATCTCACACATTTATGGGTTAAATTGAATTAGAAACCTCGATAGGGAGCAATTTGTGTGCATTTTTAACAATGTATATTATTTTTCGCATACTTATGTTGAAGTTAGAATGATGAAATTCGGTTCGCATATAGCCATCGGTCGTGTCAATGTGCGTGCCAAATTTGATGATTCTACATTTCTTATAAGTGTGTCAAACTAAAATATACGTGTAAAAAGCACAAACTTTACGTAGAGTCGAGAAATACAGCCAAATCTAATATATAAGAGAGAGAGAGAGAGAGAGAGAGAGCTACGACAAAAAATTATAGGAGCAAAGTTGTAGATCACTCCAAATTGAACCGAAATTGTGCTAACCTTTTTGTGATACGTCTTACCGTCTTGTCACCAAATACCTCGAAAGGAAGGTCTACACGGTCATTAAAATTGCCTCCATATTTCGATATTTTTCAGGGGTAAAAAATAAATTCTTTAAACATCTCGTAAATTTTCCATCAGTTAACTATAATTTTGCCAAATTTATATTTTCTAGCTCATCTGGTTAAAAATTAGGACTCAGGAAACTTAAAATCCCATGAAACCTATAAGAGTTATAGTTTTGAGCAAATATATCCGACTGCGTTCTGATGCAAATTTGAAACTCCCAGCGTGTCCCCCTCAAAGCATTTTGAGAATTTTCGATTTTTTCTAGGGATCCTGAAGTCTTCAGCTTGTCTGGTACCAGGTTTTATGTTTCTAAGATGCCTGGAAGTGTCTCATTAATTCACGTCTGTTTAATTTATAAATATATACAGTACAGTATATACAGTTCGCTCCCAACTGACTTCCATTTATTAATATGGATTATATTTCACCCCCTTCCCTAGTGGTTCTAGGGGCGTCTTACTCCCACAGTATATTTTCGAGGTAGTAAGTCATACTTGTAAGTCATACTGGAACATACATACGTCCACACCGGTGTCCGGATATATGTAAATCACGCCCCATGAAATCGCATCCAAAAAGAAATCGGTGAAAATCGCGCCCGGTTTAAGTATTGATAACTAACGTTACTACCTGATCCATATGGGTCCAACCGGTCGAAAGATGCCCAAAAATTAATCCCCAAAACAACTGGGGAAGCAGGGAAGCAGATATTCCTTACCCTCAACCCTCTCCAGCTTTCTCCTTAACATCATCAGTAGTGATATAACTACCGCGTTGGCTCATTCATTTCCGATGTCCTGTGGGCATTTATTGTGTTTCATGTTATGGAAGTATCAACGGCCAGTCCGGCTCCATGGTTAAGTGGTTAGCGGGATGGCCTTTGGTCACGGGGGGCCGGGTTCAATTCCCAGTAGAGTCAGGAACTTTAAACATTACCAGTTAATTTCGCTGGCACTGGGGCTGGTGTATGTGTCGTATTCATCATCACTTCATCCTCATCACGAAGCGCCGGTCACCTACGGGAATCAAATCAAAAGACCTGCACCTGGCGAGCCTCCGAACATGTCCTTTTTTAATATACAAAAATTAAATATATACAGAAATCATTACAAGTACAAACTGAAAATAAGACAGCAATACTGTTTGAGAGAGAAAGTTTGTGGCTTTTAAACATATATCATCATTGCACAAAGCAAATGTGTGAGTAGAAACAAAACATTTAAAACAAGTTTAGGATTATTCCGCAAACTTAACGTTTATAGCTGCATCTAAACAAATTAAAATTGAACACAGGAGAACATCAAGTTGTTCACAGAATAATTGAACTGAAGAAAAGAAAGAAAAACCTTTTTCTCTTTTCACACTAGGAGCAGCGAAAGTATTCATGTCATCTTCGTTATCCATTCATTTAACAGTACACAGGTATACTAAAAAAACCACTCATCACAAAAAGTGCCATTCATAATGGTCATCCTTGTCTAATTGATGTGTTTATTGAAAATTTTGCTGAGAGAAATCCATTAATCATAACTCGTGAGGATGCCTTTTGATATATGCGCTGTATTGTTTATATGACACTGTTTGGAAATCGAAACTTTTTAAAATGTTAAAGGATAAGAGTGTGCTATCCTATCGAATGCTTTTCTGAGGTCAATACTAGCCAGTGCTCCTGAAGCATTGTCACACAATGAATGATATATGATTATATCTCGAATTGCTAGTAGATTATGTAACATGTTTTTCCCAGGTATAATGCAAACCTGTCCATTAGTAATTAATGAAGGGAGGATCGTTCTGATTCTGTTAGTTAAGATCTTGGCCAGTAGTTTACAGTCCGTATTTAATACTGTAATAGGTCTATATTCACTAATATACGTGTAACTGGAGAGTTTGGGAATTAGGTTGATAATTTCGTCTTCAAATGTATCACTTATCGTGTGACTGAAGGCATAATTAATAACTTGTGTCACGTTTTTACCGATAAGGTTCCAGAATATCTTATTCCATTCATATGGTATCCCATCATAGCCTGGTGTCTTATTTGGTGCAGTATGGTCTAACGTTTGCTTCACTTCTTTTTCGTAAATATTATTAGTAAGATATGAGATATCATCTCCTTCTAGATAACTCTGGAGATGTTGAAGGTGCCTGTCAATATCGAATTCTGAGATGCTTTCTTCTTCAAACATTTCACGGGAATATCTGACTTTCTGCAAGTAGTTGTCCGTTTGTATTGAACATTGTCCCTTTTCCACTATCCCATAGATTAATAAATTGCTTATTGGCTTATCGTCTGATCTTGGCAATGTGGTAGAGATAGATTTTCTCTCTTTCTATGAGGGAAGTGCCTTTCACGTGCTGATGTAGTTGTTCTCGGCTGCTTTCCTTAATACCTAAAATAATTATCTTAATAGAGTTTAATGCAGAAGAGACATTTTGGCTTTGCTGTTCCTTGTCATGCAGATCAAACATCACTCTGTCATAAAACTCAATTTTCCTACTTGTATCCTGGTTGTGCTCATACGCTATTGTTCTTCCCAGCGATCTAATTGCAGGTTTAAGTTTACATGACCACCAGTCCATAACGCTGTAGCACTTTTGCGCTGATGCATTGGTGATAACACTCCGTGAAACGTTTGGCATCCTCAGTATTATAAACAGACCTATTCACTTTCCATATTCCTTAACCCATGATACATCTGTCACTCCTTGTTGTCTTCATCAATACAAAAACGCTATGGTGGTCATTAAAGACCACTGGAATCACCTTACAGCTATCGAGGTGCTGTACTTGTGCCGTGGATACGTACATTGTATCTATCCTGGATTCAGACTCTCCACGGCAATATGTAAATTCGACATGTGAGCCATGTAGCTACTGCCAAACATCCTTGAGCTGCATAGACTGTATCCGTGTCCGAAGGCCTGGACAAAAGTTGCGAAGCTAAGATTGAATACTTTATGCTAAGTCGGAGGAAAAGTAATGCAGGAAGAGAATTCCAGACGGTGTTAGTCGGGAACCGGTCCTTCAATACAGTCCGTGAGTTCAAAAACTTGGGCAGTAGTTTTCACGGCACAATCATTGTGCGAAACAGAGGTAAAGGTGAGAATTTAAGCCGGGAATCGATGCTACTACAGACTCAATCAACTTATCATGTCATACACGCTGTCGAAATAGCTCAAGCACAAGCTATACATGACTAGAATTCTGCTTTTTATGTTATACCGGTACGAGACATGGAATTTTCAGAAATAGAATTACAACAGCTCCTTAGTTTCGGGAAAGATCTTCGACGCGACGAGTAGGGAGTGGCAGATACGGTAAAATCGTGAGCTCGATGAAATGTACTATAGGGTATAAAGATCCAAATTTAAAAGTCATGTGAAAAGCATATGTCTCATGTGAGGTGGGGTATGTCTCACGAATGGCTACACATAGTTGATCTGTGAAACTGATAGATTTTGTCCCATGAGAGAAGAGACAACTAGGCAGATCGAGGAAACAGTGGAATGATAAACTACGTGAAGGAATAAGATACAGTGGTCGAGATACCTTATAGCTGAGCCTGAACACAAAATTATGATTACAGGTTGTCAAGCAGAATTCAGCAATGCGGTGGGTATAATGTGGATGATGATGACAAAGTCTTCCATGACCCGCCGTAAATGAGACATAAACAACAACACGAAGAACAGTAGTTCCCCGAAGACCAGACCATTAATCAATGCGAGACCAGGTCTAAATGTTCTACCCATTTGAGAAATTTCTCACCAAAATCACCTTACTATCTTAATGTCATCAAATTTCCCTGGTGCTTACCTTACAAGTACAACAATTTATTCAACATTTAATATTATTAGTAGGGCCCGGATATTTATGCAGTAATAGGTTAGAATGCAAACTTACAAGCGAGTAATAAGCAGAGTCTATCCGCACGATGTTAATGCAATGAGGTTTGCTTGAACATTAGGAGTTCGGCCCATTAGAACCCCTAGAGTTTATATTACTCCCACTACATTACGTTCGAGCGGGCTAGTCGACATTTTCTACTAAGTAATTTTGGTTAGCAAAACATGGCAATTCTTACGTTGTGGGTATAAACAAACTAAGGCATCTTCTCGGGAGTAGAGAAACTTCGAATTGTTCAGTTAAGTACAATCGTTTTCAAAATAACACGGCAATTGACTGTAACAACATTTTCTGGTAAACAGACCTATTAATGCTTTTATTTTACTGAGCTCTAAGGATACGTTTCTCATGACCCGCAGCCTTAAATCTACTCTCTCGCTAGTTGACGCGTTGATTATTGCTTTGAGTGGGAGTAAAACTAGGCAGCTATCCTCTATGAACACTAATCAGAGAGAAATATCGGCCAAAGGAAGACAAGGGCCATGAAGGGCGAGAAAATGAAAGACTCGCTAGCCCTGGAATCCTCTTATAGCCTCAGGGTCGGAAAAGAACAAGAGTTGATCACCGGTGGTCGGACATGAGATTAAAATTAGCCTGGCACAAGTAAGCGGAAGCAATGCTAGGATTCAGTTAAGGGTCCCGTGGTTGCCAACACTTACTCCCAAACTGAGAGCTCCTGGGGCGCCTTTCAGTCGCCTCTTACGAAAAGCAGGGGATACCGTGGTGGTAGTTGTACTACCCCACCTCTACAGAGACTTTTACGACAGGCAGGGGATACCGTGGGCCTTATTCTACCGTCCTCACCCATAGGAGGAAACATATTTTAGATGTGGTGGTACTGATTATTGTTTTAAGAGGAAGTACAACTGGGCAGCCATTCTCTATTAACACTAATTAGGAGGGAAAAAATGGAAGAGATCCGACACTTCAAAAAATGAAGGTATAGGCCAAAGAAAGGCAAGGTCTACGAAGGGCGTGAAAATGAAGAACTCCCTAGGCCTCGAGTGCTCTGATTCTGTAGGTAAGAAGGGAATGCTTCAAAAATAGTAGGTACTGCTTTCTCCTTCAAAACAAACAATTCCGGTTTGAAATATGCTGAACCATTCTGCTCTCCTTTCTTTATGAACTATGTAGACCACTGTTATTGGGCTTCACTCTCAGAGCTCCAAGGCATCTCCCTGAATTCTTTACTTCCTGGTAGCAACAGACTACTGTGACGGCACGGTAATTACTCGGATGAGATGTAAACTTCGCTCAGATTTATTTGTAATTAGTTCTTGCAGATCTGAGAGACACTGGGATGACAGAAGAGCGAGTTAACGACTATTGCTCTGAACGTCGGGTGTCAGAGCACGACCTCACGTTACATGAACCTTAGACTGACAGGCTCCCTATGTCAAACGAGACCAAAGGTCAGCAGTGGACATTACTTGCGGTGCTGCCTAGTGAGGGAAACACACATGAACAACAACAACAAAAACAACAAATAATAATAATTAATAATAATGTTAATAATAATAATAATAATAATAATAGTGTGTTCTTTTTACAGTTTTCGGAGACGCCGAGATGTCGAAATTTCGTTACGCAGTTCTTTTACGTGCAAGTAAATCTACCGACACGAGGCTGACGTATTTAAATACCTTCATATACCATCGGACTGAGAAAGGATCGAACCTGTCAAGTTGGGTCAGAAGGCCAACGGCTCAACCGTGTGAACCACTCAGCCTGGCAATGTACATCAATACAACTGAAATACAATTGATAGTAAGAGCAATAAAGGAAATGTAAAAAATATGTATTTTTGTTTTCTCTTTCGTTTTCATACTTGAAACCTGCACAAGTCCTACCGATGGCAGCCGAACTTCACTGAGAGACTTACTGAGGAATTATGTGATATGAGAAGTAGTGAAACCCAAGCTACATAACCTCATGAGTAAGTTGTAAATTACGTGCATCATACGTGTCTTGAACCGTGATCTGTGACCGATATAACTCCACAGGGCCACGAAGAGCATGGAAATTAAAGACTCCCTAGGCCTCGGAACCTAATACCGGCGGGGTTGGAAGAGAACACGAGTTTTATTATTATTATTATTATTATTATTATTATTATTTCCGTGTGCACTGTGATGATATTCTGCAGTCAAAGTTCAGTGGATTAGTCCCAGTCTTCGGTGAAACTAGTTTGCTCGATTTCATACATTTTATTCATAATCACTACAGGCGAGTGCTACGAAAAGTTCCAATATGTATGACCCAATTCTATCCCCAAATAATTCCCCCGAACATTTATACGAAGTTCCTTTATTTAGTCCTGGACCTTTGTACACTAGTTACGTCAATGATCTACTGATAAAACAGTATTAGGACCGAATTTACTTCGCAGTAGACAAGTGGGCAGTTCCTATTTGCTCTTCCTCCAGCCAAGAGCACGCAGTCATTACATGCCAAAATGCGCTTATTTTTGGAGATCTCGCGGTTTCTGTTGTTTTGCAATGGCTACACTTCCACGGAACATTTGAAAGTAGAAAAGATCGTAATATGATGATAAACTTGGAATTTTTTTTTTTTGCTAGGGGCTTTACGTCGCACCGACACAGATAGGTCTTATGGCGACGATGGGATAGGAAAGGCCTAGGAGTTGGAAGGAAGCGGCCGTGGCCTTAATTAAGGTACAGCCCCAGCATTTGCCTGGTGTGAAAATGGGAAACCACGGAAAACCATTTTCAGGTCTGCCGATAGTGGGATTCGAACCTACTATCTCCCGGATGCAAGCTCACAGCCGCACGCCTCTACGCGCACGGCCAACTCGCCCGGTAACTTGGAATTTAAGGAAAGAGATTGGAGCAAATATTCATTTATATGACGAGTAGTAAGGGATTGGAATAAATGATCAAGGTAAATGTTCGATAAATATCCAAGTTCTTTGAAAACGTTTAAGAAGGAGCAAGGTAAACAATGCAGATCACTGACCAACTCTTCCTTTATACAAGAGGTATCTGAATATTATGCGCTTTCAGAGGCAGAATGTGGAACACATATTGTGAGGAGAAGACATTACTTATTTAATGGAACTCCGCTCTAACTACCCCATTCATCATTTATGCATGTAAAGTCTCTATTTCTGTGATTTATTGATCAGCTGTCGTAGGTAGCGCTTCTTGGAAGTGAAATAGTTTAATTCAGGTTAATTACGTGTTATTATTATTATTATTATTATTATTATTATTATTATTATTATTATTATTATTATTATTATTATTATTATTTTTTTTTTTATTTAGTCTGATCCAGGACACCCTAGATTTGCTGTAAGACACAGAATTATACACAATAACAATTTTTAGGGAAGATAAAGAAGATTAATGTTTTAAAAAAGTGATAGGTTACAATTAACCATGTTAAATGGCATGAACTCCATATAAATGGTGACGAAGAATCGAAACGGAGTATTTGATGAGTGAGACGACTATCTCATCTTGTAGACTTCTCGCTAGTTTATATTTTGGTCGCCATGTGACGAAAGATTTGAGAATTGTTCCCCTCGCGCCAAAGAAAAGTCCAGTCACCGTAATTATTTTAAGGTTAATACGACTCAAGAAAGAATGGGATGGTTGGATTATAGATATCTTTTTCTCATTGTCTACGTCAGTCGTCTGAGAGGCTGAAAATTCAAAGCGTACCGTAGGATCAATAATCAATTATTATTATTATTATTATTATTATTATTATTATTATTATTATTATTATTAATCTCATAGCACGTCTTTCTCGTATTTAAGTACAGTGGTCAATGCCAATGGGTGTTGTGAGATCTGTATAACATTACCTCGTACGCATGGAGCCAATGTCTAGTCTAGAATATCTGGTCCCAAACGTCGGCTGTAATGCGACTGGTTTTCCGTGGTTTTTCATTCTCCTGCACCAAGGTGAATGTCGGGACAGTTCCTAGTATAGACCATGGCCGCGATCCTCCTCCTCACCTGCTCCACACGTCTCCATCACCACGACTAATCTCCTGGCCTGAGGGACGGCGTCACCGTCACCCACTTCAGGGGAGGAACGAAAATAATTTAGTAGTAATAGCACCAAAACAGTCTTGACTATTAAGGTTTCAGCAATAAAATAATATAAAAATCTTTTGTCTCTAGGAATTCTTAAGTGATTAAACATCCGGTACACAATTGATTAATCAAGCTGATATACGATTATTCTAATTGAAATAGCTGAGGGAAAGTATTTAAATTTAATGGGAAAATGGGAAAATATCAAGGACTTGTCACAGAAATATCAAGAAATGAAATCGTTTATAGTAGTTTCTTTTGGTCAAAAGGCGACCTCCTATAGCAGCAACAATATTCTTCTCCTTTCCCTACCGCTATTCCCACACCTGTGGGGTCGCGGGTGCGAACATACTGTATCTGCATATTCTTCATTAAGTGCAGATTTGTGACATTTTTGCCAACATGTGTACAAACACAGCTTCTCTCTGGTGCACCCTCAATCCCTCGCACTACATTCACTAGACCACGGACACCTGGTCGTTCAACGGGCTAGTTTAATGGCAGATATATATCCCGAGCAAAGAGGTTGAAAGCAACGAGATAGGTTGAGCTAGAATAAAACGCCAAAGAGGTTGGTTGGGCAAGAGACAAACATGCCCACCACTAGCCCCAAAAGAAATGTGCACTAAATGTGTAAAATGTATTCAACAGTATACTGATAAGTGGGCTCGTACCGCCAAGTTCTTTGTAAATTTGACTCGATTTTTTAATCATTGAAATAACATCAGATACCCTCTCAACACGTGCAATTTCATTTCATTACCTCCTCCCCTTCTGGGTGCTTCACTTCTTTTTGTAAGGAAGTGTACATGAATTCCTTCAGGCGGACCTGGAAAGCGTATGGTCATCCAGAACAGAGAGGGTTCGGTTCATAGTAACATTGGCATCCATAAATTTAACAAGGAAACTATTACTTCTGGAGGCTCACATGGCTCTGTGGTTCACTCACTTGCGGAGAAAAACGACAGGGAATACAGCTAACCACTCTCTCCTTCTTAGTTAACAGGTTGGGATTAGTAGAAAACTTTATACTTTCCATTCCTCGAAGGCTCTTCAAATCTCGTAAAAAGTATGGTTTTTACTTTGAGTCTTCCACAATGCTAGCGTAATAAAGTTTTAAGTTTTTGACGATAATGACCATGGCTTGAATGTCGGTCATTGCTTCTAAAATCATTAGCCACATTCCTGTTTCACATATTCCTCGTGAGCATGACACTACTCTCCGATGACTTATAAAGACAATACCGATCCTCACTTAAAACGTCTCTTTTGTTCGCTTCTCTTCCATATCCCTCATATTGAATTATAATAAATGTCTATTGAACTTTAACGTTGGTCTCATACAAGCAGAATATACGAGTTAGCTTCATTAATCACGTTCCTGTCGCTGTTGAACGAAGTTACTATTCTTCACATAACAAGAAAAAGGTTATAAAATGATAATTCTAGGAATTTCATGCCAACTGAAATTTAGGTTCGACTCGTTGATTGAATGGTCAGCGTACTGGCCTTCGGTTCAGAGGGTTCCGGGTTCGATTCCCGGCCGGGTCGGGGATTTTAACCTTCATTGGTTTATTCCATTGGCCCAGGGATTGGGTGTTCGTGCTGTCCCCAACATCCCCGCAACTCATACACCACGCATAACACTATATTCCACCTCAATAACACGCAGTTATATACAATTGGCAGATGCCACCCACCCTCATCGGAGGGTCTGCCTTACAAGGGCTGCACTCATCTAGAAATAGCCACACGAAATTATATCTGGAATTTAGGCGCTTTGAAAATAGTTCTGTCAACCTCGGAACATTCTGATGGCAAAAGCAGAAAAAAAGTTACCAGGCAGGGATGGAGAGGTAATTATCTGTGTCAGATCTCATCACTTACACTGTCAGACTCAGATGACATCTGATTATCATGGCCAGTCGAGAGAGTTTTCAAACGTGTCTCATTGGATCACGGAGGAAATAAAGTGAAATTGACAGAGCAGAGGAAAGTTAAGTCGCTTGCATCACTAGTGACAGGCATGGAATTCACTCAGGCTGGCAGTGGAGTGTGTGCTATCGGAGAAGCTTTTATATCAATAGCCGACTGTGATGAAAATAGCTTAAAAATTATCGTGGTAATATACTCCTCTTCTTGCAAGGGAAGTTCGTGGATTTTTGGACACCGAAAAAGCTATGCGATTAAGATCGCGAAGCTGTTCAGTTGCATTCGGGAGGAAATGGGTTCGAATGTAAATGTCGGCAGTCCTCAACACGGTTTTCCATATTACCACCCGGCAGAGTTGTCATAATTATGGATCCATGCAGGCACTTGCACAAAGTAATAATCTAGGTAGTCTTATATTCCAGATGTCATAGAGTCTGTTAATTGGAACCAAGTCTCTGGAAAACAACATTGATGTAATTGCTTTACGGGAAACTCGCGTAGCAAATGAAGACCAATTGCGTACCAGAAGGAAAATACCAGGTGATGAACTTGTAGGTGCAGCATTCCATCATGTATACGGAACTGCAACATATGTACGAAATACAATAAAGGATGCTTCCCTGATCTCCACAAGCACAAGAGATGATGTCCATTCCATTGTAATCAAGATAGGAGACGTTACAGTCAATAAACTCCTGCTTCCACGTGGCCATCACATGTCATTCAACCATACCCACACCCAGCTGTCTAACCAGGTGATTTTAGAAGTCACCATGAGCAATTGGGATATTCTGTGACTGAATTCAACGGGGACGTTTTGCCTTCGTGGGCTAAGGAGCACAGTTTCTATCTTCTTTATGACTCTAAAGATCGGCGTACTTTCAGATCAGCTGTTTGGAGGAGAGAATCCTGCTTTATGCTATGTGTCTACCGACTACAACACTATACCTCTACCAACCATACGAAGAGTTCTCCCTGCCTTTCCCCATAGCCAACATCGACCAGTTATAGTGGAAATTGGATTTCAAGTTCGAATAGTATCCTCAATTCCTCGTCCACGCTGGAACACTCAGAGAGCAAATTGCATTGGCTAAGCTGAACACCTCGATAAGTGCCTAGGATGGATTCCACCTGTAAAAGACAACTACGAGAGATTTATTGGTGCTATAAAAAGCACACCAAAGAAGTCCGTACTTAAAGGCTACCTAAAGGAATATATCCCTAATTGAAATGAAAACAGTGATGTTCTCTACCAAGAGTTCCTTACAACTGGCGACCGGTGCCACTGCCTTCGTGATATACAGGCCGTACTGTAGCTCTGATGAAATCATGCTGTGGGTGGGACTTGGAGGCGATACGCATCCGCTCCTCTTGAATAACACACTCGTTTAAAAAACTTAAGAAACTTTTAACACCTTATCAAACCAAAAACTATTTATAAATATTTGTTAGTTCTGACATACAATGCATATCCCTCCCCATAACGTTTTATTTCTCAAGTATATCCGTTCGTTTAGTGAGTACAGACTAACACTTTGAGACATATTCTTGCGATTTCTATCCATTTTCTAGTCAACTGGAAAGTTCATATCATATAAACTGATAGAAAACAAGCAACCAATTACCAATACAATATACTAAAAATGTAAATTATTTCTGTACCACCAATTCAGTACCTACAAGAAAGATTACAAGTAAGCTAACCTCCAACAATAACAAAACATTTACTGTCACTGTTGCGAAACTAAGTTAATATTTAAAAATGTAGATTTTTAAATAGCAAATAATGCATATACAATTATTTTCATATTCAATTTTTATGGAATAACCCTATTCCATTGCCTATGATATGAAATTTGATAGGAAAAATCTCAAAACCCTCATTTCACATCACATTTCTACCTAAAATGGTAAAATGTATAAATTGGACTTGATTTTTCAAATACACCGAATTCCAATTAGCTGTAAGTCTGATTACATAAAAAATGTCTAATATTGACCACGTTTTTGACATAATAAGACATTTTAACTGTTTTTGAACTTAATAAGAAATTTTAACTCACCATCTGGACAAGACACCCTTATTTCCTTCATGATTTAGTCCTCAGGAAAGTGGTTGTACACACAACTGTGTGGTGATTAACTATTAATTTCTCCCTAGGAACATCCTTCTTCCATAACTTAACTCTTTCTTCATCAGAAGGATACACAAATACTGGAGTGTATTCTCCTCGTTTATAATTTGCTTTGCAGCCAGGCACACAGAAACTCTTAGTATGGTGATTTATCTTACTGATAACCTTAATTCAATTGTATACACATCGCGGTTGATAACGAAACGCTGAATGCACTAACTCAATTTATTTTACACTATGGATATAACATTACACAAATAAAGTACAAAATTAAAATACTGCAGAGAGATATTCCTAACCTATAGTCTCACATGAATACACGCTCGCACTAGGTTTTCTTCACTAATTCAGAACTTTTCACTTAATAATGCAGTCGATGACGAATCAGTCTGACATATATCTGAGTGAACATGTAGCCAACCTTAAAAAATTCCAATAAAATAGCGAAGAATTCACATGTAACTCAACTAACTCACGTGTTAAACTTCCTCCCCTAACGATCAGCTGATTGCTTTCCCGCGCTCCCTACAGTATGGCCTGTACATCACGAAGGCAGTGCCCGTGCCTAGCAGATGAATTAATCCAGAGCCTGGATGCTTCCCGCAGACAGTAATGGACAGAAACAGTTGAAAGCCTTGACTTCAAACACTCAAGTCGAAAAGCATGGTCCATTCTAAGAAAGCTAGGAGGGGGCTTTTGTGTTAATCGAATTAGTTCTCCAATAGCTCCTGATATGGTTGCAACACAGATTGTGTACAACTAAAAAGCTCCAGAAGATGGGAATCATGCCACACGGATAAAACGTGAACTGAAATCACTGAAGGCAACCAATCCAGAAGAGAGTACTTATTCCAAACCATTCACTCCACAAGATATATCAAATGCTGTACAATATATGAAGTCAGGCAAAGCCCCTGGGTTTGATGATATTCATCCAGAATTTTTGATACATTGTGGACAATATGCTTGAGTATGGATTGCTAAATTCTGATCTGACATCCTGCAGCGAGGGTCTATCCCTCGGCTTATGAAACGGACAAAGATCATTGCTATCCTAAAACCAGGAAAATCAAGCGGTCAACCCAAAAACTACCGTCAAATTGCTCCTCTGAGAATAGTATACAAACTTTTGGAAATGATACACTATAATAGAATTAGTTCCGTAATTTTTAAGATTTGCCTGTTGAACAAGCAGGGTTCCAACCAAACCGTAGCTGTACAGATCGGGTTTTGTCACTAACGACATTTATTGAGGCTGGCTTTCAAAAACAACTGAAAACCTCTGTGGCATTTATTGATTTGACTGCAGCTTATGATACTGTGTGGAAACAAGAACATGTGCAAACTACTACGCGTTTTGCCAGGTAAGAAGATTGCACGACTTATTGATAGCATGCTCACCAAGAGGAAGTTTTGTGTAATACTGGGAAATAGCACTAGCAGTGAGAAAACTCTAAACAATGGTCTTCCCCAAGGTTCTGTATTAGCTCCTCTGCTTTTCAACCTGTACACAGCTGATATACCTGAAACTAGCTGCAGGAAATTCGGATATGCTGACGATCGGGCTGTGGCAGTACAAGATAAATTCTTGGAAAACCCTAAAGAAGCACTTACAGTTGATCTTACCACCTTCGGACAGTACTTTAGCAAATGGAGATTACAAAAAAATCCAAATAAAAGTGAAGTTACTTGTTTTCACCTTAGCAACAAAATGGCCAATCGTTCAGATTGAGAACACCTGTCTTGCCCACAACAGATATTCACAATATCTAGGGATTATTCTTGACAGAACTCTGTCCTTCAAGAAACATCTCCAGAATACGGCTGTTAAGTTACGATCAAAGAACAACAACTTACAGCAGTCAGTTGCCAATCCATGGTGACATGAATGATGCTCTATTAACAGGATGAAATCTAGACATCCACCTGTTAGAACAGCCAGAAACCTAGCAGACACTAACTTTAATCTGCTTCAGGCCTGGAAGCAAGTATGGATGTCCAGTGCTCCATCAGAATAACACAATCTACCATGACTGAAAAACAACCCAGAGGGTTTTGATCTTCCACGGAAGACCTGGACAACCATCAACAGGATTCGCACTGGCCAAGGCAGACGTGCCGACTCCCACCATAAATGGGGAATACTTAATTCGGCAGCGAACAGTTGTGGGGCTGTGAAGCAAACAGTTCGGCACATTGTGGAGCAGTGTCCTCTCACCGCCTACCAGGGAAACCCTTCTGCTCTCACTGTTGTGTGTTGACTACGTAAATAACTTGAACCTGTAAATACTTCAAACTGTAAATATTATGTATTACTACTGTATTTATATGTAATGTGATGTGTTAGCCATACGCTAAATAAATAAATAAATAATAGTAGGAAACTCTGTATAGACTTCTGGAAATAAATATTCAAATGTTATTAAACTAAATATGTCGAAATGTAGAACGGCACATGTTCAGGTTATTCACATCCTTCTGTATTATTAAGTCTTAATGTAGAAAAATACTACTTCCCACCAGCACCTTCTTTCACCTTTGCGTTCCACAGAATACCTCGGAACAGACTCCATGTATGATATAGCATTGTAATTCGCGTGAATCAGCGAATCACATACTGCAGATTTCGACCGCCACCGGGAACATTCCAGAACGTCGGTGTATAGTGAATGCACACACATATAAATCTCTTTTTCTTCTTTTAGTAATTACTGAATGCCAGTTGAGACCATAAGCCACACGAAAATGGAGGCACAGTTAAATGCGCTCTTCGATATGATGAAGAAGATTGAGAATAAGATGGAAGAAAATCAAAAGAAGATGGTGGAGAAGACGGAAAAAAATCGAAAGAAGATAAAAGAAGACCAATAAATGACGTTGTAGAAATTGAAAGAAGCCTATGAGAAGATGGAAGAAAGCCAGGAGAGGGTAGTTGAAAGCCAGAAGAGGATGATAAAGGAAATAAAAGGCAGCCAGATGAAGTTGGAAGACGACGAACAAGAGAAGACAGAAGATAGTCAGAAGAAGAAGAGAGACGGCCACTAAAGGACAGAAGACGACCAGAGGATGCTGGAAGATGGCCGAAAGAAGGCTGAAGATGACTTTAATAAAATGGAGGAAGGTCAGAAGAAGTCAAAAGACAACCAGGCGAAGTCGGAAGATGGTCATAAGTAGAAGGAAGAAGACCACCAAAGGGCAGAATACGGCGAGAAGATACTAGAAGACGGCCGGAAGATGCTGGAAGACGGCCGAAAGAAGACTGAAAACGACCAGAATAAAATGAAGGACGACCAGAAGAAGACGGGAGATGGCCAGAAGAAGATGGAGGATGACCAGAAGAAGACAGAGGACGACCAGAAGAAGATGGGTGACGGACAGATAAATGTCGACGGGGGTCTACGCGAGATGAAGCACGTTCCGCAGGTCGACGTTCTGTCCAGTAGACCTTGTCCAGAAGACTGCGAGTTTTGTTCCAGGAGGGAGGCCGAGTACGAAGTTTCCTGCCGAATGATCACCGTGGGGTTAGAAGAAAACTAGATCCGGGACGCCTGGATGGAAATGCAGGGGGACGGAGATCGTCACCTTCCCATGGTCCCTCCGGCTTACCAGTCCGTAATGCACGAGGCCATGGGATCTTCTCCAGCGAGGACGCCGTCTGAAAGAGAGCTGCGCCTTCCGGTGGATTTGGCGTCCGGCCAGCCTGCGGACCATCCTACCCCGACCGATAGGTACTACCTGGACCTGACCAGGAGACCGTAGGATGTAAGCGCCGCTATCAAGAAATGTTCGAGCATTGAGGGCAACCGGGTGAAGGTGCGGCACGACGAAAGAGCGGACACCACGGGAAATCACGAGGACAACCTAGGATGGCTACGTAATTCCGTAAGGAAGAAATACTAATCTTTCAAGCTCCGGAGGACGCGGAAACGTCTTTACCACGTTCTGAGAGGAATAAATGGCGTGAGCGACGATTATCATCCCTACAGCCTGGACCAGGCACCCAGTGACTTCCATCTCTTCGGACCGTTGAAGAACCACCTTGATGGCAAGTGATTCAGAGACGACATGGCTGCCATGGCGTGGCTTCAGGTACTGGATTCATATTGCTTCCATGCCGGTATTAAAAGACTTGACGTTGAACAAGTGCTTGGACAAGAATGTTGAGTATGTTCAATAGTAAAGCGTATCAGTGCCCTAAGACTCTGTACCTGGCTGTAAATTAAAATTTGTCCATTCAAGCTCTTGTTATCTTATTTTTTGAAGCTACCTTGTATATATGGCAGAAGGTGCCACCCCAACTCCCCATCCAAAGGTGCCTTACAAAGACTGCACCAGGCATAGCAGTAGGGATCAAAGTTATTACTACAGTCTGTCTCACCATACTTGAGAATCCAAGAAATCAATCGCAAGCTCGTGTACTCTGAAGTACTACCTATTCCATAACACACAGCTTCCTTTCATTAGACTGTAACGCCTGACCAAACCGTTTTCATTTCGTATTGTACCCGACATAGTCAGTCTGCGAACACGAGACACCCCAGGGGTGCTCAGTTCGGTGGCTGTAGGCTTATAAAATAAATGAATGTGGCAGGATTATCATAGGGTTCATCGAATAAGCACGTTCCAGGTATAGAACAAATATGACACTTTTATTTAATTAAATGAAACATTGGCCATCCTGAAGTCTGTGATTATGACTATGATCACTACGTTATGGAATTTAATATGGCTCTTGATGTAACAAACCTAGACCCAAACAAATGGGATGGTACACGGTAGTTGTTTCCCTAACATTCTAACAGAGTGTTTTACATAGTTAAATTTTTTTTATCGTCTTTAAAGTTATTAAATTATTTATTTAAAGTTGAATGTAAAATTGTCATTCAGAAAAATGAGCTCTGGGCCAAGCCTTCATCGACAATCTGGAAGAAATGCAGTAATTGTAAGAACGAGTATAATTAAAAAAATATCCAAGATTCAAAAAGTTAACAATTATAGCAAAAATACAATTTACAATCGTTATCTTAACAATTTTGTAATTATAAAATGAAAAGTTGAATTTGCCTTGGTTTTCTCTAAGTTAATCCGAGACGTCGGATATACCTGTTCACGTCATCTCACATCTCTTTTCGTGAGAATGAATACTGAACGTTAAGCATCTGATCAATAATTAAACAAAATAAAACGCCTTCTGGGCTTGCGAACGTAAGTAAATGGGGAGAATATCATCCATGTGGAAATCCCATCCACTATCAATCGATAATATCAAAGTGTCACATATTTTCAGAACAGAACACATAGAAAATAATTCTCTAACTACTAACAAATTACTACTTCTACAGCTAACTACGGAAATTATCAAGAAGACTGTGCTTACTAAGAAGAAAATATCTACACTATGTACATGTCGACGAGTGTCGATCAACCGTATTACTCTCCTGTTAATAGATTTATTGAGTTCCAGCAAGATTGAGTTACCTCATGAGAGCGAAAAATTGTATCGACGAATGAGCTGGCATAGTCACGAATCAAATATTATTTAGATATTTCGTCGAAGACCTGTTCTTGAGACCTAAGGCCTTCACGAACATTCACCTGTACCTTCAACTTGAAATTATCGAACTACTTGAGAAAAGTTGGGATATTCCCACGAATTAAGAAGTACATCGATTAACATGGACTTTCATTTTCTTCATCTGAAGACACTAATATTAGACTACACTGCATTCATCTCGAATAATCCATTAACATGTGAAAAGCTCAGTTTCACGAAGATTCATGTCATGCGCAATTATTCCATATACTCTACACGTACAGTGTACCACAATGACGACTCTAACTTGTCGCATCCTAATCTCAAATATGTGTAACCACGAAATATCAGGACCTGCCATCGTCCTACAAATACATAATATCCACTTAAATGTGTCTCGATGATCAATTACTCCAATTAATTATCACATGCCCCCAATGCACATATTCACATTAAATTCGTACATAGAATTCAGACTCAATATCCCGATGACACGTTATCTCAAACACGAGGTACAAGTAGAAGTTCCATTACAAGGAAAATATTGAAAATATGGACAAAATATCCTACCATTAAATCCATCGGACATAAATTAATTCATATTCGTGACGAAATTCACTCAATAAGCAAAGATGGTGTCGATAACACATGGATAACTCTATCAGAACCCTCGCTGTCAAATTCATGGCCACATGGTCATTAAGTAATCGCATGTGTCAGTTTTACGACATGTTCGAGCAAATATACAACCATAAAATGTGTCAAAATAGCTTACTAAGAAGAAAGAAAGAATAGAACAAAACTACATAGAACAGATATAAATGAGACGTAATCGACTTAACTTAAGGAGAAATCTTCACGTCTGGAAGTCTGGGTTCTCAATCAGCCATGCTAGGATGAAGGAATCTGTATCCCGACGCCGCCGACGGTGGTCGAAGGTTTAGAACTTCATGGTGAAGCACTGGTAATCCATAATGCGAAGTTCCGTCCTCTTCTGGAAATGATCACGTCCACGTCTTCCGCGTCCACTCATGAGAAAGCTGAAACTTACACAAAGTGCTTTAGAATAAACTCCAAACACACACGTAACTGTATTTTGGAAATGACACGTACTTAAGGGATTAATATCTGCACATTCGACGTCTGATCACAGCACTGTTCTAAGTTGAATACAATTATCAGAGGTGTAGAGCACAGGAGTGAAGCCACTATTCTTGACGACAGTATTCACGACGTTCCACGTTGAAAATCTTGCTGTCAAGGGCTCTGAGCGACTGACGATGATAGTCCAGGAACACGTCAGTGTGTGTGTGAGAGTGAGTACTCTTATCACATGACTTAAATATCGTGTCTGGTGCACATGCACGGAAGTAAAGTCAATTTAGGTACTAAATTCTTCTACCATATGAATCTGCAACTTGATCACCATTTTAGCCACAAGGTCGTGTAAATTATTTCAAAAATTTTAGTTTTTAATTTATATCCTCTAAATGTGCTATTATTTATCCAGTTTATTTTAATTTAATCCTTGAGCCTTCCGTAATTATGCACGTCGCCACCAAAGATATTATAAGTATTTCATTCATATCGTTCCTCGCAATTACAAGTGACACACGCTGGCCTCCTTCTTTCTCTCGCCAACCTTCATTTTTTAAATTTTTATTCTGTTAGCCAACCGGCCGCCCTCTTCACGTAAAAAAACTCGTTCTCGTCCTCGCCCAAGGTCGCGCACACCCCATCTCGCCGACAAGCGAACACAAGGCAGACCAACACCTGTCAGTCAGCTGTGGCCTCACGGTCACAGTATGTGAAGAACAATGAGCCGTTCACCCTTGGCGGAGAGAGATTTCAACACACTCAATAATCCCCTAGGAAATCCACCTCTAATATACTGTATAGTTTCATATTTCCAAATTTTCACAGTAGTGTGCACTGCATTTCTCCATGTTTCATCAAGGAAATAAACAGGTCTACCCTGTTCACGAAATTTCCTAATCTGACGTAAATAACTTTCTTCTCCACAACACTTCATTATTTTCAATAAACGCCCACCGGCGAATTCAGACACTTAAATGTTCATAATATTCAAAAGTCTGTGAAGAGATGCACGATAAAATGTAGGCAATGTATCGTTATTATTAACTTATTTTAATATTTTATTAAGAGTTGGTATATTATCATTTCCTAAAAAGAACTAACTTTTTTCACTGATAACGTATTTTGCAAAACTGTCGTATTTTCCCCCTAACTTTCTCTTTTACGTGTATTCTTAGCAGTAACCAGTTTCCTGTCTACCAGAAATTATTTTCTAGCAACTTCAATGCTCGTCTTAGAAATACCTGTTACTGCACGTTTTACTTCATCCAGAGTACTCCCAGGATATTCTTCACGAAATTTGGAAAACACGTTTAATACATTTATTTCCTCGCGACTCGTTAGCGGTTTTCTATTTTTAATGTTCTATCACGGACTGGTCTGGTTCACTGTTACGGCTCACTCTCTCTCTCTCTCTCTCTCTCTCTCTCTCTCTCTCACACACACACACATACACGAATCTATATATTTATAAAATAACATGTCCTGACTGACTGACAGATTCATCATCACCGAGCCAAAACTACTGAACATATAGAAATGAAATTTTGAGGATACAATGTAGACGCTGGCTAAAAGAAGATTTTTGGATAATCCTTCGCTAAGGGGATCGAGAAAGGGGGGTGAATTTTTAAAATGAGTGTATCTATATCTCAGAAAGTTAACGGTCAAAATAGGTATTTGGAATCTCCTTTAAGAATAAAGAAGCACGTATTCTTCTGTTGTCGGAAAATCCTCTTAAAAAGGGGAGTTATGACTGAATTTGAAAACTTCTACAATTTACATGCTATTGGAACCAAATTTTATGTACACATGTATTGTAATACAGTTAGACCCTGTACTAAATTTTAGCTGTGTATGTACCTTGGTTCTGAAGTTATTATTTTTTTGTCATTTAAAATGCACTCATGCGGAAAAGTCCCTTGCGATGAAGAGTTTGTCTGATGAAGCTAAAAATTTGCTGAAATGTAGCTCTTGCATACAAAAACAAAAGTTATAAACGGTTTTGTTATCTGAGTTATAGTTTTCCTTCCAGAAATTCTGAAATCTTCATTAAATTTTTTATTTAAAAATTCACAGCATGACCCAAATTCTACATCAGGAAATCAATAGAAAAAACCAGTCCATGTCAAAACCTATGATAACTTCCCATCCTAGCACATATAAGAGTAGACTCACCAAGTTTCATTCATTTCAGGTCACAATTGTGTCGCAAGGAGCATTTTTAAGACACAAATACATGAGAAAAAACAAATGTGAGAAAAATGCATAAGAAAATCAACTCACTTTAGAACTGTCCTGCAGCATACGTTGCACCTTCAGACCTCCTAAATCTTTCTTCTGTTGATATTTTTACCAGTTTGTGATGTTTTCTCTCCTTTTTGTGTTGTTAACTGGTCCTCTTCCTGCTCCGAGCTACACGACGGTTGTCTTGTGATTTACACAATGACTGGGTGGTTGAAGAAAGAAGTGAATTCCTGATGGGATGAAGTGTCTCAGCTGTCTTGTAGTGTCCCATGTTGAACTCTGAGACTGCCCTGAGTATACCTAGTTCAAGTTTTGACTTGGAAATAAATACTTCCTTCGGACACTTAGACCAAACCATGCTGTGAAGTGACTCGTTGGCATTCTGGGTCTTACCAGCACAACAACGTCGCAACATTTCATCTGAAGCCAGTCGCTGATATACTGGTGCAATCTTGGTTACAACAGATGGCCTAAGCTTGCAAGTCATTCGACTATGACTGTCAACTGGTTTCCCCTCTGCCTGCTGTCTATTAAAGAAGCACCAAGAATCGACACCTTTGGGGCAAGTTATATGCTGAGGGTTGAGATCTGTTGACATGCAATGTCTAAGGGTAGAATAAATTGCCCTCTTCATTTTAGCCACATCTGGGATGTTGTTGCCTTCCAATCTCTAACAGTATTGCGAAGAGCAGTGCCAAGGCGTTTTGATACATGATTAATGCACTCTTCCTTTACTATGGTGATACCTGGTCCATATACTTGAATCTGATTTAAATGAACATGAGTCTTAGCATCCCCATCTGACAACATGGTAGTGTAGCGGAACCCCTTGCCAAGTGACCTCCTCCACAGAATCTCCCCAATATCTTTTTCCATAGCATTGGAGGACCCACAATAATTCTTTTCACACTCACTAGAATTGTTATGACCTTCATACCATATATCAAATTCTGAACTATGTTTCCCCAAGTCCCTTTCAGCTACCACACACTTCTGACAGTACTTTGACAGCACATGGTAATCTAGCACAATACCAGTCTTAATATCAATAGCAAACCCTACTACATAGTTGGATGTGTGACCACGCTTATACCAGCTCGCATCATATGATACACAAATATCTAATATTTCATTGTCATTAGCTCCATGAGAACTGCGTACAACTTGTGCAGCCATATCTAGTACTTCTTTCCTCATTAATTTTCCCTCATCAATTAAAAGTTTCAGGTGGGCTGAAAAAGGCCTAGGTCCTAAAGTGTTCATGCCCATACCAACTGAGAACTTTTCCAACCCTCGTTGACCCTTACCTAGAGTGCTAAATGTCTCAACCATAGCATTGTTGACATGGAAAGCAGGCCTCTGTGAATTATTATTTTTCACTCTTGGAGAACTATATACATTTGCAGAAACATAATCACAATTTCTGCATTTAACAATAATTTTAGAGGAAAAACCATGGCTTTCTCTAAATTGAATGAAAATTGACTTGGTTCGACACTCACCACATAGTAGTTCTTTCACAAGTTCACTCCACACATCACTATGTACTAAGGTGTAATTTACAGGCGCAACATTACAACATTTAGAGGTAGGGTAAGAATCAGAAAATGAGTCGATTTTTCTTTCTGAAACAGTAATAACTGGAGGTGGTAAGGTACTAGAAACAGGAACCTCCTCACTAGGCCTAAATGGAGCTGTACCTGGCTTTACCTCCTGACATTTCCTTGCTGAATATCTCAATTTTGCAGCCAGACTTCTCCTAGAAGGGCGTTTCTTTTCTGACCTATAAGAAGTTCTGGGCCCTTTATCCATCATAACACAGGATGTTTGCCTAACCTAACAAAGTATATAACCACCAATACACTCGAAACAAAGCACTATCTCGTTATATACACTGAATTTAAAATATTCACACTATATATACACAGTAAAATGAACTTAGGTACTGCTTTTCACTGGATAAATAATTTTATCACTCAGGAATAAGATTTCTCGAGCAAAATGTATACAAATTAAAACAGGAACATGCGTCCACAACGCGACGTAAATAAATACTAAGTAAAAAATGTAAACAAAGATAGAAGAGAAAATATGCAACCTTGAAAATACACTTGTGTGGCTCAAATAAATCTACTCTTGTTTTGCAACACTTTTTTAGTTCCCTTTGTTGGACTAGTAAATTATTTCTCTTATTTTAGTATTTATTTAGACTACGTAGTAAACAAATGAAAGGAGACTGCGTAGCTGAATGTCTGTCGTCCTCAGAGGGAAATGTTTCGCGCAATATTCAAAATTCCGAACAAACAACTCAACAACAACGAAGACTGTGGCGTCTCAGTATAAAGAGGGCGTGGACCGGACATTAAATCCCATGCGCTCTCCCTTTAAATAGCCACTGGGGGGTTTAAAAATGGCGCTGGAAGGAAATTTATAACATTTTCTGATAGAGAAAAGATGGAGCTAATTTTTAAACACAAAACTCAAAAAGTGATTTTTCGACATAAATTCCACAATTTTCAGTCATAAACCCCCTTGTCCTGACTGACTGACTGACAGATTCATCATCACCGAGCCAAAACTACTGAACATATAGGATACAATGTAGACGCTGGCTAAAAGAAGATTTTTGGATAATCCTTCGCTAAGGGGATCGAGAAAGGGGGGTGAATTTTTAAAATGAGTGTATCTATATCTCAGAAAGTTAACGGTCAAAATAGGTATTTGAAATCTCCTTTAAGAATAAAGAAACACGTATTCTTCTGCTGTCGGAAAATCCTCTTAAGGGGGTGAAAACAGGTGAAAAAGGGGTTGAACACCTTTTATCAGGATACTTTTACCTCAAAACCTCAGTATATTACAGTCATGAAAATTGGTAATTGGAATCGTCTTTAAAAATAAACAGGTATATTTGTTTTTGTAAAATCTACTTAAGATGGGGGGAAAAATGAGTGACAAGGGGGGGGTGTGAAATTTTAAAATTAGTTTATCTACAATATATCTCAAAACAGAACATTTTACAGACGTTAAAATCGGTACTTGAAATCTCCTATAAAAGTAAAGGAGCACGCATAATTTGTTTTCTGAAAACCCACTTAAGGAGAAGTGTTAAAGGGGGTGAATTTTTAAAATGAGCATATTTACAGTATATCTCAAAATCTTAACATATTGCAGACGTAAAAATTGGTATTTTTAATCTTTTAAAAATAAATTATTCGTATTTTTGTTGTTTTTGGAAAAACACTTAGGTGGGGGGGTTAAAAAGAATGAAAAAAGGGAGTTGAATTGTTCTATTCGGATACTGGTATCTCCAAAACTTAAAATATTACAGACGTGAAAATTGATATTTGGAATCTCCTCTAAATATAAAGGAGCTCTTTTTTTTTTTTTTTTTTTTTTTTTTTTTTTTTATCGGAAATTCACTTACATGGTTGTAACAAGACTGACCGGGCGAGTTAGCCATGCGGTTAGAGTCAAGCAGCCGTGAGCTTGTATCTGGGAGATAGTTGTCGGCAGCCCTGAAGCTGGTTTTCTGTGGTTTCCCATTTTCACACCAGGCAAATGCTGGGGTTTTACCTTAATTAAGGCCACGGCCGCTTCCTTCCCACTCCTAGTCCTTCCCTATCACATCGTCGCCATAAGACCTATCTGTGTCGGTGCGACGTAAAGCAACTAGCAAAAAAAAGGAAAGGACTGAAAAACGCTCTGAAATATTTTTGAGGATACTTATATCTCAAGAACTGAAGATGTTACAGACATGAACCTTTGTATTTGGAATCTTCTTTAAGAACAAAGGAACGCGCATTTTTTTTGTTTTGTTTTCGGAAAATGCTCTTAAAGTGGGTAAAAAGAAGTGAAGAATGTGTTGAATTCCTTCTATGGGGATACTTTTATATCAAATACTGAAGATGTTACAGACGTAAAAATTGGTATTTGGAATCTCCTGTAAAATTATAGGACTATGCACAATTTGTTCCTGAAAATCCACTTAAGGGGAAGTGTTAAAGAAGGTGTATTTTAAAAATGAGCATTTCTACAGTATATCTCAAAAACTTAATATATTTCAGACGTGAAAATTGGTATGTTGAATCTCTTTTAAAAATAAAGTAACACGTATTCATTTGTTTTCGGAAAATCCAATTAAGGGGATATAAACGAATTGAAAAATTAGTTGAATAATTTGCTTGAGGGTACTAATATCTCGAAAACGATAGATGTTACGGACGAGCAAATTAGTATTAGGAATCTCCTTTATTAAATATAATGGTACACGTATTTTATGGCGGGGGAGGGGGGTGGAATTAACTTAAAGGTGTGTAAGAATAGTTGAATTATTTTATGAGGATACAAATAAGAAGTGAACTTAAAACTAAGGGGCTCTTGACAGGGAGGAGGGGGAGGGGGTTGAGGCATGGTGACAAAAATATGCATTTACATAAAACCGTTCGAATTCTGAAGTTAAATTACAAAAGATTTGAAACAAATTTAACCGCCCAGAGAATGAAGTGGGGATTAAGATCCGAAAACAAATATATGTATATATTCATTCCTCCCCCTGTTGGTGGGGGCGGTAGAATAACACCCACGGTATCCCGTGCCAGTCGTAAGAGGCGACTAAAAGGGGCCCAGGGGCTTTGAAATTTGGAGCGTTGATTGGCGACCACGGGGCCCTTAGCTGAGTCCTGGAATTGCTTCCACTTACTTGTGGCAGGCTCCTCACTTTCATCTGTCCTATCCGACCTTCCTTGGTTAACTTCTTTTCCGACCCCGACGCTATTAGATTTCCGAGGGCTAGGGAGTCTTTCATTTTCATGCCCTTCGTGGCCTTGACTTTCTTTGGCAGATACCTTCATTTTCCGAGGTATTGAGTCCCTTCATTTCTTTCTCCTTGAGTAGACAAACCGTCACCCGCTAGGGTGGCCTCATCTACATACTCGTTGGACTCAATATGAAAGGAAACATTAATACAAAGAATACCCCAGGTGGTAACAAATCCACCCCCACTTGTGATGGGGCAAGTAGGTCATCGGATTCTGGGGAGCCTGCACCTTCATGTACTCCACCATGCAAACAACAGCAGAAAAGAAAGAGAAATAACACCTACTTGGCTACAGTGAACATCAACTTGTTGCTAAAGACTGGTAAACTAAAAACAGACTCTAGACGTGCTGAACAAATAGAACATCAAGATTGCAGCACTACAAGAAACACGATTCACGGACGAAGATGCATTTGAATCCCAAAGATACAGAATATATAAGGGGAAACCAGGCATCAGAGAGATGAAGACAGTCCCACATTTTGGCACTGGCTTTGCTGTTCATCATAGAATTATTGATCACATAATAGAGTTCACTTCACCTAATGGTAGGACCTCCTCAATATCTTTGAGGTTCCGCAATAGGGCATATACCATAATGAACTTCCATACACCCACGCACGACACAAATAGAAATGATCTGGAAGCAGTTGAACAATACTGGAGCATTCCAGAAGAAGCCCTGGACAAGATCCCACAACATCATACCACCATACTGATGGGTGATTTCAATCCACATGTAGGAAAGGAGAAAAAAATATCGCAGGATAGTGGGCTTCTACCCAGCCCATAAGAGGACAAATAAGGACGGAGAACGTCTTATAGACCTTTGTGACAAATATGGTCTTGCCCTAAAATCAACTGCTTTCGAACACTTGCCTAGGAAGGCGAAGACATGGAAGAGCCCAAATCCACTACTAGGTGAATTCCAGATAGATCATGTGGCCATGGACAAAAAGCACAATGCGATTCAGAATGTCAAGGTGCTAAGGGGTGCTAACTTAGACATCCTGCAACCACTGAGGAGGCCACCGAATGTCGGCAGAAAGGGTAAAATACCGAAGTTCAACATCCTCCGACTGAGTGATGAAGACTGTGATTTCAAAGTCACACTGAAAGAAAACACACAGAAGCAAGGGTGGCCCAACCTACAAAAAGCTCTACTGGACGCTGCTCAGAAAACCATGCCCGCCTCATCCAATAAAGGAAAACATCCATGGTGGACCACTACATGTGACCACGCTATAGAAGATAGACGCAGAGCCTGGGTCACGCAGAACCAAAAATGAGGCTAACTACCAGGTCTTCACTACTCAAAGGAAAATAACTGACAATATAGTACGACAGGCTAAGAGGAACCATAACAAGGCTCTAATACAACAGGCGGAAGAGGACTTTAAGAGACACAACTCAAGAGATTTCTACAGGGAACTCAGATAGCAGACAATGAAGTACACAGCTCCCACCCTTCATCTTCATGGACCTGATGGGAAGCTTCAGTTCAAAAACAAGGATTGTACCGATACTCTTGCAGGGTATTTCAAACAGCTCCTCAATGCAGAGGAACCTAAAGGGAGACTTGCATTCTCTGAGCCTCTTTCCAGAAACTGAGACTCCACACCGCCAACCATTGAAGAAATAAGAAAGATTATCAAGAGCCTAAAGAACAACAAGGCCTTAGGTGAAGACGGTATAGTAGCGGAGATGTGGAAATATGCTCACGAACAATCCATACAAAGCATCCATCAGATCATGGAGGATATTTGGGCAACGGATACCTTACCTGAGGAATGGACCTCAGCGGTGATCCATCCTCTACACAAGAAAGGTAGTAAGGTAGACCTCGACAACTACAAAGGCATCTATATAATATCGGTTACGTACAAGATCTTTTCTAAAGCCCTGCAAACCAGAGTAGTCGGTCAACTGGATTCCCAATTAGGTGAATATCAGGCCGGTTTTCGCGCAAATAGATCTTGCACAGAGCAGATACAGAACCTCAAGACAATCCTGAGGTACAAGAATCGTGGCGGACACCAATGGGCAGTCATACTATGGACTTCCAGAAGGCATATGATTCAATAGATAGGCAGACCCTCTTCTCAACCTTATGGGAATTAGGCCTGGATGACCACCAGGCTAATCCACGCTACGCTGAAGGACACCACCTCCAAAGTAAAGTTCAGAGGTGAGCTCTCGGAAAGTTTCTCTATCCAAACGGGAGTTAGACAAGGTGATGGAATTTCTTGCATTCTCTTTAATTGCATTCTGTAGAAGATTATCAGGGAATGGACTGCCACATTACCTCCAGGAAGTGAACTGAAAATTGGCTACAAGAAAGATAATCGCAGTGTACCTTGCCTGGCCTTTGCCGACGACCTTACCTTATCAGCCAACAACATAGAAGAAGCTACTCACCAGTTACAGAGCCTCTATACCATAGCAGCTAAAACCGCCTTGAGGGTCAATATAAAGAAAACTTAGTTCATGACTAACATAAAGGGAGTCCCACATACTATGCCATTGGAAAACACCACCATTGGTAAGGTTCCTGCAGTGAAGTACCTAGGGGAGTGGATTTCAGCAACAGAGAATGAGACATTAGCAATAGACACCAGATGCACCAAGTTGGAAAGGATCCACCATACCTCTAAGAGCATCTATACATCCAAGTGCCTCTCTAAGAACCTTAAACTCCACCATTACAATTCAGTAGTAAGACCGCCCGTACTGTACGCCTCTGAGTGTCTTCTGATGAACAGAAAAGGTCAACTGAGGAAGCTAGAGCTCAAGGAACGAAAAATAATTGGCTACAAGAAAGATAATCGCAGTGTACCTTGCCTGGCCTTTGCCGACGACCTTACCTTATCAGCCAACAACATAGAAGAAGCTACTCACCAGTTACAGAGCCTCTATACCATAGCAGCTAAAACCGCCTTGAGGGTCAATATAAAGAAAACTTAGTTCATGACTAACATAAAGGGAGTCCCACATACTATGCCATTGGAAAACACCACCATTCGTAAGGTTCCTGCAGTGAAGTACCTAGAGGAGTGGATTTCAGCAACAGAGAATGAGACATTAGCAATAGACACCAGATGCACCAAGTTGGAAAGGATCCACCATACCTCTAAGAGCATCTATACATCCAAGTGCCTCTCTAAGAATCTTAAACTCCACCATTACAATTCAGTAGTAAGACCGCCCGTACTGTACGCCTCTGAGTGTCTTCTGATGAACAGAAAAGGTCAACTGAGGAAGCTAGAGCTCAAGGAACGAAAAATACCAAGGAGGATTTTAGGACCAATAAGAGAAGGGGATGGTACTTACAGGATAAGGCACAACAATGAGATCTATGACCATTAAGAAGACATAGTTACATCCACGAGGAAGAGGCGATTGACTTTCTATGGGCATTTGACTCGTATGAGTACTTACAGACTTACCAGCAAGATCTTTACCACTACAGTCAGAGGGAAAGAGTCCAAAAATAAATGGAATACCACAGTGAAGTCAGACTTAGAACAGCTGGGGATTTCATAACAAACCATACAGGATCGTGAATTATTCCGACAGTTGACCTTTCAAGGTGTCTTCTCTCACCAGCAGACAGAGTACAGGCACCACCCGACCGAAGCGGACCGAGGAAATTCGGAAACAAGCACACAGCCAGAAGATGAAAACTTTATGGGCGAAGAAAAAACAGAATTTCTATACAATGAGTCGCAACGAGCCCCGTAGTCCTCAGTAGGCCTAAACGACCAGAGGAAGAAGAAGATATATTCATTCCTTCCCCCGAAACGGTTTAACGTACGAAGACAAAATTCCAAACAGCGATGTATATTTTAAATCCCGTGTGTGAAATAGGAAATATCTTTTAACGTTCCACCCCTAAAGTGTTAAATGAGGTTAGCTCCGTAAACGAAATTATTCATCCCTCCATAACCGTTAGACGTACAATGTTGTAATTTTACGAGAAGGGTCTTCTATTCCCTGGGTATAAAATATCGTATACTCAAAATATTTCTCCCTTAAGGGTTTAGCTGACTGTTTACTCACAAAAACACAATATCCATTCTTCCGAACGCGTTTAAGACACGAAGTTATTTCTTTTATGATGAGTGGCCCTCTATATATTAGAAGTTAATACATATTTTAAAACATTCACCCCTTAAAGAAAGTATTCATTCCTCGATTACTGTTCGAGGTACAAAATCAAAATTTCACTGGCTGGTCGATTTAACATCCTAGATGTTAAATGAGATATGATTTAAAACATTCAAATTCTTCCGTATGGGGTTCAAATGAGTGTTAGATCAGAAAATAAATAATCATTCCCCCAAAACGATTTGACGCACGAACTGAGGGCGTATTTTTCAGGCTCAGTTGACAGTGGACTCTCTAATTTGTAAAACTTAAAATACGTAATAACTTTCAGTGTAAACCGTAGTGAAGCAGGGTATCTTCTTGCTAGTATAAATATATATTGTACAGACGTTTCCCCTTCCAGCTAATTAAAAAATAGAAATGATAAACATTGTGTATGTTTTTATTCGCCGGCCCCCGTGGTGTAGGGGTAGCGTGCCTGCCTCTTACCCGGAGGCCCCGGGTTCGATTCCCGGCCAGGTCAGGGATTTTTACCTGGACCTGAGGGCTGGATCGAGGTCCACTCAGCCTACGTGATTAGAATTGAGGAGCTATCTGACGGTGAGATAGCGGCCCCGGTCTAGAAAACCAAGAATAATGGCCGAGAGGATTCGTCGTGCTGACCACATGACACCTCGTAATCTGCAGGCCTTCGGGCTGAGCAGCGGTCGCTTGGTAGGCCAAGGCCCTTCAAGGGCTGTAGTGCCATGGGGTTTGGTTTGGTTTTGGTTTGGTATGTTTTTATTCACAGTAAACTTAGAATAAGCAAACAAGTAAACTGGACACATGTGCTTCAGATCAGCAAACACTGAGCTACTGGGTTCAAGGAACAATGTTTTCGAAATGGATCGTCGTTTCCCGCAAACTCTTCCGTCAAGTGACTTGCCTACCTATGTCTGGGAGATGTAACGTATTTGTATATACATGTAAGAAGAATAAGGAATTCGTCGCCATAAGACCTATCTGTGTCGGTGCGACGTAAAGCCCCTAGCAAAAAAAAAAAAAAGAATAAGGAATACTCAAATTTTATTGCCAATAATGAGCAAAAGCATCATATATTAGACTTGTTACATTTCTTCTAAACTATGTAACCTGATCAACGTTAATTTTTGTGCAGATGTTCATGTAGGCAGTGCGTTCCTAAAACCAAACCTCGCACGGATCGCTTGACTCTCAAACACGGTGAGACGGACTGTAGATTACAGCACAAGCACAAGAGTCATATATGTATTAGCAAATAAACTACAACACAGCTCCGTTCGTCAATAATCAATCGTACACTCGTTAATGTTCACAGTGATAGTAATGCTAGATCATATTCGGTGGATCGCGTCGTCCCAACGTATACGTGTCCACCCTCATCGGAGGGTCTGCCTTACAAGGGCTGCACTCGGCTAGTAATAGCCACACGAAATAACAAACGTATACGTAGCCCTCCACATCCGCACTCCGTCTCGATATCTCCAAGCTCGACAAGCACGCCTGTCAAACCATGTGCGAGAGATTTCCCGCGTTATGGATACGTGGCTATTTCCCGACCATGCAAAAACCTATGACTTCAGGACATCCATGTCTCATGATTTGGACTCTCCGTATGATTCACCAAAGTTTTCCTGGACTTTTGTGCAAACCCGGAAATAGCTATGTGTTTCCGAACTATCTGTACAAAATAAATTACTAATATCTAACATGCAGACCTTCCACCTTCAAATATTCTTACATTAATATACAAATGTAGTAACAATAATAATAATAATGTGTTGCAATAAATCCAATGTGGGTGTGTGGTATGTACCATCACAAGGTAAAATTTCTATTTTTATGCCCCTTGCTTTCAGTACTTTCAGCATAATTTCTTTGTTGCATGCACGAAATGGACCGTTCTTTTAAATTTATTTGCTTGTGATGGAGGGGGATTGGGGAGGTGACAATGCCCAATATGTTTGATATTAAACTGTTGAGGCAATCCTCAGGTGGATACTCCCTTTGGAACAAGAAGTTATAATTGTCCTAGGCATTCACTCTTCGGAGAGTGCAATAACTGTCTTCCTAATGCATCAGTGCTGTCACATTTTTGGTTCGTAGACGGGTAAAGAGAATAAATCTGGAATCGAAATCTCTGCCCAAATTCTGGCACATCATCAGCTTGTGGTTGCAGAGCGTATTAATTATTTCTTCTCTAATGTTCTCGTTTATTTGTACTATCTCTTTTATCAGCTCGCCCCGCGGTGTAGGGGCAGCGTGCCAGGTCAGGGATTCTTACCTGGACCTGAGGGCTAATTCGAGATCCACTCAGCCTACGTGATTACAATTGAGCTTTCTGACGGTGACTTGGAGGCCCTGGCCTAGGAAGCTAAGAACTACAGCCTAGAGAATTGGTCGTGCTGGCCACACGACACCTCATAAGTCTTCGGACTGAGCAGGCCACGGCCCCCACGTTGTTGGATCAAACGTTTCATCCTCCCTGTTGTACAATTCAATTTGTCAGTTTGACACTGTTTCACATTCGACTTTAGAATGTCTTTGTATAGTTTACCTGTGCCCTCCAACATTGTGTTGTCCATCCTTGATTTGACATTACATCACCTCCATTAGACTTAGACACGTGGAAGACGAAACCGACCCATCGAAGTTCCTATTTGATAATCATGGCCTCTCTATTTCAGAGCCAAGTTCAGAAACAGGGGAAGCCTTTACCTTCGACTTCGGCTACTACGGAGATGGCTGTTCAGTAAATGCAGTTGTAGCGTAACTGCGCATTACTGGATAATTGAAAACTGGTACTTCCGTGTGCTTTGTCCTGACGGAGATAAGCCTCTAAGTAAGTTCCCTAGGTTTGTAATGACACTATACGGAGTGAGTCTCTACAAAAGGCAAGAAGGTGATTACACAGATGATAAGGAAGTTGACCAAGCCAAGTTGTATAGAAAAAATAATATTATTTTTTGTAATAAATCTGTTTGCTGCTAACACAACAATCGTGCATCCAGGCTTTCATCTGATGACACCAAAGGAGCTGCCAGTCCTTATTAACACTCATAACGTGCGTAATATAATTGTAAGCGTGAATACTGGTGTGTGTGAAACATTCCTATCCAGCAATCTGCGAGTAGATTTTTGGTGATTGCAGCGCATGTAGCAGAGTCTACGCTGGGCCGGAGAGAAACAACATAACGGTAGCTTTCGCAGTAGTCAAAGTTGAGTAAACTTGTTTCACTTGCTAGAGGCAATACAACAAGAGGCACGTTCTCTCCAACTTTGATAAACTGTAATTAACAAGGAGTAGTTGGTCCATACGTCTTTGCTTAAAATCATCGCCCCAATCACCTCCCTGCGTTCTGCATTAGGGGAGGGATTAGCAAGGTAAAATATGTAAATTATCTTCACAAAAAAGTATATTTACAGCCCAACATGTGTGTAAAGTGTTCTAAAGAGACACATTCACTAGGAAACTCTTTCTTGTCACTTTGAACTTATTTTATCCTCGTATGGCGGAAAACACATAATACGACAACATGGACGACATATTATTATCCATTACAAATCCCACAAGAACTTCACATGAATTACTTTAAGTAACATAGTTAAATATAACACACCTTGCTGAACGCCAGAGAAATGCCCCAGGAGAAGAGAGTGGTGCAAGTATAGCTGAATCTCACTCCAGTAGCAGATAAAGACGGCAGTCAAAAACATTCAGGGAACCGCTTTAAACATCCAAAGCAGTAATATTAACTATTATTTCCGACTTATGTACAGTAACATTACTGCATAACGGTCATTCGGGGTGACGAACCAGCAGGCGTTATGGTATGATTATTTTGTAAGGTCTTCAGGCAGCTGGCAAACGTCAAACTTTACACGTGTTGCTTTGTAGCCATTATCATCCTATATTCTATGTGTTGGTTTGCCGTCGACAACTCTACGAACCTTCCTTTTTACTTTGTTGAAAGTTCCCTGTTATAGCGAGGACTGCAGTGTCTGCAACGATGTTTGTCATTACTCAACACAGTCCACGGATAGAAAGGAAAATGTTGCCTTATATACCATGTGGGTGGGTGATGAACGTTTTTATTTTTTGTGAAAAGGAAAAATCTTTAAGTCTACTCGAGTAATCGCCTTGAAGAGAGGATGGCGACGATTTTTTCTTTCATGAACGTCTGGAATGGAACTCTAACTAAAGGAATGCGAAGTTCACCAATATGAGGTAGAATTATATTAAACCTCTTCTCTAGCCACTCCTTCTTCCACTAGCCTTTATAATCCGCATCATATTCCTATGATAATAATAATAATAATAATAATAACAATAATAATAATAATAATAATAATCATAATGCAGAGGTGTAAGAAGTTGTGGGCGTGCATGGGTGGATAGAGAAAATATCAAAGTATAATTTATAACTCTAAAAATTGAAATTTCTTTCCTTTTTTCTGAATTTAAACCTTGATGAACAACACTAAATAACAGTTGGATAGACAAAGGTGAGCTTGTCAGCACTTGTAAAAGTAATGATTCAACTTCAGGTACACAAAAAGTTTTTCAGAATGAGCTCGAAGCTCCAAAGTTGCAGTATTCGAAAGAGCGTCTTTGCTCCACACAGTTTTCCTCTAGAAGAGTGGGCTCCAAAAATTACAACATTCCAGCCTCTCCAAGGCACAATTCTTCTATTCAAATACTAGATAAATCTAGAAAACAGAAATTACTGTCTTACCATTTAGAGAGTATGATTACACTTGAATAAGAATAGTTAAAATTTAACAGAGTCAATGGCCTAAGTGATCAAAAGATAAGGTTCAATATATCGGCCGTAACAAAAATACTAGGAGGAAAATTTTGCACTCCTTTGAAAATATAGACATTTCAAACTCTATTTTGGCTTATGACCCGAAGTTACAGAGGCTAATCCTATACTACCTAGGTGAACACTCTTTTATTCCATGAGTTAGAATAAAGTCCTTACACTGGCTTGAAAATTAACACTGAAAAGTGATATAGAGATTTACATTAAGAATGAAATTTGAGACCTTCCCCTCAAGTCAGCTTTCTGAGACTATCATATGATTAAACGATCTGCCATTACCTTGAGCTGATGAGCCTTCCGACGACGGGCAAGGCTTGCCCCCTGACTCCACTATGTACGCAATCTAAACCTCTTGACTGGAGTGATAGGAAAGACAACATGCTCAAAAGGACCCAGCTTTTTAGCGAAGAGGAAGGTTCTATAATTCTCTAGGCCGAAGATCTGTACACATCCTCAATTCTGATTGGCTAATTTAATAAATATCCTAAATTTCTGATTGGTTGATAATTTCATGAAGAAGGAATAGATAGCAGCGCTAGTAACCTTAGATCACAAGAAACAATCTACAAATGTTTCAGGTTTGTAAAACTAAAAATTACAAATTTCCTTGAAATGTAATTGTCCATCTCCTACCAGAGGGGGCACATAATTAGACAGTAGAGACACCTGAAGATCATGTCCGAAACTTCTTCTGATACACAGTTTAAGTTTCATATTACAGATGGCCTTCTAAAAGGCGCTCAGTTTAAGTGTACGGATTAAGTGTACATCCGGTACAGACCATCACCCCCGAAAGTCCTTTAACGGTTGATACAATTTTGAAATGTATCGTTTTAGAAAATTTTTAAATTTAGAGATCGAAAGCAGATAATTTCTTGATGGAGAGTTAATTCACGACATATTTCAGTAAAATAATTCTTGACGTGTTTATGAAGTTGTATAAGGCCCGTCAGTTACGTTCAAGGTTGACGGCAAGAGCGGCCGCCACTACCGAAGCTCGGGTGGGGTCTTCCGGATCCCCCAAAGTACCCTCAGATACGTCTCTCCCACTACCTTGAGTGTGGGTAGCCATGGTGATGGTCACTACGGACCAAATATCGTCGTTCTGCCCAATGATGAAGTGGGCGGTTGTGGTACCGCATTCCAGCCATTGCCACTAATGATGGTGCCGAAGTTCACCGTTGAGAAGGAGACTGGGCCAGAACGAGGCGGGCCCTTATCACGCGCAGGCACCTCTCGCCAGTTTTTACGACACAGCCTCAGATGAAATCAGGGCACTGCAACAATAAATTCCTGGGCAACAGTAACGGATATTATGGAGAGGGTTTCTTTTGGTTGGTGGTGCAGGTAAAGTTGATGGCATGGAGGACGAGTGCGTGAAATCCAGGCTCAGCCTTGGAGGCGGGGAAAAGTTAATGGCAGACGGGAAAAGGAATTACAGAAAGAAATGTTTCCACAAAGGTAGGAAAACTATCTCTACAATTTTATGCCATTGACAGGGGCAGGAGGCTTCTTCTTTGAAACTTGCTTAAGAAAACTTAAAACACTAAGCTGTTGAGGAAAGAAGTAGAATTAAATTTGTATCGCCATCCCTTGGTGGACTATACTGTAAAACACCGATTTTATACCGGTTTTACTTGGGAGAGATGAACCCTAAAAATTCTTTCAGTATCAGGATTGCTCATGAAGAGGGTGACCGGCATTCGAAAATGAAGAATTATACACGGACCATGAAATCTGGGGGCAAGCTTGCCCGCAGGAACGAAATTTTTCACCATGACTGGTCTCCAACCTTTAAATAGGTGGGTCTCCGTCCACGATCATACCTCTCTTTCACTTTCTCATGAGAAGTTTTAAGGTTACTTTTGGCCTTTCTCCACAGATCCCTGATATTATCGGGATCTATTGTCTCTGGCCAAATCTCATTGACTGACCATAAATTGGACAACGGGGTGTTAGGAACGAACTTAAACATCAGAGATGCAGGTGAAAAATTGTGTGATTCCTGAACTGCCGAATTGAATGCAAAAGATAGCCATTTCAGTGAAGTATCCCACCGAGAATGGTCTTCGTGATGAAAAGCGATCAAGGCAGATCGAATATTACGGTTAACATGCTCAGCTAGAGATGGTTGTGGGTAATAGGCTGACGTTGTTACATGTAAGATGGATAGATCAAACCCAAATTAGCGAAATAAATTAGAGGTGAATGCCTTGGCATTATGAGAAACTGTGTACTGAGGGAGTTCAAAAGAAGCTAAAACAGTATTTAGGCAAGAAATGGTTGACTAAGCGGTGGCCATCTTAGTCAGAAATAGCCATAAGAACCTTGTGAAATCATCTACACACACAAGGATGAATTTATTCCTGCTCTCCTTAGATTTAGGGGAGGGTCCGAAATAATCTGTGCATAAGCGCTCCATAGGGCGGGATGCGTGATGAGATGACAATAGCCCTAGCTTAGTAGACAACGCGGGCTTACTAACCATACAAGACTTACAAGCTTTAACTATTTCCCTAATTTCGCCGTCCATACTCTTCCAGATGAATATTTCTCTAATGTTTTCTCTAGATTTGAAAACTACCTAAACGTCCCTCGAACGGGGTATCATGATAATAGTTGAAGGTCATAGGCACAAGAACAGTTGGGACTACAACTTTCATGTTTTGATCATGCCCCGAAGGGCATCACAGAACCCCATTCTTCAGAACCTAAGGGACAACATGTTCCCCAGAAGAAAGGGTTTCCATAATAGGAGCCAGTACTGGATCTTCACGTTGATATTTTTCGATGTCAGAGAATAGCATAGGAGCATCAGTCAAAATGGCACTTACACTAGGAGGTATGGAAAGAAAAAGAAAGAACTTTCCTCCGGGTCAATGGAATCAACCTCGCCAGAAAACATACGACTTAACCCATCTGCGACTACATTCTCGGATCCCCAAATGTGTCGCACGTCAAATTGAAAAGTCGAAATGCGTATAGCACAGCGGGCGATACGTCCTGTACGACGGGGCCTAGCAAGAACCCTGCTCAGTGCCTGATTGTCGGTTTCTAATTCGAAATTAACATGTTCCAGATACAGGCGGAATTTTGCAAGGTGAACAGGACAGCCAGTCCTTTAACTCATATATGGAGTACTTGGCTTCTTGATCCGATAAGGTCCTAGACGCATTAGTAATAGGCTACCTTTCGAGTTCAGATCCTTGGAGAAAGACAGCGGCGACCGCAGATGAAGAGGCGTTGGTCCGAACAATGAACTTCTTAGGGAAATCTGGCATAGCTAAGACTGGGGCGTTACAGAGAGCTAACTTCAAATCTTCGAATGCAGCTTGCTGCGATGGCTCCCTTTCAAACTTGACAACTTTCCTACGAAGGATGTTTAGGGCCACCGTCCTATTAGCGAATATGGGAATAAATTTCCTGAAGAAATTCACCGTGCTGATTTATGTACCAATTCATTTAACATCTTTCAGAGGCTTAAAGTCACAATCTGCCTGCGTTCTGGAATGGTCGATTGAAACTCCATCGTGTGATACAGTATGCGCTAGGAAAGACATAGATGACTTGGCGAAAGACACATTTGATAACTTGACTGTTAATCCAGTCTTACGAAGACGATTTAAGACTTCCTCAAGATGAGCTAAGTGTTCTTCAATACTTTCAGAGAAAATCACGACATCAGATATTCGAACTTGATGTCGGAGAGGACCCTATCTAGCAATCTAGTATGAACCGCCGCATCTGTGGGGAGCAAGAAAGGCACACGGTTGTATTCGTACAAGGCGTACTGGTTGCAATACAACTTTACGGTTCAACGCCTTGTAATTAATAACTGGTCTAAAGCCACCTTGAGGTTTCGGTACAAGAAAGGTAAGCGATGAATACGCCAACTTTGAAGGTCGAGTAATGCCATCCTTCAACATTTCATCAATAATCTCCTTAAGGGCCTTCATTTTAGGTGGAGAGAGCCTATATGGAGGAAACCTTACAGGGATGGAATGTGTCACCTCAATCTTATATTCGATTAAATCAGTAACACCGAGGGTTTTCGAAAATACATCGGAAAATGACTGACATAACTTACAATTACTATCATCCTGGACCTCAGGTAGATGTATAAGGTCAAACGACATGTCACTCTGGGTAGGTGAAATTGAAGAAGTTGTTGCAGAGTTACATTTTAAAAGGGGAATATGGAAATTACTTTCAAATTTGAATGTGCAAGACTTGTTCTGAAGATCGAGCAAAATACCAGAATGTGACATGAAATCTGCCCTTAATATCACACGCCATAACAACTGTTTGGTAAAAAACAACTTAAATGTCCAAGAAAATTTAGAGATGCGATATTTAGCATGAATAAAACCTAAAATTTCTGAAGGAGAATTCTCCGAAACACATTTGACAGAAGAAAAACTATAATCAGGAAATTTATAACAAACCTTCAGTTTTGAATACCAATCCTCAGAAATAATTCAGCTAACACTTCCTGAGTCTAACAGAACCGTGACCGGGCCATTATTTATCTCAATTTTGAGGAAGGGAAAAAGTCCTGGGGTCTCAGAGGCGATTTTGAGACAATCCCTCGGACCTTAGAAAGATATAATAGAGGGTCTTTCCTCCTCAGAGAGTTCGGTGCCCGACCTGACTTAGGCTGAGCCCCGAGAAGCTTAAGTTGGTGTCCCAGCCGGGCGCACTAGTCACTTCCTATCGGCTAAGTTAGTGGAGCCAGCACCAGAAGTAGAACAGGAAGGTGTGCTGTTAGGAGAAGTATAGTTATTTGCAATAGGTGAAAATAATCCACACTTAAAACATCAGTGGGACGGCCCTCCTCCATTCCTAGTTCAATTAGATTTCACAATAGGACACTTATTTGGAAGGTGGGCTGCCGATTCGCACGCAAAACTCTTGCGGGGAGAGAAAGTTCGGCGAGGTGGTGGCCGAGAACTATTAGATGATGGTGGAGGCTCTCGAGTGACTTGTAAAGAGTTTGCGTACCTAACTCCTTCCGCGGACTCTGTCATAGCTGAGACTGAGAAGCGAAACACATGTAAGACCTGTAGGATGGAGAAATACATTTGACAATGATCTGTACAATCTGACCTTCTGAGTAATAAAGGGCGAACACCCTTGGATAAATCTTGAAACATAGGATAACTATATGCCACCTTGTGACAAAGAAAACAGAAAATAAGGACCGAAAAAGAAAAGATCATATTTTAAAAATCCTAACCACAAGAGGAACCATTTGAAAAAGTGAAAGGAGTGTCCCACACAGGCTACTGCGCCTATTAGGACTGCTACATTCGTGGTGCGACGAAACTAGAAAACTTATATAAGACAGGAATAATTGAGCTAACAGAATCCCTACATTAGGACGGACCATGTAATGGCACTATCCTGAATTTTACGTTCTAAAACACGTTGTTAGCATGCTCGGCTACTCGATGTTTCTAGTCACACATATACGAAGTAGTAGCCTACTTCATTGGTTGCCCTCTCGTGCCAGCTACATAAAGTGAGATCGAACCACAGCCAATGTTAGGGACAAGAGAAATTTAGCAGGCATCCCCTAGCCCCATTTATAATAGTAGACTGGCCTTTGATTGGGTACAGAGGAAAATGTAGAGGTAAGTTTAAGCAAAAAATTACAGGAGGTGCCAACTCCCAACCATTACAATTCTTCCTTAAAAGCAAAGTTCCGACACAGATTTCTTGGTGCCGTCCCTAAACAGGAAAGCGTTACCGGTAGGTAGGCTACAGAACTGCTAAGTTTATGAAGTCCAACGTCTCGTCAGATGACATTAATATCAGATGGTTAAAGTGCTGTCTAACTCTAGGGAGAGGCCTTCTTCGTAATAATAATAATAATAATAATAATAATAATAATAATAATAATAATAATAATAGTATCATCCATTCAATTGCTATAGACTTCGGGAGACGCCGATGCAAAGAAATTTTGTCCCACACGAGTCCTTGAATGTGCTAGTGTTCACGGACGTGGAGGTGTTACATTTTAACGCCCTCAAATACGATCCACTTTAACTGGAATGGAACCTGCAGTTTTAGGAACATAAGGACGACAAATAAGTTATGGCATAGCTGAAGTTGACAATGAGTGCTTCAATAGTCAACTAACTTTGGTGTGTGCAGTCCTTTCATACACTTTCCCACCTATGGAGATTTAACGATATTATAAAACCACTAGACTCTGTGTAGTGCTCGTGAGTTTGCGAAAAGTACTTGTCCCTTTTATTGTATTACTCCAAGCGTCAAGTCCATCCGAAAGTGGCTCACAAGGTGACAAGTGGTTTGAAACAGCTCCATTCTTGTAATGGAGATTGTTCACCACACGTGCGTAAATTCAGGGAATAATTCTAGTACGCACAATATATGAGCAGTGAATGCCAGTTATTAAGAGAATAATTAATATAAGAGTCATGCTCCAGATGTTAAATCGTGTTTAAGAAACAAAATATAGTGTGTGCTGAAAGTTGGAATCCAATGTAGTGTATTGCAAACATAACAACACTCGCGAAAGGACTAAGAGTCTAAGGAATACCTGATCATCTAGCAACATAGCCATATCAGACGAGACAGCGAGCCGGCAAGCGAGTGCTTTACCTGTTCAACGGGATGGTCTACTCTAACAAAAGCCGCCAAGCAGAGTGCTTGACCTGTTCAACGGGATGGTCTACTCTAACAAAAGGCGAATGCTACAGGTTCATACTACAGGGTGATCAAAACAAATCTGGCCGGCAAAGTATTTATAAGACTGACGCGGAACTGACGCTTGTTAATGAATAAGGGAACTGCTCATCACAGGAAATGCTGGAAACCGTGATTTTGATGGACCTATTGGTTCCTCTGACATGTCTACGCTTGCGCATCTCCCGAGTACGTCGCTGTGTCATTCCGTGTGAGTGAGTGAAAGGAACTGACGTTTTTAGTGAACAGTTGAATGCGTCATAAAATTGTGCTCATTATAAAATAGTGCGTGTTCATTGTCGAGTGTTATGCGAAGGACGATTCGTGGAAAACCCATGCGGAACTGTTTACGCAAGAGTTTAAGACTGGGAGTGTTTTGGCAAAACCTCCGGCAGAACTAAGTGGCAAAATGGCGTGAAACGAGCTCTGTGGCGAATAAGAACCGTAGCTGTCCGAGAAGAGTTATAACACCAGGAAACATTGCTCGAGTGAGGAAAAGCCTGGAACGAAGTCCGAAGAAATCTCAACGACGTTTATATGTGTAAGTGGGAATTCAGAGATCGCCGTGCCGAAACATTATCAGGAAGGACTTGCAACTGTATTCTTACAAATTTACTGTTGGGCATACATTAAATTATGCAGACCAACCTCCGCATGTTGAGTTCTGCCGGTGGTTTCTGAGTGAAGTGGAGTCAGGACGTTTGGATCCTAAGTTTTTCATTTCTTCAAATGAGGCCCTTACCAGCATCTTCTGTGATGCTCATTAACAAGGGACAATGCCCCGTCAGTCCTATTGTATTTTCCGAGCCAGTTTTACTTTTCCCACCCACTAGAAACAAACCAGGCTTTCTAGGACTCAAAAATAGCAGTTGTGCATGAGGAGGAGGGGTATTTGTTGATATCATTACTTCGATCACAGTAGAGCATTAGTGAACGTTCCGGTTGCTTTATTGTTTTTATTCGCGCAGCTGTGAGCTTGCATCCGGAAGATAATGGGTTCTAACCCCACTATAAGCAGCCCTGAATATGGTTTTCCGTGATTTCCCATTTTCACACCAGGCAAATGCTGGGGTGGGGTGGGGGGCTGTACCTTATATTGTTTGCTATTTGCTTCTTATTTTTTGCTATTTGCTTAACGTCGCACTGACGCAGATAGGTCTTATGGCGATGATGGCATAGGGAAGGCCTTGAAGTGGGAAAGAAGCGGCCCTGGCCTTAATTAAAGTACATCCCCAGCATTTGCTTGGTGTTAAAATGGGAAACCATGGAAAACCATCTTCAGGGCTACCGACAGTGGAATTCAAACCCACTATCTCCCGTGTGCAAGCTCTCAGCTGCGCGACTCTAACCCCACGGCCAACTCGCGCGGTGTACCTTAATTAAGCCCACGGCCGCTTCCTATTTCATCGTCGTCATAAACTTGTCTGTGTCTGTGCGACATAAATCAAATTTTTAAAAGTTGATTTTATTGACCGCAGCAAGGGCGTTACGATAACAACGAACTGGTGGATATGCTGCTAGTGTTTTTAAAAAGTCGCAGAAATGGATTTCCTTTTGTAGGACTACATGCATGACTTAATTTTCGCAACATGACCTAATAACAATAATGATCTTGTGCGAAGGATTAGGGCAGCAAATGAAAGTGGTACACTCGTCATGCTGGCGAGGGTACAAGAAAGCGTTATGAGGCGTATAGCGCTGTGTGGAACATACAGATGGATGAGATATGCTTTACTCCGGTGCGCGCCGTGTTTTTCCTATAAACGAGCTGCCCACTCAGTTGGCGCGCGTGGGATGACGATGGCACGGTATGCCATCTAGTTGTTCCCTGACTCCGGGTTTGTTTTGTGTGTGTTCACATCCCTGCTACATGACCCTGCAGACGTGCCCTGTATCGCAGTTGTATTTCAATTGTTCACACCCATGTGTGCGTTTTGTTCATTTCTTAACTCTGTAATTAGTCATAAAGGGTATTATGGTGCGTGCGTCTTCAACGGCACAGCGTGTCTTTACTTTCGATTCACATATATTAACTCACTTCGTGGAGTTCAAAGGCGATTTAAAGAAAGGCAATACTGTTATTCTTTTTTATGTTCCAATAGCTATTGCGACGGTTTGCGGAGACGCCGGGTGCCAAAATTTAGTCCAGCAGGGGTTCTTGTACGTGCCAGTAAATCTTCCGACACGAGGTTGTCGTAGCCTATTTGAGCACCTTCAAATCGATCGAACTGTGCGGTCAGTAGGCCAGCGCCTCAACCGTCTGAGCCACTCAGCCCAGCTATCAAGAAAGATCCCCGGGTGAAAACATTCAAAGTCGTGAAACAGTCCACAATATTTACAATAATTATACTGTACTAGCTCCATCCATCCTTCTTAACGTGTTCGTCAGAATGAAGATACAGTTATACTACGCGGAATATTAGTTTTGTTTTGCCTACTGTACAGGCTAAAGGGAACAAGGTTATCACCCATTATATTTCGAATTTCACTGCCTGAAGCAATCATATGATACAATGGGATACGTAATTTGTTGTTGCTGACAAGCTAAATTTTAGGGGCTTATTTCAGATAATTGTAGCTAGTCAATTAATCTAAGGCTTCTTTGTACACCATATTCTGTTGCCGTGAGCACAAGCGAAGTGTGATTTTCTCCCACTAACACGGGAGCATGCGACGTACAGTTCCCCGTGAGAGAAACAGCTCGACCTGAGGTCAAGTCCTGTAACTTTCAGAGCTGATCGTATGACTTGTTGATAGTCAACGCGAAGCACGGACTGGCGGGTAACTGCAAACGCTTAAACTGGAATGGGTAGTTCGTAGGAATCACTGGAATTCCTGGTATGAACGCGGATTCTCCTTCGCCACAGCCAGAGGGTATAATTGCCTCGATCACATGCCTGTAGAATACCGTTAGCTGTAGCCTAGTACCATTGCACAGTTTTGGAGGGGTCAGGTTCCTTTTGAAGCTTGATGGGTGCTTTTTTCCTTTCAGAGTTATAATATGCGCCGAAGGTCCAGGATCTGTGGCAGAATTGAGGAATTTAAGAAGACAGTGCATCCCGTCAACCTGATTGACGATTCTTTTCACCGACGTATACACCACCTCCTGTGCTTGAAGTATATTCATGCTGGACCCATTGATAGCTCTGGCTTCGCTGTTGGTCTATGTTATTATTGTTCGCTCACAAAGCTATTCAGCCAATTTCAGATTTATTTTTTGAATACTGGAGTATACTTTGTTGATGATATCATCGATACTCGGAAGTGATGTACAAATTTGATATGACATAATAATTATTCCGTTACTTCCTCCCATCCTTCCATGGGAATATCTCGGAAAATCGTGTGCAGTCGGAATTGCCTCCAAGATCAACTCTCATATTTCGAATGAGAGGGTGTTTATGAATAAATAGCCACAGAGCTGATCTCTTCAAAAAGGCATTAACTTCATCTTCCCTGGTTCCGTATAGAAAGTTACAAAAGAAGAGGACCGTTACTCCACCACAGAATATGTTACGATTGAGAATATCTCGGTCCCGGAAAATCCTCCTCTGTATTGCTAATTTTAGATATATTGCACACTGGTCCCTCAGTGTTGTCAAGATCAATGGGCACTTTAAACATGGTATGTGCTCCCCTGGTATAATAGTTTGGGCGATTCCTCTGAGTTTAGAAAGTAAGAAATTGATTACGAACCTCTTGGCCGTGCTTCCTGGGGCATCAGTGAAAGACATTTTGCTTTGGCTTGTTCGGGAACACTGTTAAAGGGACAGTTTCGACTCATTACGGAGAATGGTTGTTCGCCGTGTTATTCCTGAAGTAGCTTGCTTTTCTGAGATATTATAAATTTAAGCATTCCACATTATGAGGGGTAGAAAGTCTCTAATTAATCAGCTTCTGATCCTCTCGATAAAGTTATGTTTTCCAATGATCGATGGTATTCATTCCTGTATTTCTGTTCTTCATTCCCACGCAGGTGGTGGCTGTTTTCAAGAGTTTACGGCCTTGATTTCCTTGTACTTTTCCCACAGATGTAATGGATCAGCTGGATATCTGCATACTAAAGTAACTACAGAAAACTGCCGTAAATTTACTAGACTGTGAGATACAGGCGCTTCCCTCATGGTGGTTTACCAGTGAGAGTCATGTTGCAGGAGATCGACAGCTTTGCTGGAACTACTTCCGTAGGTGGGATGAAGGATCCAATTTAGTTCTGAGGTTAGTAAAAGAAGTAGAGTCTTTCACAGTGCGCGGTGGTAAAAGGAAAATAGAATCATTCTGCATCCTTTGGCCCACTACACTATTCCAAAAACCTATTCCTTGTTAATCCCTGAGCAGCCTTCGACCGGTATGTCCTTTCCGCGATTTCGTCAGTGTAAGGTGCCCGCCTTTCTGTTGAAGGAATAAATGGACAGAACGTCTTCATATATTAGTCCCAGTAACACAATGATCAGTTTGGGAATGTATAAAAAAAATGCTACTTAAGTGGTGTTTGGTCGATTCAGAACAAAATTCATTGCATTTTAGGCAGTGAAACCGGCGCACAAAAAGTTCTTCAAATGAGCATCCATATGAATTACCACCGGACACCTTTCATGAATTGGGAATGTGAGAGTCTAAGAAGCAGCTTCGGACGTGCTGATGTACCTGCCAGTCTGGTACTTCACAGCTTCATTACAATGATTTTGCAAAGCAAAAACAGCGTGTTCACTGCCTTTATTTACGTATTTGCTGATATACTACTGGCATACTCAACCTACTATTAGTTTTCCTGTTATGTTGGTAGACGAATCTATCCCTTGTGTCAACGACCCACGTTCCACACCTCTCCTCTTAACCCAACCCTCACCCCTCCCATGCCCTGAGGCAACTGTTATAATTATTATCATGTTCAATTATATTGTTATGTTGTACATTCTAGAATTATTTATTTTATTACTATCTCCATATTTTCTATTAGTACTATATTATATAAAAAGATTTGTTGTATTTACAAATTATTTGTATGTTAATTATTTTAAATATTGTGTTTAAGTGTAAGAGAGGGCCTCGAGCCCTAACTTCGCCACGGATAAAGACGAATTACTAATTTACTTATTAATCTTCCTATCGAGAAAGGGTACGAGATTTTAAAAATGTAGAAATAATATATTTCTATTAAGTTTGGTAGATTTCCATTAACTTTCATCATGGATATTTTGTGAGAGAGTAACATCATTTTTCGGTCCTATAAACCCCACCCTATGCAATGTTTTTGAAATGGTACGGACCCTAAAAACCTTTGGATAGGTGGATTCTAAGTGTGAAGGTTGTCTGAAATATGTCCAGTAGTTTTCATTTATAGGAACTCAGAAGATCATACACCAAAGTTTAAAAATAAAATTTCGTCAAAATAATCATTGTACAGACACACGGTCGTTACGATATTATTCATATATAATTGAGAAAACTCCAAGTATTCAGCCTAAGAAAACAAAACTCTCCTGAAAATAACTTCGTCGTCTTGCACAAGTGGGAATTTCATAAGGGTATGTGCAACTAATTACACTTAAAGCTGTATAAAAAGATTTGTAGCACATATTCTTCAATCACATGACTCTAAACGTAGATGCAGATTTTGTGAGTGGTGTGTGGGAAATATATACAATGGGCAAACATATATTTTACGCTCTAGAAGTCGGTCTTGTTTTTGTAACATTAATAGTTCAGTGGGGTGTTGAACACATCTAAGCTTTTATTTCGTTCTGTACCATGAATGATGATTGCCTTTTATTGAAACTTGTGTTAATACATTAAAAACTGTCTTCTTTATAACATTGCAATAAACTTCAAAGTTTATACTTTATGGAAAAAGTAAAGGAACCGATGAAATGAAAAACTGAACAACGTTTACACACTCTACAGAATAAGTACGCTAAGATGGAAGAGCGTACAACTTGACCCGTCGATGACGTACACTACTCCGTGTGGTATGGCCCACTACAGAGAAGAAAAACAATGTTTCTTAGGACCAAGTATTGAAATAATTTACGTACTGGCAGTTTCATTAGTAGTCGCGCAGGGGTCTGACAACAACACAAACGTTTAAGGAAGCTCTTTGTTAGCAGCAATAATGTATCTGTTCAAGCACAGCCGTATAAGCGGCTAGACCATTGTCTCTCTGAAAGGTACAATGATCATTAACGACAGCTGAAAAAGTGCACGTCCAGTGTTACCAATACCCTGCGATAATTCTTGAGGGTAACAAAAAGTGGCGTATGGCTTTTAGGGCCGGGAGTGTCCGAAGACATGTTCGGTTCGCCGGGTGCAGGTCTTTTTATTCGACGCCTGTAGGCGACCTGCGCATCGTGATGAGGATGAAATGACGATGAGGACAACACATACACCCAGCCTCTGTGCCAGAAAAATTAACCAATGATGGTTAAAATTCCCGAACCTACCGGGAATCGAAGCCGGGACCCCTGTGACCAAAGCCCAGCACGCTAACCATTTAGCCATGGAGCCGTATTTATTGAGGATATTCTTTTCAGACGAGTCCTGGATCATCTTCATGGTTATGTGTGTACACAAAACAATTGTTGCTGAAGTGCTGTTAAACCTGAATTCGTGCATGAAGTGTCCCTCCATGGCGCAAAAATTAGCGAATGGTGTGCCATCAGGTTTATGAATCATAGGACCATTTTGTTCTTTAGAATGCGGTTGTGTCTATTACTGATGTGAATACCACACCAACACTCTCTTTTCAGAGAATTATCCGATTGGGAATGTGATTTTGATTTTCTTGAACATGAGAGAAATTCACAGTGTTTTTATTAGTAGAGATTTGTTGCCCCCTCGGTTTCTCGATTTATCCGATTATTAACTCTGGGGCAAATTAAAAATTCCGCGTACAAAAGTAACCCGTACACGATACAAAAATTTAAATAATGTTCGTCCGGAAATTGTCGGGATTCCTCAACGTGAACTATAGCGAGTGATGAATAACTTCATAATTAGCTACCGAAAATATGTTGAGAATGAATGCTGGCAGTTTCAACACCTCCTTTCATAATATGGTAAATGATGAACTTTTCAAAATTGTTTGTGTTATTGTGGTATGGTTCACCGACTCGCACGCAGTAAAAGAGCGCGCACTCGCCCATAGTAAGAACACCGCACGGCGGAGTAAAGTATATCTGATCACCCTGTACGGTATATTGTAAATAATACTGTGCTGCACAGTAATAAAATAAATTGCTCTTCCGTTTCCAATGCTTATCTTATATAGTTTAAAGGAGGGAAACTGTACATACAGTGCCTGAAAATTGCAAGAAGGTTTCCATATGAGACGTAGTTGAATATTTTTGATACTTCTGATGCCGGGCTGAGTAGCTCAGACGGTTGAGGCACTGGCCTTCTGACCCCAACTTGGCAGATTCGATCCTGGCTCAGTCCGGTGGTATTTGAAGGTGTGCCGGTAGATTTATTGGCACGTAAAAGAACTCCTCCGGGACTAAATTCCCGCACCTCGGCGTCTCCGAAAACCATAAAAGTAGTTAGTAGGACGTAAAGCAAATAACATTATTATTTATTACACTTCTGATGTTTCATTTCGTAATTAGATGCACCTTATTAATCCTGTGTACTGTTGTGGTTGTGAAACCTAAGTAATACACTGTGTTGTAGTTCTTCCTGGACAGGCGTTTAAGGCTAGAATTGTTACAACGTAAGGGTAGCGTGGATGTCAGCAGAAATTTTCCACTTGGTACAGCTGACAAACGTCAACGAGATATGATCTTAAACTAGTCAAATTTGTTGCACTATTCTTCTAGTTTTAGAGATCACATTATTGAGTTTCGTGGGTCCTCAGTATTGAAGAGGGTAAACTATTCCATCTCTACCTTCTCCACCAGACTACTTCAACTCGAAAGCTGGTTGAACCCCTATCGTACTAACAATTGTTACATATACCTAGAGGTGTATTCGGGAAGAGAAGCAAGAAAGAAGGAGCTCCCCAGCCCGCTAATATGAACACACCGATCGATGTTATGAGTGATAATTTTTCACCATTCATAAGAGGGGATGGCCGTATAAGGAATGGTACTACAGGGATCGATCATGCATCGATCACTCTCATGTTGTCCAAGCCAAGGGTCAGAGTGCCACAGCTCACTAAAAGTAAGACATTTACTTTAGCACGTACGAGATGACACAGTGCTCTCTGAATGCTACATACTACTGAGGACGTATTGGGGCCCAATTCACATTTGGTACGAAAGTGTTTCTACCAAAACTTATTACAATCCATACTAATTAGAACTGAATTAGTGGGTGTGATGAGTAGGCCTATTCATGGACACAGATGATTAGTGGGTTATAATTCCACCGTTAGTAAACATGGAAATAGGGTTTCATAGTTTCTAATCTTATTCCAGACGAAAGGTGAAATAACATGTGAGGCTATGTCATTTGTTTCTTATTTCTGAAAGCATATTCATCTTTATTGAATGTCATGAAGGTTTTTGTGAAGCGATGAAGTGGAAGGTAAAAGTCTTCTACTATTTCTTAAACCCACGGAAAAGTGGTGAACAGTACAGTAATTCTTTGCATTCCAGACGCCTATGACACCAGGAATTAACTTGATGCCCATTGCTGATATATACTAACCAAATGTCATATATGACTCGAGGCGTGGAAACGCATTTCAGAAGTTCCGACTTTCTAATGGAAAAACGAACCCTCATTCTCAGGTCGAGTCAAATGTGTTTAGGCTTCGCTGTCATCCCTTTCTTTATCACGAACTACAATAATTACAAATATATTACACTCGTGATCTGACATATGTTTGCTGAAGCATTACAGGTAATTGGATTTGTTATTAATGAGCATGGGCAGGTAACTGGTATTGCAGTACAAGGACGCATAAGGTTCATATTCATAATCACCTACTGTCCACTTATGCAGTGTTACGGTTAGTATTGTTAGTTATCGTTATTGGAGGCCTAGGTTCGACACCTGTTACTGCCAGATATTTAAGATTGGCAGGAGGGCTCGTATAGGGTTGCGAAGGTACAAATAACTTTCTTCAAATGGACGTGTGTCTGAACAGAGTTTCACCTTGAAGAATGCGGGGACACGAGTTTGCTTTAATCATTACATACCGGTACTGATTTAAGAAAAGGACTATGCATTGGACCCGAGAATTTAACCCGAATCCAGCGTTAAACAGCCTTGCGGTGTGGACTAGGAGAAAGAGATCACTTTCAAGCAACATCTTATTATAAGGGGAAGTACAAGCTAGAAACATAACAATATCAAAATCTGTTGACATCTGGCCTCATTTCATGATTTCCAGCACCAGACATGTTATTTCACCCAGACGTCAATGGAGGACTCTAAACAGGATAAGAGTCAATCAAGGAAGATGCGGCTATACGCTTTATAAATGGGGCTGGCAGAATTCTTCTGGGTGTGATTGTGGAGCTACCTCACAGACCATCCACCACGTAATTGCCGAGTGTCCACGGAGAGCATTTGAAGGTCCTTTGGAGGACATTCATAACGCAACTGAGGAGGCCTTGAAATGGATCAATGGACTTGATTTGGAACTATAGGCTTCTGCTTGTATATATTGTGTATATACTGTATACTTATTTATATAATCTATCTGTGCACATCATACGATAAATAAATAATAGCACCATCATGAAGAACGTCTTCATGGCTTTATAATTATGATTATTATTTATCTATGACTTTTAGTGCCGAGAGTGTTCAAGGACATGTTCGGTTCTCTTGGTGTAGTTCTCTCTAATTAACGCGCATGGTCGAACTGCACGTATAGATGTGGGATGATAATAATGAGGTAGTGAGAGGGTCAAAACCGTTGTCGGCACAAAGCCTAGTCCAGTCGAATAACACCAAGGAGTCTGCTCAAGGCCCTCACTTCATATGATAGGTTCGAAATTGAATCCAGGCTTTTGGCACGTAATCTAGTGATTGTAACTAGTATATCACCACATCTCGTACCCTTCTGGCCAACATTCTGACGGTGTACATTTCTTAGACCAATTGGTGTGAGACAGTACGGACTTGAAGCTTTAATGATGATGGCCACCAGACGGGCCGTTGCCCTTAAATGATCAATCATCATCTTGTGGAACCATTCTTACATTTATATTCTTCTTCACCTTTCCCTCACAGGTGGGGTCGGCTATTGGTGTCACCTTAATTCAGTAGCTTCTCTCTTGGGCTCTATATACATCGGTATTTTTGTAGTACAGGACCTTTATAACAGATGCTCTCCATCTTGCTTCCGATCGTCCTCGAGTTAGTTGACTAGTGAAAGCCCCTTCATTGCAAAACTACATATTTTTCTAGTAGTCGTTTAACGTGACCAAACCATCTTAACCGATGATCTCTAAATGTCTCTGAGGTTCATGTTACTCTCGGAGCTTTCACGAGCCCACCTTACCATCCCAATTTCTGCTAAGTGGGGGATTCTATTTGTCGACTTCATTTGTAGCCCAGCATGTAGTATCAATTCGATAGATAGGTAGATAGATTAATTTATCATCAACAGGTAAAAAAATTATATACAATAAATGCACCGTACATTAAGAAATCGAATCTCCTAAAACTAATACTAGATCATTTTTTAATTTTTGAAAATTAGTCCATGTACATCCACATACATGTCCTTGGTAAGATTTGTCTCGCACGGCAACCTTAAATAAGGAAAACATTGAAGTACAAGTAAAGAAAGGATATCTTACATACGCTACTTCACAAAGTAAAATCACGGAGCTGATGCCAACATTGTTCTAAGTCTCTAATATAAAAGAAGAGAAACTGTTATAGAACACATTCTTAATTCACATTATTCACTTCAAGAATAAAAAGTTATATCTCAGCCCTTTGATTTAGCTGCACGGCGCAAGCTGGGGATTTGGCTTCTTCCAGGGCTGCACTTAATATCATATATCACCCACAATGAGGCTCGCTCATAAAACTTTTTCTACCTTGAGTTCTTGCAGCCAGTGAGCGGGCTTCTTGAAGACATTAACATGGTTATAATTACGGGCGTTAATTGAAATAGCTTTCCAGTCATGTTCTCTCTGTCTCGACAACTAATTACCCCGCTTGTGGAGCTCCTATCAGATGTAAATGTGAAAACAGAACTGCCGCTTCACAGCATCTTAGCAGCTTCTACAACACGATTGCTTTAGCCTCTTCATTTACACGTAGTCTCTCCCTCTATTTTGGTCACCAGAGCATCATGTAAATTAGCCCGATGCATGATTTTATTTTCTTCATTTCTTTCTTGTTTTCTACTCGTCCTCGGACACTCCCGGCACTAAAATCCATACGCCATTTTTTCTCGTTTTTTAGCTCTTCAGATTTTCTCTTATTCTCCGCCCAGAAGTTATAAATTTTCTTTCTTTCTACCACAAATCCTTGAAATTACGGATCAGACTGCTAAACGCGATTCTTACTTGTATCGTGCCTCATGCTATTCCATTACAAAATAAAGTACCATTATCTCAGATGATACCGAAGCCAAGAAAAAGTACTGTAAGTGCGATTATGAGCCCCTTGGCACAATTACTGAAAGTGAAAACAGAAAGTCGATATCTTTAGTGGTTCATGAGTTACTTGAGTTGGACAACTTAGCTGAATAACCCTGTACATATCGTATGGAGTGCCCCACTGCTGGCCATAGCTGTTGCACTAGAGCAGCCCAGTTGTGCAGTTGGAAAGTACATTATATCGTGGTGATCTGAAAATCATATTTCGTTAACTTGGAAGACACATGGGAATCCTAGAAATGATTTTCTATTTTTTTTTTGCTAGGGGCTTTTACGTCGCACCGACACAGATAGGTCTTATGGCGACGATGGGATAGGAAAGGCCTAGGAGTTGGAAGGAAGCGGCCGTGGCCTTAATTAAGGTACAGCCCCAGCATTTGCCTGGTGTGAAAATGGGAAACCACGGAAAACCATTTTCAGGGCTGCCGATAGTGGGACTCGAACCTACTATCTCCCGGATGCAAGCTCACAGCCGCGCGCCTCTACGCGCACGGCCAACTCGCCCGGTTTTCCTATTTTTAGACCCACACTAAAACGAGGACGATATTTTACTGAAAGGTTACTGTCATTTTCTTCTCAATTCCTTGTCTAAACCAGTCTCATTCCAACCCCACAAGTAAGACCCAGTTCTAGGTCAGCTGGGTGAGAAGCCAATCCTCCATCCCCAGGCGCATTTCTCACAAGTCTCAATACACTCCTGTTAGTGAGGATGAAATGATGATCCTCGACTTTGTCCGAAGGAGAAGCCATATTCCAGATTTGAGGACGAATCGATAAAATAAAACGGAAAATAAAATGAGAATAAAACTGGTGTAGCCAGAAGATGAACAATAAAACGATTCTAGAATGCCCAAGGGTAGCATTTTTACCTCCCTCGCAATTCTATTTTATTTCATGAGGGCAAATTAATTGATTTTCATTCATTACAATATGTGTTTTCTGCTTTCTTTTATGGCGTTCGAAAGTGGGGATTGACGAGGGCCATTTTTAAGAAGTTGCAGGACTCGAAGCCGTTGCTTTAAGGGAGGATTTTGAGGGCATCGTGGACAGACCTTACGACTCAAGCCCCTTGCTTTAAGCCATCCCTAAATAACGATCAATGATTCAGAAATTCGATTCTTCAATCTAGAACGAAAAGGAAAAATAGTGTGAAAGCCACCTTCAGTGATGAATTAAAGTTATGATCAAATGTTTAAATTTTCAAGGTATTAACCAGATCCATCACTTACCATGTTCTTAATGTAATCAGCTTCTTAGGTCAATCCAGGCTCGTCTCTCGGTTATTTCACGAATTATAGACTTATTATTATTATTATTATTAATATTATTATTATTATTATTATTATTATTATTATTATTCTTTTCCAGCATTCCCCTATCCGTTCGGTATGTTAATAACCACTGTAGCTGTTAGGAATGGCATTGAGGTTGTTTTCTATGCCCAGATTTTCAGATTTTTTAACCAGGTGATCTTTCTAAATTGAACATTTTTCGTTCCTGACATCTTAACTTGCAGATTGCCTTTCTAGTGTCTTCTTATATTCCATACGATGTGACAATAATATTGGAATGTCCATGTTTTCACTGTGGTCCAACTTTCTGTCCTTCATTCTCCGAATAATTTCGTTGTTTCTCACATGGTTTATCGACGATACCCTCCTTTAAATCAACGGCTTAGAAACTTCCAACTTCTTAATAACTGCCTTTGTCAATATCAATGTTTAATAATTAATGTTATTTGCTTTACGTCCCACTAACTACTTTTTAAGGTCTTCGGAGACGCCAATATCAATGTTTGAACGCCATGAAAGAAAGAGCGGAGGACATATAATATTTTAGTTAATGAAATGCAATTAATTGCGAGAAAGGTAAAAGTGCTACTCTTGGACATTCTAGAGTTGTTTTATAGTTCAACTTCTGGCCACACCAGTTTTCTTTCTCATCCTCCACTCCCTCAACTGTTCAATCCGTAGATCGGTTTGCTGCAGCTCTCCTTCTACTGGGCTCTATTTTCCGCCCTCCTGTTGAGTTCAGCACAGCTTCCACATGTGACGTCTCCATTATCTACCGAATATACTGGATACGGGGGCTTCCTCGGTACCTCTTCCCATAAATCATTACTTCAAATATCAGTTTAATCAAGTTGTCATGTCTTAGAATATGTCCCATTAATTTTGTCCTCGTTTTTATGCTCCTGCCCTTCTTATACACTCCTTCACTTGTTATCCTATCTCTCCAATTGATCCTTAACATTCTTCTATAGAACCACTGTTCGAATGCGGTTAATCTCTTCTTTTACTCTTTTTCCAATCCCCACTTAATTTCAAATACCTACTCTAGTACCGAATTTCTAGCTGAATGACTTACGAAACAGACTTCAGGCACAGAAAAACGTTACCAAGGTAGCTCCCAACTGGAAATAGGGAAAATACATGTATAATTATTCAAATGAAAAATCACATCTGTCCTGTCGGGAATCCATGCATAACTGGAAGTTCTGTGACTTTGATCACTAAATAATCAGTCACATACAAGTTTTTTAGTTTAGTTCCACACAAATTAATGAACTAAGTTATTTGCGAGATGTCAAGTCTCTTTTCTGAGTAAATACGAGCAGTAACAATCGTCAAGAACTTTTAAATAGAACATATCGTAAATAGTAGAGGTAAACACCTACACCACTTTTCCATTGTGAGAGAGTTACTGGTGCTAAAATTACAGGCAACATCTACCTTTCTTTTGTAATGTATATTGTCTAACTAGAATTGAATAGCACGCGCAAAGTGTGTCAGAAATTAAATTTGAATGTCCAGTTTAGGTAAATCCCGGTCTAGAAAGCCAAGAATAACGGCCGAGAGGATTCGTCGTGTTGACCACACGACACCTCGTAATCTGCAGGCTTAAGGGCTGAGCAGCGGTCGCTTGGTAGGCCAAGGCCCTTCAAGGGCTGTAGTGCCATGGGGTTTGGTTTGGTTTGGTTTAGGTAAATTGTGTGTGTTTTCAGGCATTTTCGAAGTTTGTTGTAACTTGAGTATGTTGTTGCGGTTTTCACTAACACTGTGAGTACAAAGTTATTCACAAAGTGAGCTAGGAATAACACATCCTTTATAAACTCACACACCGCTCTAATTACCGAGGGTTAATACTATAACTTGTATCATAACAGTTCTGCCCATTGTACAAGTATAGTAAGTTATGCTTGATGCTTATTTGAGCCGGTGTATCATCCCAGCCCTTCTGCTGCTCGATGTTTCTTGCCACCGAAATCAAAGAAGTGCTATTTTCCATTCCGTTTCGGTTGTCCAAATTCGCACTCTCCTGGTTGTTCCATGTGTAATTCTTTATCTATATGCATATTTTATTAAATTATGATTTCTTTTTCCCTCTCGTCATTTTAATTTTTACATTATTTATTTGCTGCTCCCCTCAATTTACCCTACATGCACCCTTCGATTATATTCCTCTCCGTCTTATTTATCTTTCTTCCACTGTTCGCGACTTGATTTTCAATTAATACTCTTCCTCCTCATCATTTGTTAGTCTGAAGAACATCGAACTGACAAACGAGAAAACATCAGGTATTTCGGAACATAGTAGGAAATAGCTGAACTATATCGTAAGGAAGGAGAGTCTCATTCCTTGAACAAAGAATCTGTTCATTTTAATTGAGATTGTTTAGTAGGTTTAGTCCTAGAAAAGATTTTAGTGTTTATTGCTTTGGCCTGGTTATAGAAGGATTAGCCGTTGGATTTCAACGTTTTCCGGTATGCGTCCAATTGCCACTCTTGTTTGGCATACGATGTAGCAATCTGAATGGAGGCTCCTTCTTTGTACCCCAAGAATGATAGTAGGAGTATCGAGATGAAATATCAACCATCAGAAGTGGAGACTTATATCAGTGGGATCCAATGCACAATGAGAATGCGGTGGCATTCAGAATTCAGCACATATCATCATCTGTAGCAGACTAAATGAACACTGTACTGATAAATATCTTTTCGAAGCAAACGACAAAGCCATTTTGGAAGAATTTGACTTGATTTGGATGCAGAAAGAAGATTATTTTATCGATAAAGCAACAGTAAATTGAAATGAAACGGTTCGGTATTGCTAGAGCAGTCAAACTCCCTGTTATTCAAGTTTCTCCTCCGAGGACACTGAGCAAATTCTTCCTGAAACGTAAAAATTCCCTGCCATTGTCCTCTTACACACGACGAAAACCCAAAAAGAAATCATGTCTACTAATCTAAGCCGTGAGATCATCTTTATAAACAAGTGTTTTCTTGACATGAAAAGTGTTATAAATAACTATGGATGGTAAGGGTACCTATGTTTCACCGCAATGCAACGAAATTATGTATACGAAATATGACTCGACAATTAAAACAGGTATATGAATGAAACAGGTGCCACCGAGCTCGATAGCTGCAATCGCTTAAGTGCGGTCAGTATCCAGTATTCGGGAGATAGTAGGTTCGAACCCCACTGTCGGCAGCCCTGAAAATGGTTTTCCGTGGTTTTCCATTTTCACACCAGGCAAATGCTGGGGCTGTACCTTCATTAAGGCCACGGCCGCCTCTTTCCCAGTCCTAGCACTTCCCTGTCCTATCGTCGCCATAAGACCTATCTGTGTCGGTGCGACGTAAAGCAACTAGCAAAAAAAAAAAAAAAAAAAAAAACAGGCGCCATTCAAAAATCGAATAATAAACGTCCACCTTAGAACTGATGACGCCGTCATACAAAATAAGATTATGTATTATTTATTTATTTATTTATTTATTTGTTTATTTATTTATTTATTTATTTATTATAATTAATATTTTTCTCCAGATCTACAGTATTTCCTACCTTTGTGATCCTTAATGGAGGGTCGTGGTAGTCATCCGCTATTCAACGATTACCAGAGATTCACGAGGCTGCTCGTGAATATGGTTGGGGTTCGGTATAGAGAGGTAATTGCTCCCCCTGCAGTGCAAACTGCTGGCTGGAGTCTGAAGAATTGCCAAAGATTCGCGAGGCTACTCACGAAGGTAGTAGAAGATTGGTATAAAAGGATCATTTCTCCCCCTGGCAGAGCTGACTGCTGGCTGGGTCCTGAAGATTGACAAAAGGATTATGGATATAAAATCAAGTGCCACTGCCAGCGTAAAATTAGTGTAGCTCGACGGAATATCGTACGTGGATTTCGAGAGGCTCAGGCCGTTCTAACGGATAAAATCGCGACAAAGACTTAATGTATAACTGTTAGGCTCTTCAGTCTGCCAAATCTAATTTTGAGTACTGAATTTATAAACTACATGAAATTGAAAAATATATGGTGACAGTATTACACTTGATAACACTATTACTCAGTGGCGTGCACTGAACCCAGTCTACCCCAGCTCTGCTTGTATTAACATTTTCTAATTATTCCTTAGAATAATTCTTATAATGTTAAAAAAAATTGCGAACATCTAAGCCAAGCCAAGTAGAGCTGTCTCGACAATCCGCTCACACTACCGCAGTTCGGCTTCTCCAGCAAGCTGGGTTTCATTGCCGGTGCGATAGAGATATACCCCCAGCGAAATTTAAGGTCAGTTGGGTGACACATGCACTTGAAGCTTCCTCGAGGCGGAGCTTTGGCTCCTCCCTCGACAGCAATTTTCGGCGACAGGCCAGCTAGTTTAGGTAAGGGGTGTTAGTTTTAATACTTGACACATGAAATCTTCAGCGCCAGGTACTAGAGAGTGCACGAAAATATCTACATATTAACAGTATACCCATTTGCACATCGTCCTGCTAATAAAAATAGAGCCAGTATATGAAATCAATTCTAATGTAGAAAAATATATTATTTTAGTCTCGGGTTTCGGCATTTATACAGTTCTTTCGAGCAATTCATTGATGGCACGTGTAGAGTATGTGTTCCGATAGCTGCAGAAAAAAAGATTTAGGTCGCCCACCATGAATACAAAGTTAAGCGCGACTGTGATGGTGGTATGCGGTGAATTGTTGTAGTGCTGCTCTTGGAATATAGGTGAAGGTTTCGTGAGTTCTATGGCATTCTTCATGAATACAACGTATGTTATACGTTTTGACAAATATTTTCCTTCGTTTGTCGTTGATGCACGTACACTCGGTATGCCTAAATAACCTGTTATATTTTGCTGATTATTTTAGATTAGGCTTTTTAAGTAAAAATCCAAAGCTTCCCAGTGTATTTTTGTGAAAACCATGACTGTACTATCACGAAGCGTCACCGGATGAAACTGTAAGTACATTGTTTAAAATCTGCTACGATGGTGTCGTCACTGCCATGGATATCAATTTGGATGTATGTGCCAGCGTGTGGTTGAAAATATTCTTGAGAGATCTTTCTCAGGTAGACCTTTCCACAAAAAATTCAGCCTTTTCAAATGGTAATGTTGACTTTATAGAGTGTAGTGGGGCTACGATTGTTTATATTTAAAAACATTTTTGCTGCTGGGGCAATGAATATGTTTACCGCACGCCACTGCTGTTACCATATGTTAGTTTCGACAGACTGAATAACCTACCAGTTAAGAATTAACTGAGTCGAAAATAAAAAGAGATGGCTTGAGATACTGCAAAACACTGAATTCTTAATGATTTTAAAAAATTGAGAGATATATGTTGTGGAATATTGAAACATTTTTGCATTTGAGGGAAAATGTCTAAATAACTCAAAAACGGAAAGTCGATGCGTACAGACAGGGGTTACAAGATTAAAGAGCACCAATTCTCAATTTTTAAAGCCCACAGTGTGTCATCCACAGAGCTTTCCAAAACATTTCGGGAGTGACAGGAACTCTAAGCGGCAGCCGAGTGAGCGTCTACTGCACGTGTGCAAGCAACGAAAGTTGACGGCGATGGTGGGGCCACCTCTAACGCAGATAGCATTTCGAGTATGAAGGAGTGCTACGATACTGGGTGTCAGAAATCGATAGGAGATGAAGTCCAAGTAATGAAGAAGAATAAGAAGACGTTTCACGCACTTAACACCTATGTTTTAGACATTATCTGTTCCTCTTTTTATCTCTGACGGAATTGTAAGGTTTTTACACGAGGAAGTGTTTTACATACATACATACATACATACATACATACATACATACATACATACATACATACATACATACATACATACATACATACATACATATCTTAGACTGTTATGCTTTTCGAAGTGCAGTCTACAAGCGTCTGTGCATGAATTAGACGCCACGATGAACCCCTTATCGAACATAACTAAATCACACGCAAATGAAGTAGTTAATTTTCTCAAATGACAGCTTAGCAATATAATGCATCAGTGGCAGGTGTGTCAATGCATGATGCATTTAACGTCGTTTTGACTATCGACCGACTTAAGAGAAACGACGATGGATTTCTTCCGGTAGCACTGGATCTGTTTTAGACGATTAATATATAACTAAAATTCAAAGTTCCTAGATGGCAGAAAGGTAGGCATTACCATGAATAATAGAGTTCCATTCATCGAACTAATATCACAACATGGGATATTATCACGACAATGCGATGGCTTGTTTGTCTATCCTGCGCAGTGCACAACACACAGTTTATTTATTTACTGACTTGCTCATTAGCTCATAGACTTAATCACATAACTTATGTATTAATCATTTTACTTACTTAGCTACTTACTTATCGATTTAGTTAATCGCTTCCGATCTTCCTTCTTACCTTCCTTCCGTATTAGATCACCTAACATTAATTATCGTGTATTGACAGAAATCAGGCGAAATATTCCTAACCTGGGTCTGTGGCATAACTTAGCTCCAGTGCATTGTCTCACATTGTTCTCCTATTGTAATTCTTTCGCAGGTTTCCTTTAGTCATAAGCCTTCATATCAAACTTACCATACCAGATGCGATTTGCTTATGGCATTCTTACTACGTATCCGAAGCAGCGTAGCTCCGTCTGTCGAACCTACATTTGTAGTGATTTAATATTCAGGACTATCCTGAGGAAGTAGTTCCGTAAAATGTCTATTTTATTTATCTCCACCATCTTCACACATTTCATTTTCGTAGACCGGCCGAGTTGGCCGTGCGCGTAGAGGATCGCGGCTGTGAGCTTGCATCCGGGAGATAGTAGGTTCGAATCCCACTATCGGCAGCCCTGAAAATGGTTTTCCGTGGTTTCCCATTTTCAGTGCAGGCAAATGCTGGGGCTGTACCTTAATTAAGGCCACGGCCGCTTCCTTCCAACTCCTAGACCTTTCCTATTCCATCGTCGCCATAAGACCTATCTGTGTCGGTGCGACGTAAATCCCCTAGCATTTTCGTAGGAAATGTGAAGGAGCAGTTAAATTAGGAATTATTAAACTGGCATAACTGAGTAACTTTTAAACATACAGGGTGGTTCACCAGCTCCTTATATTTCGGAGACGCGCAACCCAAATAACACCTATAACCTAAAGATCCTCATAATTTAGTTTTATGAACACCAAATAACTTGGAATTTCTCCCCATGGTCGATAAGACTCTCCGCTACCTGTGTGTCATCACTGTAAATTGATCCAAGGAGGAAAAACTACTATGCGCAATTCCGCGTCAAATACTAAGGACCATTTTGCAAGCATGTGATTAATTGCGCCTTGAAATAACACAGGTACCCATAATACGAACGAATTAAGAGGTTATGCCACGGGATGTGTAAATTAAAGAAGTTAAATGAACGCTGTGAACCATCATTGAAGACTTTAACACGGATGTAAGGGGAGTACGTACCTCAATTTTTGCAAAAAATTGCAAATTTCATTTTTATGTATTTTAGTATTCTTTGGTGTGTGTACAATTTATTTAAGTGAAATTGCGTTACAAGTGTCAATAATTTGGGTATTCAATGGCCCCTCCAATTTATAAATGCCATGCCCACCATTGACTGCACTCTGGAATTTACTCTTTTTTTTTTTTTTTTTGCTAGTAGTTGCTTTACGTCGCACCGACACAGATAGGTCTTATGGCGACGATGGGACGGGAAAGGGCTAGAAGTGGGAAGGAAGCGGCCGTGGCCTTAATTAAGGTACATCCCCAGCATTTGCCTGGTGTGAAAATGGGAAAACACGGAAATTTTTTTTCAGAGCTGCCGACAGTAGGGTTCGAACCTACTATCTCCCGAATACTGGATACTGGCCGCACTTAAGCGACTGCAGCTATCGAGCTCGGTAATTTACTCTTTGATAACTTTCTAGGAAGTGCAAGTGCATTAGTGAACGTGGCTTCGCTCTGAAGGAAATTTTTGGTTTAGCTATTGGTGCTCATGTTAGCAATGTTTCATGTCGTTGTGTTGGTTTATATTCGAATAGTTCGGCGCATGTTGTGAGATATCGTTACCTTGAGTGTGTACTGTACTTTCAAAATACCGAGGATGAAGAAGTTCGGCAGAATTAAGTGCCGTGGGAATCAATATAAGAGCAGGAAGACATGCTTGAAGGTTGAATGTGTGCTATTATGAGTAGTGAGTATTTACCCGCCATTCTCATAACCTCAAACAAGAGTGAGCCAGTTCCAAGTAGTACTCCTCCAAGTTCATGTCGTAGAAAGCTGGCCACTTCGGAAAGAGTAAAGTATATAAAGAATATGACTCAGGTAGTGTGTTTACTGGTGTAAATATTGAGAACATTTCAGTAGGATACCAGGTTATAGATTTTCCACTCTTATGTGCTGCTGTGAAATATTTTGTGCAGTGTAAATATTGTAAAAATGTTGAGTGGGTGGCAGTGTCTGAAAGGGATTCATTGCGTAAGGGCCTAGCTGGCACCTTGGTTATTTCATGTGAAAGTTGTGGAGAAGGATCAGAGTTTTCCACTTCAAAATTTGTGAATGGTGCGCATAAGGTGAACCTTCGATTTGGGTATGGCCTCAGATTAATTGGTAAGGGGAAAGCACGGGGTGACATACTGTGTTCTGTTGTGAATTTGCCTAGTCCTCCCACTAGAATGCATAAGTTCACGAACGTTATTAGTGAGGCAGTAGAGGATGTCAGCGGACACAGCATGAAGGAAGCCACTCAGAGGGCAGCGATAGAAAATGAGGGTGTTAGTGACGTAGCTGCTGCTCTTGATTGTAGCTGGCAAAAGCCAGACCACACCAGTCAGAATGCATGAAAGTCGCAAACTGAGCAAGTGTGTGTGACAAATTATGCTAGGTCAAGTGTGGGCATGGAAGCTGAGGGTGCATCAAGGATTTTAAAGAGGTCAGTTGCTACAAGGGGTGCGAGGTATGTGCAGTTTTTGGGAGATGGAGACAGTAAAGCCTTCAACAGAGTGCTGTCTGAAAAATCATATGGTGAAAGTGTAGCAATTACTAAGTTGGAATGTGTAGGTCGTGTTCACAAGAGGATGGGTTCAAAAATGCGGAGCTTAGTCCATGACATGAAAGGGAAGAAATTACAGGATGGTGGGGCACTTGGGGGTAGAAAAAGACCCACTTATTCTGAAATAGGCTACAAAATTGCTATGGCAAAGCCATAATAGAGAATGTTGGTTACTTAAAGGAAATGAGGAAGGCTATGTGGGCAACTTTTCTTCATAAGATTTCTACTGATGAGAAGCCTCAACAAAGTCTATGCGGTTCCTGGTGCAAGTATAATAAAGACCAGGAACCTTCAAACATCATGGGTTTCCTGAAGAATTTATGCTTATGAGTAAGCCCATTTATAAGGATCTTGCCCATCGCGATTTATTGAAGAAATGTTTGCATGGGAAAATCCAAAATATTTCTCATCCTCTTTTAACAGCGTTATTTGTAGCCGTGTGCCTAAAAATATTTTGTCGGACATAAAAATACTTAAAATTAGGGAGTTCATGATGCTGTTTAATCATATAATATGGGAAATTCAGGCAGAATTAAGGTACTAGAACAGCTGGGAAACCAGCCAGGGTGGAATTCGCTCAGTGCTTTTTAAGCTTTAGATGTTCGTCGAATCAAAATGTAGGATAAAAATCTGTTTATAGTGGAAGCCAACATAAGGAAGTCAAGGAAAGCAATGAAAAGGAGTCTAGAGGACAAGGAAGATGAGAAATATTCAGCAGCAGGTTTCTAGACCACATCTCATGTAAGATTAACTTAAGCTAAACTTTAAAGTTAATTTTATCGGTTTTTGTTTTTTCTTTATACCTGTACGCTCAGTCAAAAAACTAAAACAGGTAGAAATCTGAAATAGTTATCAGTGATGCTTCCATACCTTCTATCTGTAAAGCTGCCAGTTTATTTTAGATATGTTAATATATGAGAACAGAAAAATTATTATTCTTCAAATTTTTTCTTTACCTTTCTTTTGTTTTGTTTCATAAACTGCTTACCCTCCAGGATTGTTTTTTCCCACGGACTTAGCGAGGGATCCCACCTTTACCGCCTCAAGGGCTGTGTCCTTCAGCGTGAAACATTGGGTCGGGGGATACAATTGGGGAGGATGACCAGTACCTTGCCCAGGCGGTCTCACCTGTTATGCCGAACAGGGGCCTTGGTGGGGATGGAAAGATTGGTAGGGATAGACAAGAAAGAGTGAAGGAAGCGGCCGTGGCCTTAAGTTAGGTATCATCCCGGCATTTGCCTAGAGGAGAAGTGGGACACCACGGACAACCACTTCCAGGATGGCTGAGGAGGGAATCGAACTCGCCTCTACTCCGTTGACCTCCCGAGGTTGAGTGAACCCGTTTCAGCCCTTGTACGACTTTTCAAATTTCGTGTCAGAGCCGGGAATCACACTAACCACTACACCACAGAGGCGGACGCTCCGTAATGTTAAAATGTAAATGAACACTGTAAAGCATTACTGAATACTTCGACGCGGATAATAACTTTCGATTTTGAACTGCCATACTTAAGTGATAGTCCTTTAGCAATTGTCTTGTAAGTTGTCTTTGTGGTTTAGTTAGTTAAGGGCCGGTGATAAAAGGTGTCTGAATAGCGGTAAAGTAGTGGTTGGATTCCAGCGTTATGCATGCTTCTTTTATTTTTTTTACCGACATATGTCCCATTTCGTCCGACATTTTTGCTGAATAGGCAGTGTTGAGGCCTTCGGTTCAGAGGGTCCCGGGTTCGATTTCCGGCCATGTCTGGGATTTTAATCACGTCTGATTAATTCTTTTGGCTCGGGAACCGGGTATTTGTGTTTGTCTCCACACTTTCCTCTTCATACTCAGATAACATACTACACTACGAACCAACACACAAATACGCAATAGTGATTAGCCTACATTCCTCATTACAGGGTTGGCGTCAGGGAGGGCATCCGACCGTAAAACAGGGTCAAATGCACATGTGCAACGCAGTTCGCCCCCGCGACCCTTTAAATCGGTAGAAGAATGAAAAGAAGAAGAGAATGCCCAATTTTAACGGACCCACAATATTTATGCACACATACCAAGTCACACCACAGCAACGTATTCATTCACTCACGGTGAATTCCAGGAACGAGTACGTTGATATGTTGCTCTTTTAAGGCAGAAAGCAGTCCAGTCACAACGTCTCTATCACGAGCGTTTTCCTGACAGAAGACCAATACATTCCCAAAAACCTTGAACGAAGATTGCAGTCAACTGGGACACTTGGAAAGGTACCTTCCGTTAGACATGCTCCTATAATATCTAGTCCAAATGAAGAGGCTGTTTTGAACGCTGTCCAGAATAACCCACATATTACTACAGGGACATTTGTACAACTGACTAACATCAGCCGGTCATCAGTCATGCGTATACTGCATAACAGTAAATTATACCCATACTATCTGCAGTTACACCAGCAGCTCCACGGACGTGATTTCGATGCTAGAGTAACATTTTGTCAATGGGCATTACGCAGTGCGACCAACAATGCAGCCTGGTTGGCAGGAGTCCTATTTTCTGACGAATCGCGAATTCACAACAATGGCGCCTTGATCGGCACAATATGCACTATTGGAGTGCGGAGAGTCCCGATTGAGCAAGACAGGGCCCATTTCAAGTGTAGTGGGATGTAAATGTCTGTTGCAGGATCATGGGTGACTGTCTCATCGGACCTTATTTTTCGACGGACATCTAACGGGAGCACGATATCTTCATTTTCTTCAAAATAAACTCCCACAGTTGCTTGAGAACGTGCCACTGCCACACATCACGGATCAGTAGTCGTCCGGAACCATCTTCATGCTTCAAATCCAAATAAATTTATATGAAGGGGAGGATCAGTTTACTGACCCGCCAGATCACCCGATCTGTCGTCACTTGACTTCTTCCCGTGGCGTCACTTAAAGCGAGGGGTGTATGCACAGGAGCCTGAAGATCCTAGTCACCTTCGTCAAATGATCACCGAGGCATGCCAGATGTTACACCTGACATGTTACAACGTGCATGAATGTCTTTAAAACGTCGTGCTGAAATCTGAATAAACCAAGGTGGTCAACAATTCGAACACTTGTAACACTGAATATGCAGAGTACCCTACTTCCTACCTACAGGCCATCATGTCTTATTCCAACCTTGATACGTACGATCGGATAAGAACGGTCCTTTCCAGGACCAAATAAAAGTTCACTCTTTGGAACAGGATGCTATGCGGCCATATTACAGTCACTGTAAACGGCGTTAATCGAAAAAGGAAAAACGGTCTACCAGCCTGGGAATCGAACCTACTATAAAATAAGTTCACTGAATCAACAGCAGTGATACGTGATTTAACCACCTTAGCTACTGCAAACCGGGGTGCGTAGCTGCCAAGTTGTAGTCCCTAGATACTTTCTGTCCAAACAAAGAATCAGGTACTAATGTTTTTCGGATGACTATGATAGACGCATGTTGGGTCACCTACCTCCGAAAAAAATAGGGGCTGGTAGACCACCCGGTATATCTCCTTGAAATAACGGTATAAACGTAACTCTTCTACAGCGTCAAGAATAGGGTTATATATTTGAAGGCTATTGTAATAGATATTATTTATTGGAATAATGTGTCTACGACAATAGTCACATAAAATTCGCTATATTTTTTCCAATTGGTAATGGAGATTATATATCAAGTGCCCCCCCCTCCCCGGAGCCTGTGGAGGGTATTGCCGCTCAGATAACAGTTTATAGCGCTCTAACAGGGTAATTCATTTACCATTATGAGTTTGTACTGTGATTATATTTCTGTCTTAAAGTAGTGTATTAAGTAGGACGAATTTAGTATACTCTCTAACGATGGGATTCAAGCAATTTTAAACGCTAACTGACAGCACAGAAGGTGAGCGCAAAGCTACACACCTGCTAGTGCAGTTTATTTAGGATGGTAGTATGACTTACTGAGCATGCTACCATTGAGAATTGTATGCTGATAATACTGTAGAGTCTTCCAACACTCGATTCCTGCGAGGAATTGGAAAGTTCTGATCCTTTTAAAGTCGTGAGTTCAGACGAGGATTTGCACAGCTCGTGGGGTATTACTGATCGCCTGTATTTCACATCCAATAGTGATACATTTCCTTGTTTCGTTGTTTCTTCTCTGGATTCCAGCCACATATTCCCTCTGCATATGAGTACAAAGTTATATTTTACCTTCCTTTCTCACATTTCTTGTATTGTGAAGTAAACGAACTTGCTCAGATACGGTCAAATTTTCGCAGTTTTATCTCTAGGGGCCTCCAATATATAGCCAATCAACTTGGAATCTGATAGGAATTCATGTGAAAAATACGTGTTATGTTGACGTAGTAGATAAAGTATTATAATACAAATATGTCTAATTGATATAATACCGGGCGAGTTGGCCATGCGGTTAGCAGCGCGCAACTGTGACATCGCATGTGGGAGATAGTGGGTTCAAACCCCACTGTCGGCAGCCCCGAAGTTGTTTTTCCGTCGTTTCCCATTTTCATACCAGGCAAATGCTGGGGCTGTACCTTAACTAAGGCCACGGCCGCTTCCTTTCCATTCCTAGGCATTTCCTGTCCCATCGTCATCATAAGACTATCTGTGTCCGTGGGACGTAAAGCCACCAGAAAGAAAGAGAGAACCTGACCGATCAAATTTCTACGCTAAAATATTTTACAGAGTGGTTTTTACAGGTACAATGACAATCTACTTTCGCTAAGGGGAATTATAATGTATACATCTCGCCAGTGTTAAAACTGTCCAATTTATATCAATCTCCAGCAGGAACTTTGAAACATTAGATATTATTAGGCACGCATTGTATCTTCACTGAAACATAATTCCAAAAACAAACAGCATGATGCTAGTGCCCTTATAGACTTTGGTCTACCAAGCAACATCTTCTTAGTCTGAAGGTCTGCAGATTACGAGGTAACGCGCGGTCAGCACGACGTATTTTCTCGGCCGTTATTCTTGGCTTTCTAAATGAGGACCACTATCTCACCGTCAAATAGTTCCTCAGTTGTTCTCACGTAGGCCTAGGAGCCACCAGATTCCGGTTAAAATCACTGATCTGGCCGGGAATCTAACCCGGGACCTCGAAGTAAGTGGATGACTCACTATCCGTTGACTGCGGGGCTGGTGAAACATAATTAAACGATTTTCATTGATTAATTGAAAATTTCCGTTTACACACAATATTTTGGAGGGAAACAATTGATTATATAAAATAATGTGTCTCAGGCAGTGAGAATTTCTTTCGTGTGATTTTGCTTCAGGGGCTTATTTCTGATTCATGTGAAGAACTAGTAGTAACCGCTGGTAGTTCGTGAGATAAACGTATACATTTAGTTCAAAATGTCACGTGCTAGTAACTACAATCAGAATGCATGTGTTCTAATGCTCAGTCACTTGGACATGTGTTCATCGGGCGTAACGATGGGTAATTCGCGGTCTTCATGTATTCATGCGAACGAATTTTGGTCGACGAGTTACAAGTAGTAACTCCTGGCCTCACTGCCGGAGATCATTATGCGAGAGTACGTGTTTCTGTGTCAAGGGTGAGGACGTCGTGTTGCATTGTGTAGTGTGTGATGATGATGATAATGAGGCTTGAAGAGGTTTAAATACGGTGTCGTTACATAGCCTACTGCTGTAGAATAACGTCAAGGAGTCTGCTGAAGTCTTTAAATTCCTACCTGATGGACAAGTCACCATCAACCGTACCATATGTCCGTACTCCACAATGAGCACTGTGCAGGGGTTTGGAACTTATTCAGTCGGTGTTGAAAGCAACCACGTCACTTTTTCTCACTTTTCAAGGGACAGAACATCCCTTGTTTCTTGTATACCACCATCATATCTAGAGTGATGTTTAAAGTGTTGATGGTTATGTTTTCCACCAATGGCACGCGAACTTACTAACCACAGTGTTGAACTATCAACACTTCACAACTTAACGATCAAGACAATCATTCCTACGATCAAATGAACCCATTATGAGTGTTCATACAACAAAACACTGAATTATAAACCAAGTATTACACAGTAGGTTGTCATATTTCTTATGGCAATGCTACTAACGTAAGGAATGAAGTTACCTTCACTGACTAGTGGAAACCATAGCCAGCTTTATTTATTGATTTCAAAACTACGAAGGTTTCAACAGAAGCATTGAAAATACGAAAGGATATTGATCTACTGTGTCACTTCATAATTTTCAGTCATATTTGTTAAATGAATTTGTTCATCGGGAAGGGCGTGGGTTCGATTCGACGCCAGGGAGCCCAACATATTAGAAATAATTATAAGATTAATTCCAGGGAGCAAAAGTGGCCGGGCGTAGAGCTAACCACTTCATCCTACTTATTGGCGAATTTACGAATGGTGAAAGCCTTTACCGCCAGCTCCATCAAGCTTCTTGACTTTCAAGTTTGTGTCAGATCTATGCTATCCATAGTGAAGGATAATTGCAGGTTGCGTATTTGGTTCTGGAATTTTTTTACGGAGTGCTGAGTGATGTTCTTATTTCTGGCTCCATATGGTCTTCATTTCAGAGTACCCTGAGTTCGATTCTCGGCCTCGTCGGGGTTTAGTTGAGTCTGGTTAATTTCAGCGATTCCGGGGACTGGCTGTATGTCTCAGTATAGATCTCTTTATGTGCACACATCACACCACACGGCACGACTAAACACCACAAAAATACGCTACAGTAAATTCACCACAACGCATTGCGTAGGTGTCGGAAAGGGCCGTAACACAGTGGAACAAGAATTATTCCATATTTTTCTATTGATTTGAGGAATCACTGTACTCGTCTTAGGGTATGAATTGTAACTCTTACCCAGATAGTTGGCCGTGGGATTAGGGGCACGCAGCTGTGCGCTTGCATTGCGGAGATAATGGGTTCGAATCCCACCGTCGGCAGCCCTGAAGATGGTTTCCGTGGTTTCCCATTTTCACACCGGGAAAATACTGGTGATGTACCTTAATTGAGGCCATAGCCACTTCATTTCCACTCCCAGCCCTTTCTTGTCCCATCGTCGCCATAAGACGTATCTGTGTCGGTGAGTCGTAAAGCCAAATGCGAAAAAATAATAATATGTAACTCGTATTAACCTCCATTGATTTTAACACCGGCATATATTTCCCAATACGGACTTTTCTGCACGTTTTGTTAACACGTACTGCACTTAAGGTAATGGTACTCGCATTTCTGAACATAAATTACATTGCAACAGGCACCTACTGCTAGACTTCCAAAACCAAATGTGTTGTCTCTATAGCGAGTTTTATGACTTTCAAGGTTGTGTCACATCAATGCTATCCATAGTGAAGGATAATTGCAGGTTCGAGTCCTGTCACGGTCGCCAGATGAAGGAGTTTCTACAAATTTTAGAGTGAAAAAAATCACACAACCAATTTTTTTTACATAAACAATAGAACAGGCCATCCTGGCAACAACAAAAGCAAAGAAATTATACAGAGAGCAAGCAGAATAGTCCTTTCTGTTCCATACCTATCATATCTACAACAGGTGAATTACCAGCGTGTGTGAGCCGTCAGACAAGCACCCATTGACGAGTAGACAATTTTCTCGTACCTTCTTCCTCCCCAGGTCTGAAGTTCAGAGAGCTTCAAAACAGACAGTATTCTACTGTACACGGTATGCTGAAATAAAATGCGCGGTCATGCACGTCTGCTTACTGTTAAGACTTTGATGTGTTTTCCTGTTTTAAAGGGGATGCCAAACCGATACTGCGAAACTGTGCTCCATTTATCCTTAACGACCAGGGTTTGGTTGCTTATCAGGCACTGGCGAAATTCAAAAGGGACTTCCAATTCTGGAGGGGCGTTATTCCCTGCGGTTCACTCAGTCTTCGTCAGGAATGTGTGCTACGTGAATTCATGAACTAATAGAGCTAACCACTGAGTTTTGACAGTTACACGGTGTTGCCACCTATACCTTGTCATAGGAAAGAAAACAAAGATGTATCAGGTATGATATAACTGTTCAGAAAAATGTATAAACATCTAACGTATCAAATACGATACATGGGCTCGCTAGATGGTACATAGTATTTCCGATTCGTTGTTGGTCAGGTTCCACTAAATATAACTAGTTTTATACGTTGAATTCTACAGTATAAATAAATGTCTCTGGACTGTAGAATATTTCTCTTACGGTCCAATTTTTACTTACCTATGTATCAATTTCGACCTTCTGTTATTGTCTACCCAATGGTAAGGAAAACGAAATACTATCTGACGACATGTTACTGAGTATTAATTTATTTTGTCACGTTATTGCAAAAATGTGCAATCAGATGTTTTATATGCCGATTTCAGATGACAGGGAGTGCTGAACAGACTTATTTTCACTGCACTGAATGGCATAAAGGGTTGAACGCTGGCCTCCTGATATAACTCACGGAACATTGGATCCAGCTTGACACGTTAATCCTGAAAGGTATATATTTAAAATAATATCTGGTCTGCTAACAAGTTAGAGGGTTCAGTCTCGTCTCAGCCTTATGGTAATTGATCGACCTCGTGTTGTAAAAGAACCCCTGCGGTACAATATTCCGGCACTTCGGTGTCTCTGAAATTCATGAAATAATAATAATAACAATAATAATAACAATAATGAAAAATGAAATGGCGTATGGCTTTTTAGTGCCGGGAGTGTCCGAGGAAAAGTTCGGCTCGCCAGATGCAGGTCTTTTGATTTGATGCGCGCGTCGTGATGGGGATGAAATTATGATGAAGACGACACAGACACCCACCCCCGAGCCGGCGAAATTAACGAATTAAGGTTAAAATGCCCGACCCTGCCGGTAATCGAACCCGGGACCCCCGTGACCAAAGACCAGCACGCTAACCATTTAGCCATGGAGCCGGACATAATAATAATAATAATAATAATAATAATAATAATAATAATAATAATAATAATAATAATAATAATAATAAGCCGGGCTGAGTGATTCACACGCTACAGTGCTGGTGTTCTGACCGCAACTTGGCAGGTTTGATCCTGGCTCAGTGCGGTGGTATTTGAAGGTGCTCAAATACGTACTTCAGCCTCGTGTCGGTAAGATTTACTGGCACGTAAAAGAACTCCTGCGGGACTAAATTTTGACACCTGGACTTCTTCGAAAACCGTAAAAGTAGTTTGTGAGAGACTTAAAACACATAACATTAATAATAATAATAATAATAATAATAATAATAATAATAATAATAATTGTTTTTCGTCCCACTAACTACTTTCAAGATTTTCGAAGAGGCTGCTGGAGTGTCAGAATTTTGTTCCACAGGAGACATGTAGGTAAATCTAGCGACACCAGACTGCTTTAGAATAGCACCTTTGAACACCACCGGAATGAGTTGGGATCGAACCCACCAACTTGCTTGACGGAATATAATATTTAAATACGTATATTTCACGATTAACTTGTCGAGCTAGATTCCATGCTCCATGAGTTATGCCAGGATACTGTACGTTGTGATAAAAAGAGAAACAATAAAATTTCTTGATTTGTCTTCGTATGATGCTCGATGATTCTTGCCGCGACCACATCATATTTCTGTTATTGTAACAACTGTGTTCACCTAAGTAAAAAGTTCCTGGAAAATGTGTACAATAATCCATCCGAGGTTAACACGCACAGCAGCGTGTGAATAAACCGTTGATTTACCGTAACATACGCAACGCTTACTGAATAATTGATCGACCAGCAAAATGAATCACTTTTTGCAGGGCCTGAGGCAGTACGAGCGAGTACGAGACCCTCCAGACTGGAGTGCAAATATCCACCGCAAAACGTACGTGACACGTTTGTCGAAAATGTCACACACCGCGCCCGCTTTCCAATTCTCTCTCGAACGCGCTCTGCATTATTCCTTTAGTACTTCGATTACTTGCCATTCCTGGCCTACATTGCTCTAACGCGGGTATTAGCTTTACATCGGACATATTGGACCAAGGTCCGTAATGTAGTACTGCCCTATAGAAGAAATTTGTTGCGTTCTAGTTCTTAGGTGTTCCATTATATCTTCTTATTCTTCTTCTTCCACGTAGTTTACAGTCCTTAGAATTGACCTTAGCCTGACAAACGATAACCTCCTAATCACTTTGGTCCTCTGATTTCCTTATCCTTCCTTTTGTTCCAGCTTACATTCAGAAACAGTGGGTTCGAACTACACCTTCGGCATTTTTGAAGTCGCTTTTCGGTTTTGGCACGAGGCAAATATTGAAACTGATGCCCGAGTGCACCAACCTCGGTAAAGAGAATACCGCGGTAAACTTCACAATTTTACCGGGGTAAAGTCGTATTTCTGTTGCACCAAGCTCGGTTTCGAGTTTACCCACATTTTACCGAGGTATAATGTTTACCGCCCATGAGCGAGTGGTTAACTAAGAAAACCGCGGTAAAGGTTGTATTTGTGCTCTGTGGTTAAAGATTCCAAGATGGAGCTTAACAACTATGGGTTATATCTCCAGTATGTTAATCAGTTTGAAAGAAATGGAGGGAGAATTATAGAAGAGAGACGCGATTTATTTGAAGATTTAAGCGATGTTTCGTTCCAGAGAAGATTTAGATTGCGTAAGGAAACAGTGAATTACATTTTAGATTCAAATGGTGAACAATTGGAATGCCCGACTGGGAGAAACGGTCCTAGATCGCCTAGAAATCGCCTTTTAATAGCGCTGCGGTTCTATGCAACTGGAACATTTCAAGGAGTGATCGGTGACGTCTGTGATGTTGACAGAACAACTGTATGCCGCATAATACACAAGGTTTCTGATCTACATGCGTCGTTATCGCCACAGTTCAATCAACTTCCACTTACGCAGCGGGAACAAAGAGAGGTTATGGAAGGTTTTCATACAATAGCTGGGTTCCCTGGTGTGTTGAGTGCGCTGGACTGCCCTCATGTGCGAATACAGTCTCCCGGAGGTGAAAATGGGGAGGTATTTAGAAATAGGAAAGGTTATTTCTCGCTAAACGTGCAAACTGTGAGCGATTCGAACCTCACGATACGATATATTGTAGCAAGATGGCCAGGGTCGACTCATGATAGCACAATATTTCACGATTCTCGGCTGAGAGCGCGTCTCGAGACGAGAGAAATAGCTAATGGCTATCTTTTGGGTGATGGAGTTTACCCATGTAAATCCTTCCTCCTTACACCTGTTCAGAATCCCACCTCCCCAGCAGAACAACGATATAACAGAGCCCATAGTGCCACAAGGAATGTTGTCGAGAGACAATATTGTGTGTGGGAAAGGAGGTTCCCTTCCATGTCTTTAGGACTTCGATGTAACATTCAAAACATGTCGAGCATTATTTTCCATTTTAAGCAGTCGATAACTTGCTTGCGCTGTCACAAAATGTAAACACGAGGGAAAAGTAAGTGACTGTAGAAACTATCACTGCCGGCTGAATAAACTAAAGACAAGTGACTATCGAAACGATCACTGCTTCCTGAATACTACTTCGAATTTCTTCCGAGGGGAATAATAGCGAGAAAATCAAGCGTCAAGAAACCGCGGTAACGAAACCGGGCGATAGTAATGGTGCACTGCTTTTACGACAATACCACGGTAAAAGTTTTACCACGGTTTCGTAAAGGCTGATAATTACCGAGCTTGGTGCACTCGGGCATGCATCTTGATTGAGTTACGGCCACTTCCTTTATTAGTGGTAACGGGCCATAACTCCGAAGATACTGAGTTTGCAATCAAATATTTATAGGACCTCCTTTCCTTCACTAAATGGTCTGCGTTGAGGCTTTCGATTCATAAGATCCCAGGTTCGATTCCCGACCGATTCAGGGATTTTGAATCAATCTGATTCATTCTTCTGGCTCGTCATATTCACACAACACACTACACTACCAACCACCACAGAAACACGCAATAGTGATTACATCCCTCCATATAGTATTGGCGTCAGAAAGGGCACGCGGCCATAAAACAGGGTCAAATCCACATGTGCTACCCAGTTCGCGTCCGCTACACAACAGTGTGGGGAAAGTGGTAGAAGAATAAGAACATTATAACAAGCTGTAGTTAGTAATACTAAAATCCCTTTCATTCCTTCACAAATTAGAAGCTTGGGACATTCTGATCATCAGTCACATGTACTTAAGTTCTTGGTGTCGACGAGGTGTCTGTACTGGAGTGTATGTTTGTAAGTAACTGGTGGTCTATTTAGAGCTGGAAGGATAAGACCATGTTACGTACCCCATATTCGCTTGTACTTATTGAACATATAATTCTGTAAACGAGTTTGAGTACTTGTCGATAAACTAAACCAAACCGAACTCCATGGCGCAACAGCCCCCCAGGGCTTTAGCCTACCAAGCGACCGCCGCTCAGCGGGTAGGTATACATATTACGAGGTGTCATGTGGTCAGCACGGCGAATCCTCTCGGCCGTTATTGTTGGCTTTATAGACCGGGACCGCCATCTCACCATCAAATAGCTCCTCTATTGTAATCACGTAGACTGAGTGGACCTCAAACCAGCCCTCAGATTCAGGAAAAGTCTTTGACCTGGCCGTGAATCGATGCCGCGACCTCCGGGTAATAGGCTGGCACGCTAAATCTACACCGCGGGGCCGGCACAAGTCGATAAAACTTGTCTTAAATTCTTGGCAGATCTTTGACTTCTGGAGTAGGCCTACATAGTGTGCTGTATAGTCAATTCCAGAACGATGAACAATGATATTAACGCACAAAAATTGTCCGACAAAGAAATATTTGCTTTTATACATTCTGGAAACGCGAGGATGTAGCCGGTGGCCGAAGTGATGTTACTAGGAATTCTAACACCTGCACATTATGATCATCCTATTTAAATCAAGAGGACCGAGCTAGTTGGCCGTGCGGTTAGGGGCGCCCAGCTGTGAGCTTGCATCCGGGAGATAGTGGGTTCGAACTCCACTGTCGGCAGCCCTGAAGATGGTTTTTCGTGGTTTCCCATTTTCACACCGAGGAAATGCTGGGGCTGTGCCTTAATTAAGGCCACAGCCGCTTCCTTCCCACTCCTAGCCCTTTCCTATGCCATCGTCGCCATAATACCTATCTGTGTCGGTGCGTCGCAAAGCAAGTTGAAAACAAAAGAGGATTTTGAAAGAAAGTCGTCTTTTGAGACAGTAATTTCTTGTACGCTTGAGTGTACACTGTTGTGAAAATTTAATGTGTAGCCTATATTTTGTTAAGTATTCTTTCTAAGGGAGTATCATGGTAATTTTGTTAATTCAATGTGATAATATCTGTCTGTATAATGCAGCATGTATAGATAATTGTTTTGGAAAAATATGGTGGTGATGTTTATTGTTTTGCCTGAAAATACAATACTACAAGGTAATTATATTCCCTTAACTCTTAGGATAGGAGAAAACAGATTTCAATCATCGAAGAATAATGTTCAAAAAAATAAAGTGAAAGGCAGAAAATGAATCCTTCCCTAATTCTCGCAAACACTATACCATCGGAGTTGGAGGAGAACAAGAGTTTGTACAAGGGATCTTGGATGGGAAAGTTGAAAACGAAGATCCTTGAATATGTGGAAAATACCGTATATCAGACTCATCTTTGGGACATGTGCCTTTCATTTGCATTACAAGTTCAGATCCGCTGAGAGGCGATTACTGCCTCGATATCTGAAAATCTTTACTATTCAATAATTTTTCACGAGATGTGTGCATAATCTGTGAAAAAGAAGCCACTCGGGATGGGCAATGATCTAGAATCGCACTAGTAAGCTTTCACTCCTATTCTCCTAACTGTAGTGTCCCGAAATAAGCAATGGAAGCCTATGAAAGACCACAGTACAGATGTACAATTGTTCGGAGGCATTTACTGTATTTTAGGTTATTCATAACATGGGGAACCGTTCTTTAACTTGCCATTAAATCAACCATCAAGAATCCCTCGTACTTTAGCACATATAAATATCAATTGACTGGACTGCAATTACATATCACAACCTTGAAAACAGAATACTAACTGCTGAACGATCCACACGCAACCAGCTCATTTGTTTTAGAAGTTTATCCTAGCTCTGATGGCTTGTGGGAGGAAGGGTAAATACATTTGCACCGAACGTACTTCTGCGATAAAAGCTGGGCTTGTTACTCGTCATCCAGCACAGTGCGACCATCACTTGAGATTGCCTTTCAATTTGGCTCAATTATTCCGTCTGTTTGCTCAGCCGCTGCCTTTGGTGTGTAGTACTGACAACGCTTTTCATCTTGACACGTGTGACACGCGGACTAATTTAGATGTTTAACATAATGTTTGTTTGCTGTTTTCGAGAGGGTTGTTTGTTGTTGGCTAGCCTTAATTATGCGATGTTTGAAGGATACTATCGATCTTGGCTAATCCCTGCACTTTGCATGCTAACAAGTGTCTACAACAAGAGCGTTTGCTAAGCCTTTACAGCGCGTGTTCCCTTAATTAACCTGCTAGCATTCACATCGAAATGAGTTGATAGATTTATAACCGTGAATCTAATGGAGATAATACCCTTTAGGCAATCGACTCAGTTTCAATTGTGTGAACTTAATATTACATATACTTATTACCAGGATCCTAAACTAATACCTGGCAAATGTTTCATGGTATTTGCCAGTTTTAGAAAAAAATGAAAACGTAAATAATATTTATACTGCGCATTAATTCTTGCTAATCGACGGGATGCAAGATTAGAATTCCGGTGGTTATCTTCAGTCAGTGTGTGTATCCAACCTTTGTACCGTTTCTGTACGGGATCGGGTCTTTATTGAGATGAATCATGGTAGCAAATGTCCGGCTCCATGGCTAAATGGTTAGCGTGCTGGCCTTTGGTCACAGGGGGCCCGGGTTCGATTACCGGCAAGGTCGGGAATTTTAACCATCATTGGTTAATTTGGCTGGCACGGGGGCTGGATGTATGTGTTGTCTTCATCATCATTTCATCCTCATCACGACGCGCAGGCCGCCTACGGGCGTTAAATCAAAAGACCTGCACCTGGCGAGCCGAACATGTCCTCGGACACTACGGGCACTAAAAGCCATACGCCATTTCATTTCATGGTAGCAAGTGTTTATGACTGGATGCCCTTCCTAACGTCAACCTGACAGAAGAGTTAATGAAATGAATGGTGTGATACAACCTGAGACAACACAGTTTGACGAGTAGTCCTGTACTATCAATATAGATGAACAATGCACGACAGTGACCTTACTGTCCTTCGAAATAGTCCCCTCCCATAACTATGCACTGGTGAAATTGGGTATACATGTCCTGAAAACTTTCGGTGTCTTGCCAAGCTTAAAACAAAACTGAACATTGATGTTTGGTCGTTCATGTTCCTGTTCGCAGTTCAGAATCAACGCACTAAACACGCACTGTGTCAAACAGGTCTTACACGGCACACACGCGATGCTTAACTGATCAACGTTGGGAGCAGGTGGTCAAAACCTGCTGCTACGCAGGTGCAACGTTGTGTGTCGCCAGAGTTGCCGGATCGACCGTTCTGACTTCATTCACCGAACTTTATTGTCACAGGTTGTATATCATAGTACGAAGGGAGAGAGTGAAACCCGGTGCTGGCACATAGTCTACTGCTGTCGATTAAAACCACGGGGTCCACACATAGCTTAACGTCTCCATCCAACGGACGAATCACCATCCAGAACGGCAGATGCCTTCACTCTATACGAACATTCTGGAGAGGTTTGGAATTGAATCCAGGCTTTTGGCATGCAATCTAGTGATTAGAAACTGTTTATAAATTGCTTTACATCGCAGCGACACAGATTTTTAATAGCGACGATGGGATAGGAAAGGGCTAAGAGCGGAAAGAAAGCGGCCATAGCATTAATTAAGGTACTGCCCCAGCATTAGAAACCGTATATCACCATCTCTCCTACCCTGCCGGCCAACATTCAGAGAATAAAATTGTTTTCGACCAACGGGATTCGAACCGGTTAATCACAGTGTCGGAGCATATAAGCTTAACGCTTTAACAGTCATGGCCAGCAAGCAGGCTTTTTTCTTCAATCAGTATATCGTCTAAATTTTCTTAATCACTGGGCGAGTTGGCCGTGCGGTTAGGGGCCTGCAGTTGTGAGCTCGCATCCGGGAGATAGTGGGTTCGAATCTCACTATCGGCAGCCCTGAAGATGACTTTCCATGTTTTCCCATTTTAACAACAGGCAAATGCTGTGCCTTAATTAAAGCCACGGCTGCTTCCTTCCCACTCCTTGGCCTTTCCTCTCCCATCCTTGCCGTAAGACATATCTGTGTCGGTGCGACGTAAAGCAAATAGCAATATATATATATATATATATATATATATATACTAGCGAATGTACCCGTGCTTCGCTACGGTATTCTACATTGTATTCGAATATCGAAGTAAATAGTGTGCATGCAGTAAATAAGATTGTTTTAAAATTGCATGTCTCTTAGCGTTATCCGAGAAAGAGCATGGGGAGGTCCCCGTACGTTGTTTCCAATGTAAAGTGTTTGTTATGGATTTGTGATATAACGGCAGGCTCACTGCCTACTGCCATTCACAATCGAGTTGGGAAGTTTACGTTATAATTGCAGGCCCCATTGCCTACTATGCGGACAGAATCGATTTGGGGAGTTTTCGTTAAAATGGCAGCCCCCTTTCCTACTTCCAGACAGATTAGAGTTTTTATTATAATGGCATGCAATTACCCTACTACCACTCGAAATTAAGTTGTGCAGTTATCATTATAATGTCAGGCCCATTTTCCTACTTTCAGCCAGCTTACTGCCAGTCACACCAAGTTGGTGAGTTTCCATCAAAATAGCAGGCCACTATGCCTAATGCCAGTCACATTTTAGATGAGGATATTTCTTTATAATGGCGGGCACCCTTGCCTACTGCAAAACACAATCGGGTAGGGGAGTTTTAAACAAAACTGCATGCTCACTTGCCTTCTGCAAGTCAAATCGAGAAGTGAACTATTCATTACAATTGTAGACCTTCCTTACTAATGACAGTTACACAGGAGTTGGAGAAGGAACCCTTTCATACTGCCAGTCAAAGTCGGTGTGGGGAGTACTGATTACAATAGCAGACCCACCCTTTCTCGATCGCTACAAATCGACATCAGTGAATATATATAGATCGACATACGAAACTATATGCGTGTTTACAATACTGAAGACCTTCATTTACAGATTAACTGCTACTAAACGTACGTCATATCGACAAAGGATTATACCATAAGACACGCCGGATTTAGTGGCCTAAATGGCTGGTCCTATGATATGTAATCTATTCTTGGGTCAGATTGAGTTAGAAACGTGGAACAGGGTAACGTTCTTGTAAGATTATCTCACATTACATTACTTTTCGGATAATTATGTGACAGCTATATACATAGCATTTGGCTCATATATGGCTACTGGGTGGGCCAATTTTCGTGAAGAGTTTGATGATTCTGTATTTCATATAAGTAATCGAAGGTGTAAATCATGCATGTGAAAATTCCAAATTGACTTAACATCCATTAATAGAGAAAAATCAAACGTAAAATTGATACAGATACGGCAAAGAGTAATAAGACCAAGGTTGTAGATCATTCCAAATTGAACGGAGATTGTGCAATCTGTTATGCGATAGGAATTTCAGAAGGTCTGCACCATTATTAAAATTGCCTGCATATTTCGATATTCTTCGGGGATAAAAAGTGAAGAATTTAATGATCTTGGATGTTTTCCGTTCGTTACAGGCTAAAACGTATAATTTTGTCAAATTTCAATTATCTTCTTTTTCTTCTGGCAGATTATGCCGCAATCTGGATTTTCGGCGAGGCGGGTAAAAATTAGGACTTTCAGAAACTAAACCAAAAATTATGCAGATGGTCATTATTACCCCTTAAACGGAAAGCTGTACGAAAATTTCGCCAAAATAGTCAGTGTAGAGGCACACAGTCGTTACGATTTGATTTATATAGATAAGGAATCTGCTCCATGTAAAACACCTTTTTGGTTATGGCCGCTGGACTTAACCTGCAAAACTGACCATTCATGATATCTCCCTTATTAATCCTCCTGACGAAAAAATGCACATGAAAAAAAGGTTTAGAGGTGGAATTCCATCACGTTTGGTCGATTTCCAGTCAGGTTGGTCTTGTTCTCTATATATTGTGCAAGAGTAAAATCACCATTTCGGTTCCCTATAAACCGCCAGTCCATTCCGGAATATGAAATGTTATTTACGTTTAAAACCTACCTTTGGACAGGTGGATGCTAAATATGAATTTTGGTTCGAATGTCTTCAGTAGTTTTCAAGTTGTAAGGAATACGCTTTACACGCACCCGCTCGTGAGTTAAGTCCGATGGGACTTGTACAAAAAAACGGTCCGTTAATGATATCTCCCTTATTAATCCTCGTATCGAAATGATGCACATGAGAAAAAAGGTTTAGAAATAATTTCTACCAAGGCAGGTAGATTTAAATTAACGTTGGTTGTGTATATTTTGTGGAAGTGCAAAATCACTGTTTCGGTTTCGTATAAACCCCCAGTCAGTTCAGGGATTTAGAAACAATATTTGCCCTAAAATCTATCAAGGACAGGTGTATTCTAAATATGAGTATTGGTGGAAATACATCCAGTAGTTTGTAGCACTCGCGTACATACGGCGTAATTAAGGAAGAAAATAATACAGTTAAGATAGTTGAAAGTAATAGAAAATGGATTATAACTGAGGACAGCCGGAAAACGACAAATATGTAAATGCCAAGTTAATGTATTGGAAAAACAAATGCCCCTCCATAAATTATGCTAGTGTGAGTTATGGATATAATAAAACGGTAACAGAGGAGCAATTTAGGTCCATTGATTCCTAGGTAAACAAATAATAAGAAGATGACTAATGGTGTTATTATTTAATCTATTCGAAGGCGGTTATAACATCCAACGATATTCCGCCAATATCCCGCAGATAGGCCGATTGACGCCTTTCTTGCATTCTACCCAAGGAACAACCAGGAATTTAAAAGCATAATGAGGAAAATGGCAATACGTTATTTCCCTGCTGGCATGCAGTCAGAGACGTTGCCATGGTAACCTGTAGGTTCGTTGTCGGTCTGTCGGTCACTCAATGCAGAGCATGGTACCAGCAGAAAATTGTAAATTTCTCCGCCATGTAAAGAGTAAGGTAAATTATAAAACATAACGAAAGTTGTTTATAATGAAGAGACGTTTCACGTACGGTAAACGAAGTTTACAGAAAATCAATAGTATAAGAGAAAATGGAGGAAAACCATTCTGGTTTTCCAATCAACACCCCGTCTATTCAAAGATTTTAAAATGATATGCATATCGAAACCTTCCCCGGGAGGAGTATGCTCTAAATGTGAAGTTTGGTTGAGATCTATCCAGCCGTTTCGACGTGATAGTGGAAAAACCATTCTGGTTTTCCTATACACCCCCCGTGTATTAAAGATCTTAAAATGATATGCATATCGAAACCTTCCCCGGGATGAGCATACTCTAAATATGAAATTTGGTTGAGATCCATCCAGCCGTTTCGACGTGATGGTGGAAAAACCATTCTGGTTTTCCTATAAACCCCCCGTGTATTCAAGGATTTTAAAATGATATGCATATCGAAACCTTCCCCGGGATGAGTATACTCTAAATATGAAATTTGGTTGAGATCTATCCAGCCGTTTCGACGTGATGGTGGAAAAACCATTCTGGTTTTCCTATAAACGCCCCGTGTATTCAAAGATTTTAAAATAATATGCATATCGAAACCTTCCCCGGGAGGAGTATACTCTAAATATGAAATTTGGTTGAGATCTATCCAGCCGTTTCGACGTGATGGTGGATAAACTATTCTGGTTTTCCTATAAACCCCCGTGTATTCAAAGATTATAAAATGATATGCATATCGAAACCTTCCCCGGGATGAGTATACTCTAAATATGAAATTTGGTTGAGATCTATCCAGCCGTTTCGACGTGATGGTGGAAAAACCATTCTGGTTTTCTTATAAACCCCCCGTGTACTCAAAGGTTTTAAAATGATATGCATATCGAAACCTTCCCCGGGATGAGTATACTCTAAATATGAAATTTGGTTGAGATCTATCCAGCCGTTTCGACGTGATGGTGGAAAAACCATTCTAGTTTTCCTATAAACCCCCCGTGTATTCAAAGATTTTAAAATGATATGCATATCGAAACCTTCCCCGGGAGGAGTATACTCTAAATATGAAGATTGGTTGAGATATATCCAGCCGTTTCGACGTGATGGTGGAAAAACCATTCTGGTTTTCCTATAAACACCCCGTGTATTCAAATTTTTTTAAATAATATGCATATCGAAACCTTCCCCGGGATGAGGATACTCTAAATATGAAATTTGGTTGAGATCCATCCAGCCGTTTCGACGTGATGGTGGAAAAACCATTCTGGTTTTCCTATAAACCCCCGTGTATTCAAGGATTTTAAAATGATATGCATATCGAAACCTTCCCCGGGATGAGTATACTCTAAATATGAAGTTTGGTTGAGATCTATCCAGCTGTTTCGACGTGATGGTGGAAAAACCATTCTGGTTTTCTTATCAACCCCCGTGTAATCAAAGATTTTAAAATGATATGCATATCGAAACCTTCCCCGGGATGAGTATACTCTAAATATGAAATTTTGTTGAGATCTATCCAGCCGTTTCGACGTGATGGTGGAAAAACCATTCTGGTTTTCCTATAAACCCCCCGTGTATTCAATGATTTTAAAATGATATGCGTATCGAAACCTTCCCCGGGAGGAGTATACTCTAAATATGAAGTTTGGTTGAGATCTACCCAGCCGCTTCGACGTGATGGTGGAAAAACCATTCTGGTTTTCCTATAAACCCCCCGTGTATTCAAAGATTTTAAAATAATAAGCATATCGAAACCTTCCCAGGGATGAGTATACTCTAAATATGGAGTTTGGTTGAGATCTATCCAGTCGTTTCGACGTGATGGTGGAAAAACCGTTCTGATTTTCCTATAAACCCCCGTGTATTCAATGATTTTAAAATGATATGCATATCGAAACCTTCCCCGGGATGAGTATACTCTAAATATGAAATTTGGTTGAGATCTATCCAGCCGTTTCGACGTGATGGTGGAAAAACCATTCTGGTTTTCCTATAACCCCCCCCCCCCGTGTATTCAAAGATTTTAAAATGATATGCATATCTAATCCTTCCCCGGGATGAGTATACTCTAAGTATGAAGTTTGGTTGAGATCTATCCAGCCGTTTCGACGTGATGGTGGAAAAACCATTCTGGTTTTCCTATAAACCCCCCGTGTATTCAAATATTTTAAAATGATATGCATATCGAAACCTTCCCCGGGAGGAGTATACTCTAAATATGAAGTTTGCTTGAGATCTATCCAGCCGTTTCGACGTGATGGTGGAAAAACCATTCTGGTTTTCTTATAAACCCCCCGTGTATTCAAAGATTTTAAAATGATATGCGTATCTAAACCTTCCCCGGGATGAGTATACTCTAAATATGAAGTTTGGTTGAGATCTATCCAGCCGTTTCGACGTGATGGTGGAACAGACAAACAGACAAACAGACAAACAGAAACGAACAACTTTATTTATAAGATTATTTTTATACCACTCCCCTCGCCCCCTGCCAAAAGGGTGCTAGGGGTGTCTTACCCTCACGCGGTTTGTCTCCTGATACTAATTGATAAGTGTACCACGTTTGGTGAAATTGCTCCAGTGGTTTAGGAGGAGATGTGTCATATACACACCCACACCCACACACCCACGCACACACATACATCAATTTTTATATATAGTAAGAAGAAGAAGATAATATTTTTGTATGTAGTTTTTCGATTAATTTTATATCTCACCCCCTTCGCTCCCCACTTGGATTTGCAAAAAATCCGGAGTAATACTATTCATCTCAGAGACCCTGAAATCTATGGATTCGAAACTGTTTTTAATTATTTCTATATCTCACCTCACCCCCCCCCCCTTTGCTCCCAACCTAAAAGGGGGCTGGATTTTAAAAAAATTCTAGAGTATTACTTTTCAACTCAGCGACCCCGAAAACTATGAATTCGACACTATTCTCGATTATTATTGTAACTACCACCCCCCTGACCCTCTCCCTTAAGGGCGCCAGGGATGGCTTACCCCCCACAGTGCTCGTCTCCCGATAGTAAGTGATACGTGTACCAAGTTTGGTTGAAATTGCTCCAGTGGTTTAGTTGGAGATGTGTCATTTACACACACACTTCCATTTCTATATATAGTAAGATTTTTACACTCGTTCTTCACCCCCTTTCCATCCCCGCCCAAAGGAGTCCTATGAGTGCCTTACACAACAGTATATTTTTTTCCCAGATATTAAGTCTTATTTGTACCTATTTTGGTTGACAGCTATGCCCAAACGTACATGCATAATCTCACTGCTCTAGAATCCTGGAGCTGACGTTGCCATGGTTACGGCAGTTCATTTCTTTATCCGATTCCTAGAGCAGGGGTAGTGTGGTGCCAATATCTCCGTAACGGTTGGTTTTAGGGCCTTAAAACATGGTCTTCGGGCCCGTAGGGCTTACCGAGTTTTGTTCTTTGCGTCAAGAGGATTAAATTGAGCTTTGTCTCGTCCTTATACGACAAATTCGATATTTTGCCTATAATAGTATAAGAGAAAATGGAGGAAAACCGTTTTTCCTATAAAACCCCCGTCTTTTCAAAGATTTTAAAATGATATGCATATCGAAACCTTCCCCGGGGTCAGTATACTCTAAATATGAAGTTTGGTTGAGATCTATCCAGCCGTTTCGACGTGATGGTGGAACAGACAAACAGACAGACAAACAGAAAAACAGAAACAATTTTATTTATATAGATATATATATATATACTAGCGAATGTACCCGTGCTTCGCTACGGTATTCTACATTGTATTCGAATATCGAAGTAAATAGTGTGCATGCAGTAAATAAGATTGTTTTAAAATTGCATGTCTCTTAGCGTTATCCGAGAAAGAGCATGGGGAGGTCCCCGTACGTTGTTTCCAATGTAAAGTGTTTGTTATGGATTTGTGATATAACGGCAGGCTCACTGCCTACTGCCATTCACAATCGAGTTGGGAAGTTTACGTTATAATTGCAGGCCCCATTGCCTACTATGCGGACAGAATCGATTTGGGGAGTTTTCGTTAAAATGGCAGCCCCCCTTTCCTACTTCCAGACAGATTAGAGTTTTTATTATAATGGCATGCAATTACCCTACTACCACTCGAAATTAAGTTGTGCAGTTATCATTATAATGTCAGGCCCATTTTCCTACTTTCAGCCAGCTTACTGCCAGTCACACCAAGTTGGTGAGTTTCCATCAAAATAGCAGGCCACTATGCCTAATGCCAGTCACATTTTAGATGAGGACATTTCTTTATAATGGCGGGCACCCTTGCCTACTGCCAAACACAATCGGGTAGGGGAGTTTTAAACAAAACTGCATGCTCACTTGCCTTCTGCAAGTCAAATCGAGAAGTGAACTATTCATTACAATTGTAGACCTTCCTTACTAATGACAGTTACACAGGAGTTGGAGAAGGAACCCTTTCATACTGCCAGTCAAAGTCGGTGTGGGGAGTACTGATTACAATAGCAGACCCACCCTTTCTCGATCGCTACAAATCGACATCAGTGAATATATATAGATCGACATACGAAACTATATGCGTGTTTACAATACTGAAGACCTTCATTTACAGATTAACTGCTACTAAACGTACGTCATATCGACAAAGGATTATACCATAAGACACGCCGGATTTAGTGGCCTAAATGGCTGGTCCTATGATATGTAATCTATTCTTGGGTCAGATTGAGTTAGAAACGTGGAACAGGGTAACGTTCTTGTAAGATTATCTCACATTACATTACTTTTCGGATAATTATGTGACAGCTACATACATAGCATTTGGCTCATATATGGCTACTGGGTGGGCCAATTTTCGTGAAGAGTTTGATGATTCTGTATTTCATATAAGTAATCGAAGGTGTAAATTATGCATGTGAAAATTCCAAATTGACTTAACATCCATTAATAGAGAAAAATCAAACGTAAAATTGATACAGATACGGCAAAGAGTAATAAGATCAAGGTTGTAGATCATTCCAAATTGAACGGAGATTGTGCAATCTGTTATGCGATAGGAATTTCAGAAGGTCTGCACCATTATTAAAATTGCCTGCATATTTCGATATTCTTCGGGGATAAAAAGTGAAGAATTTAATGATCTTGGATGTTTTCCGTTCGTTACAGGCTAAAACGTATAATTTTGTCAAATTTCAATTATCTTCTTTTTCTTCTGGCAGATTATGCCGCAATCTGGATTTTCGGCGAGGCGGGTAAAAATTAGGACTTTCAGAAACTAAACCAAAAATTATGCAGATGGTCATTATTACCCCTTAAACGGAAAGCTGTACGAAAATTTCGCCAAAATAGTCAGTGTAGAGGCACACAGTCGTTACGATTTGATTTATATAGATAAGGAATCTGCTCCATGTAAAACACCTTTTTGGTTATGGCCGCTGGACTTAACCTGCAAAACTGACCATTCATGATATCTCCCTTATTAATCCTCCTGACGAAAAAATGCACATGAAAAAGAGGTTTAGAGGTGGAATTCCATCACGTTTGGTCGATTTCCAGTCAGGTTGGTCTTGTTCTCTATATATTGTGCAAGAGTAAAATCACCATTTCGGTTCCCTATAAACCGCCAGTCCATTCCGGAATATGAAATGTTATTTACGTTTAAAACCTACCTTTGGACAGGTGGATGCTAAATATGAATTTTGTTTCGAATGTCTTCAGTAGTTTTCAAGCTGTAAGGAATACGCTTTACACGCACCCGCTCGTGAGTTAAGTCCGATGGGACTTGTACAAAAAAACGGTCCGTTAATGATATCTCCCTTATTAATCCTCGTATCGAAATGATGCACATGAGAAAAAAGGTTTAGAAATTAATTTCTACCAAGGCAGGTAGATTTAAATTAACGTTGGTTGTGTATATTTTGTGGAAGTGCAAAATCACTGTTTCGGTTTCGTATAAACCCCCAGTCAGTTCAGGGATTTAGAAACTATATTTGCCCTAAAATCTATCAAGGACAGGTGTATTCTGAATATGAGTATTGGTGGAAATACATCCAGTAGTTTGTAGCACTCGCGTACATACGGCGTAATTAAGGAAGAAAATAATACAGTTAAGATAGTTGAAAGTAATAGAAAATGGATTATAACTGAGGACAGCCGGAAAACGACAAATATGTAAATGCCAAGTTAATGTATTGGAAAAACAAATGCCCCTCCATAAATTATGCTAGTGTGAGTTATGGATATAATAAAACGGTAACAGAGGAGCAATTTAGGTCCATTGATTCCTAGGTAAACAAATAATAAGAAGATGACTAATGGTGTTATTATTTAATCTATTCGAAGGCGGTTATAACATCCAACGATATTCCGCCAATATCCCGCAGATAGGCCGATTGACGCCTTTCTTGCATTCTACCCAAGGAACAACCAAGAATTTAAAAGCATAATGAGGAAAATGGCAATACGTTACTTCCCTGCTGGCATGCAGTCAGAGACGTTGCCATGGTAACCTGTAGGTTAGTTGTCGGTGTGTCGGTCACTCAATGCAGAGCATGGTACCAGCAGAAAATTGTAAATTTCTCCGTCATGTAAAGAGTAAGGTAAATTATAAACATAACGAAAGTTGTTTATAATGAAGAGACGTTTCACGTACGGTAAACGAAGTTTACAGAAAATCAATAGTATAAGAGAAAATGGAGGAAAACCATTCTGGTTTTCCTATAAACACCCCGTCTATTCAAAGATTTTAAAATGATATGCATATCGAAACCTTCCCCGGGAGGAGTATGCTCTAAATGTGAAGTTTGGTTGAGATCTATCCAGCCGTTTCGACGTGATAGTGGAAAAACCATTCTCGTTTTCCTATAAACCCCCCCGTGTATTAAAGATTTTAAAATGATATGCATATCGAAACCTTCCCCGGGATGAGTATACTCTAAATATGAAATTTGGTTGAGATCCATCCAGCCGTTTCGACGTGATGGTGGAAAAACCATTCTGGTTTTCCTATAAACCCCCGTGTATTCAAGGATTTTAAAATGATATGCATATCGAAACCTTCCCCGGGATGAGTATACTCTAAATATGAAGTTTGGTTGAGATATATCCAGCCGTTTCGACGTGATGGTGGAAAACCATTCTGGTTTTCCTATAAACGCCCCGTGTATTCAAAGATTTTAAAATCATATGCATATCGAAACCTTCCCCGGGAGGAGTATACTCTAAATATGAAATTTGGTTGAGATCTATCCAGCCGTTTCGACGTGATGGTGGATAAACTATTCTGGTTTTCCTATAAACCCCCGTGTATTCAAAGATTATAAAATGATATGCATATCGAAACCTTCCCCGGGATGAGTATACTCTAAATATGAAATTTGGTTGAGATCTATCCAGCCGTTTCGACGTGATGGTGGAAAAACCATTCTGGTTTTCTTATAAACCCCCCGTGTACTCAAAGGTTTTAAAATGATATGCATATCGAAACCTTCCCCGGGATGAGTATACTCTAAATATGAAATTTGGTTGAGATCTATCCAGCCGTTTCGACGTGATGGTGGAAAAACCATTCTGGTTTTCCTATAAACCCCCCGTGTATTCAAAGATTTTAAAATGATATGCATATCGAAACCTTCCCCGGGAGGTGTATACTCTAAATATGAAGATTGGTTGAGATATATCAAGCCGTTTCGACGTGATGGTGGAAAAACCATTCTGGTTTTCCTATAAACACCCCGTGTATTCAATTTTTTTAAATAATATGCATATCGAAACCTTCCCCGGGATGAGTATACTCTAAATATGAAATTTGGTTGAGATCCATCCAGCCGTTTCGACGTGATGGTGGAAAAACCATTCTGGTTTTCCTATAAACCCCCATGTATTCAAGGATTTTAAAATGATATGCATATCGAAATCTTCCCCGGGAGGAGTATGCTCTAAATATTAAGTTTGGTTGAGATCTATCCAGCTGTTTCGACGTGATGGTAGAAAAACCATACTGGTTTTCTTATAAACCTCCGTGTAATCAAAGATTTTAAAATGATATGCATATCGAAACCTTCCCCGGGATGAGTATACTCTAAATAAAATTTTGTTGAGATCCATCCAGCCGTTTCGACGTGATGGTGGAAAAACCATTCTGGTTTTCCTATAAACCCCCCGTGTATTCAAAGATTTTAAAATAATGTGCATATCGAAACCTTCCCCGGGATGAGTATACTCTAAATATGAAATTTGGTTGAGATCCATCCAGCCGTTTCGACGTGATGGTGGAAAAACCATTCTGGTTTTCCTATAAACCCCCATGTATTCAAGGATTTTAAAATGATATGCATATCGAAATCTTCCCCGGGAGGAGTATGCTCTAAATATTAAGTTTGGTTGAGATCTATCCAGCTGTTTCGACGTGATGGTAGAAAAACCATACTGGTTTTCTTATAAACCTCCGTGTATTCAAAGATTTTAAAATGATATGCATATCAAAACCTTCCCCGGGAGGAGTATACTCTACATATGAAGTTTGGTTGAGATCTATCCAGCCGTTTCGACGTGATGGTGGATAAACTATTCTGGTTTTCCTATAAACCCCCGTGTATTCAAAGATTTTAAAATGATATGCATATCGAAACCTTCCCCGGGAGGAGTATACTCTAAATATGAAGTTTGGTTGAGATCTATCCAGCTGTTTCGACGTGATGGTGGAAAAACCATTCTGGTTTTCTTATCAACCCCCGTGTAATCAAAGATTTTAAAATGATATGCATATCGAAACCTTCCCCGGGATGAGTATACTCTAAATATGAAATTTTGTTGAGATCTATCCAGCCGTTTCGACGTGATGGTGGAAAAACCATTCTGGTTTTCCTATAAACCCCCCGTGTATTCAATGATTTTAAAATGATATGCGTATCGAAACCTTCCCCGGGAGGAGTATACTCTAAATATGAAGTTTGGTTGAGATCTACCCAGCCGCTTCGACGTGATGGTGGAAAAACCATTCTGGTTTTCCTATAAACCCCCCGTGTATTCAAAGATTTTAAAATAATGTGCATATCGAAACCTTCCCCGGGATGAGTATACTCTAAATATGGAGTTTGGTTGAGATCTATCCAGTCGCTTCGACGTGATAGTGGAAGAACCGTTCTGATTTTCCTATAAACCCCCGTGTATTCAATGATTTTAAAATGATATGCATATCGAAACCTTCCCCGGGATGAGTATACTCTAAATATGAAATTTGGTTGAGATCTATCCAGCCGTTTCGACGTGATGGTGGAAAAACCATTCTGGTTTTCCTATAACCCCCCCGTGTATTCAAAGATTTTAAAATGATATGCATATCTAATCCTTCCCCGGGAGGAGTATACTCTAAGTATGAAGTTTGGTTGAGATCTATCCAGCCGTTTCGACGTGATGGTGGAAAAACCATTCTGGTTTTCCTATAAACCCCCCGTGTATTCAAATATTTTAAAATGATATGCATATCGAAACCTTCCCCGGGAGGAGTATACTTTAAATATGAAGTTTGCTTGAGATCTATCCAGCCGTTTCGACGTGATGGTGGAAAAACCATTCTGGTTTTCTTATAAACCCCCCGTGTATTCAAAGATTTTAAAATGATATGCGTATCTAAACCTTCCCCGGGATGAGTATACTCTAAATATGAAGTTTGGTTGAGATCTATCCAGCCGTTTCGACGTGATGGTGGAACAGACAAACAGACAAACAGACAAACAGACAAACAGACAAACAGAAACGAACAACTTTATTTATAAGATTATTTTTATACCACTCCCCTCGCCCCCTGCCAAAAGGGTGCTAGGGGTGTCTTACCCTCACGCGGTTTGTCTCCTGATACTAATTGATAAGTGTACCACGTTTGGTGAAATTGCTCCAGTGGTTTAGGAGGAGATGTGTCATATACACACCCACACCCACACACCCACGCACACACATACATCAATTTTTATATATAGTAAGAAGAAGAAAATATTTTTATATGTAGTTTTTCGATTAATTTTATATCTCACCCCCTTCGCTCCCCACTTGGATTTGCAAAAAATCCGGAGTAATACTATTCATCTCAGAGACCCTGAAATCTATGGATTCGAAACTGTTTTTAATTATTTCTATATCTCACCCCACCCCCCCACCCTTTGCTCCCAACCTAAAAGGGGGCTGGATTTTAAAAAAATTCTAGAGTATCACTTTTCAACTCAGCGACCCCGAAAACTATGAATTCGACACTATTCTCGATTATTATTGTAACTACCACCCCCCTGACCCTCTCCCTTAAGGGCGCTAGGGATGGCTTACCCCCCACAGTAATCGTCTCCCGATAGTAAGTGATTCGTGTACCAAGTTTGGTTGAAATTGCTCCAGTGGTTTAGTTGGAGATGTGTCATTTACACACACACTTCCATTTCTATATATAGTAAGATTTTTACACTCGTTCTTCACCCCCTTTCCATCCCCGCCCAAAGGAGTCCTATGAGTGCCTTACACAACAGTATATTTTTTTCCCAGATATTAAGTCTTATTTGTACCTATTTTGGTTGACAGCTATGCCCAAACGTACATGCATAATCTCACTGCTCTAGAATCCTGGAGCTGACGTTGCCATGGTTACGGCAGTTCATTTCTTTATCCGATTCCTAGAGCAGGGGTAGTGTGGTGCCAATATCTCCGTAACGGTTGGTTTTAGGGCCTTAAAACATGGTTTTCGGGCCCGTAGGGCTTACCGAGTTTTGTTCTTTGCGTCAAGAGGATTAAATTGAGCTTTGTCTCGTCCTTATACGACAAATTCGATATTTTGCCTATAATAGTATAAGAGAAAATGGAGGAAAACCGTTTTTCCTATAAAACCCCCGTCTTTTCAAAGATTTTAAAATGATATGCATATCGAAACCTTCCCCGGGGTCAGTATACTCTAAATATGAAGTTTGGTTGAGATCTATCCAGCCGTTTCGACGTGATGGTGGAACAGACAAACAGACAGACAAACAGACAAACAGAAACAATTTTATTTATATAGAAGACTAGCGAATGTACCCGTGCTTCGCTACGGTATTCTACATTGTATTCGAATATCGAAGTAAATAGTGTGCATGCAGTAAATAAGATTGTTTTAAAATTGCATGTCTCTTAGCGTTATCCGAGAAAGAGCATGGGGAGGTCCCCGTACGTTGTTTCCAATGTAAAGTGTTTGTTATGGATTTGTGATATAACGGCAGGCTCACTGCCTACTGCCATTCACAATCGAGTTGGGACGTTTACGTTATAATTGCAGGCCCCATTGCCTACTATGCGGACAGAATCGATTTGGGGAGTTCTCGTTAAAATGGCAGCCCCCCTTTCCTACTTCCAGACAGATTAGAGTTTTTATTATAATGGCATGCAATTACCCTACTACCACTCGAAATTAAGTTGTGCAGTTATCATTATAATGTCAGGCCCATTTTCCTACTTTCAGCCAGCTTACTGCCAGTCACACCAAGTTGGTGAGTTTCCATCAAAATAGCAGGCCACTATGCCTAATGCCAGTCACATTTTAGATGAGGACATTTCTTTATAATGGCGGGCACCCTTGCCTACTGCCAAACACAATCGGGTAGGGGAGTTTTAAACAAAACTGCATACTCACTTGCCTTCTGCAAGTCAAATCGAGAAGTGAACTATTCATTACAATTGTAGACCTTCCTTACTAATGACAGTTACACAGGAGTTGGAGAAGGAACCCTTTCATACTGCCAGTCAAAGTCGGTGTGGGGAGTACTGATTACAATAGCAGACCCACCCTTTCTCGATCGCTACAAATCGACATCAGTGAATATATATAGATCGACATACGAAACTATATGCGTGTTTACAATACTGAAGACCTTCATTTACAGATTAACTGCTACTAAACGTACGTCATATCGACAAAGGATTATACCATAAGACACGCCGGATTTAGTGGCCTAAATGGCTGGTCCTATGATATGTAATCTATTCTTGGGTCAGATTGAGTTAGAAACGTGGAACAGGGTAACGTTCTTGTAAGATTATCTCACATTACATTACTTTTCGGATAATTATGTGACAGCTATATACATAGCATTTGGCTCATATATGGCTACTGGGTGGGCCAATTTTCGTGAAGAGTTTGATGATTCTGTATTTCATATAAGTAATCGAAGGTGTAAATTATGCATGTGAAAATTCCAAATTGACTTAACATCCATTAATAGAGAAAAATCAAACGTAAAATTGATACAGATACGGCAAAGAGTAATAAGACCAAGGTTGTAGATCATTCCAAATTGAACGGAGATTGTGCAATCTGTTATGCGATAGGAATTTCAGAAGGTCTGCACCATTATTAAAATTGCCTGCATATTTCGATATTCTTCGGGGATAAAAAGTGAAGAATTTAATGATCTTGGATGTTTTCCGTTCGTTACAGGCTAAAACGTATAATTTTGTCAAATTTCAATTATCTTCTTCTTCTTTTGGCAGATTATGCCGCAATCTGGATTTTCGGCGAGGCGGGTAAAAATTAGGACTTTCAGAAACTAAACCAAAAATTATGCAGATGGTCATTATTACCCCTTAAACGGAAAGCTGTACGAAAATTTCGCCAAAATAGTCAGTGTAGAGGCACACAGTCGTTACGATTTGATTTATATAGATAAGAAATCTGCTCCATGTAAAACATCTTTCTGGTTATGGCCGCTGGACTTAACCTGCAAAACTGACCATTCATGATATCTCCCTTATTAATCCTCCTGACGAAAAAATGCACATGAAAAAAAGGTTTAGAGGTGGAATTCCATCACGTTTGGTCGATTTCCAGTCAGGTTGGTCTTGTTCTCTATATATTGTGCAAGAGTAAAATCACCATTTCGGTTCCCTATAAACCGCCAGTCCATTCCGGAATATGAAATGTTATTTACGTTTAAAACCTACCTTTGGACAGGTGGATGCTAAATATGAATTTTGGTTCGAATGTCTTCAGTAGTTTTCAAGTTGTAAGGAATACGCTTTACACGCACCCGCTCGTGAGTTAAGTCCGATGGGACTTGTACAAAAAAACGGTCCGTTAATGATATCTCCCTTATTAATCCTCGTATCGAAATGATGCACATGAGAAAAAAGGTTTAGAAATTAATTTCTACCAAGGCAGGTAGATTTAAATTAACGTTGGTTGTGTATATTTTGTGGAAGTGCAAAATCACTGTTTCGGTTTCGTATAAACCCCCAGTCAGTTCAGGGATTTAGAAACAATATTTGCCCTAAAATCTATCAAGGACAGGTGTATTCTAAATATGAGTATTGGTGGAAATACATCCAGTAGTTTGTAGCACTCGCGTACATACGGCGTAATTAAGGAAGAAAATAATACAGTTAAGATAGTTGAAAGTAATAGAAAATGGATTATAACTGAGGACAGCCGGAAAACGACAAATATGTAAATGCCAAGTTAATGTATTGGAAAAACAAATGCCCCTCCATAAATTATGCTAGTGTGAGTTATGGATATAATAAAACGGTAACAGAGGAGCAATTTAGGTCCATTGATTCCTAGGTAAACAAATAATAAGAAGATGACTAATGGTGTTATTATTTAATCTATTCGAAGGCGGTTATAACATCCAACGATATTCCGCCAATATCCCGCAGATAGGCCGATTGACGCCTTTCTTGCATTCTACCCAAGGAACAACCAAGAATTTAAAAGAATAATGAGGAAAATGGCAATACGTTACTTCCCTGCTGGCATGCAGTCAGAGACGTTGCCATGGTAACCTGTAGGTTCGTTGTCGGTCTGTCGGTCACTCAATGCAGAGCATGGTACCAGCAGAAAATTGTAAATTTCTCCGTCATGTAAAGAGTAAGGTCAATTATAAACATAACGAAAGTTGTTTATAATGAAGAGACGTTTCACGTACGGTAAACGAAGTTTACAGAAAATCAATAGTATAAGAGAAAATGGAGGAAAACCATTCTGGTTTTCCAATAAACACCCCGTCTATTCAAAGATTTTAAAATGATATGCATATCGAAACCTTCCCCGGGAGGAGTATGCTCTAAATGTGAAGTTTGGTTGAGATCTATCCAGCCGTTTCGACGTGATAGTGGAAAAACCATTCTGGTTTTCCTATAAACCCCCGTGTATTAAAGATTTTAAAATGATATGCATATCGAAACCTTCCCCGGGATGAGTATACTCTAAATATGAAATTTGGTTGAGATCCATCCAGCCGTTTCGACGTGATGGTGGAAAAACCATTCTGGTTTTCCTATAAACCCCCCGTGTATTCAAGGATTTTAAAATGATATGCATATCGAAACCTTCCCCGGGATGAGTATACTCTAAATATGAAGTTTGGTTGAGATATATCCAGCCGTTTCGACGTGATGGTGGAAAAACCATTCTGGTTTTCCTATAAACGCCCCGTGTATTCAAAGATTTTAAAATAATATGCGTATCGAAACCTTCCCCGGGAGGAGTATACTCTAAATATGAAGTTTGGTTGAGATCTACCCAGCCGCTTCGACGTGATGGTGGAAAAACCATTCTGGTTTTCCTATAAACCCCCCGTGTATTCAAAGATTTTAAAATAATAAGCATATCGAAACCTTCCCAGGGATGAGTATACTCTAAATATGGAGTTTGGTTGAGATCTATAGAGTCGTTTCGAAGTGATGGTGGAAAAACCGTTCTGATTTTCCTATAAACCCCCGTGTATTCAATGATTTTAAAATGATATGCATATCGAAACCTTCCCCGGGATGAGTATACTCTAAATATGAAATTTGGTTGAGATCTATCCAGCCGTTTCGACGTGATGGTGGAAAAACCATTCTGGTTTTCCTATAACCCCCCCCCGTGTATTCAAAGATTTTAAAATGATATGCATATCTAATCCTTCCCCGGGATGAGTATACTCTAAGTATGAAGTTTGGTTGAGATCTATCCAGCCGTTTCGACGTGATGGTGGAAAAACCATTCTGGTTTTCCTATAAACCCCCCGTGTATTCAAATATTTTAAAATGATATGCATATCGAAACCTTCCCCGGGAGGAGTATACTCTAAATATGAAGTTTGCTTGAGATCTATCCAGCCGTTTCGACGTGATGGTGGAAAAACCATTCTGGTTTTCTTATAAACCCCCCGTGTATTCAAAGATTTTAAAATGATATGCGTATCTAAACCTTCCCCGGGATGAGTATACTCTAAATATGAAGTTTGGTTGAGATCTATCCAGCCGTTTCGACGTGATGGTGGAACAGACAAACAGACAAACAGACAAACAGAAACGAACAACTTTATTTATAAGATTATTTTTATACCACTCCCCTCGCCCCCTGCCAAAAGGGTGCTAGGGGTGTCTTACCCTCACGCGGTTTGTCTCCTGATACTAATTGATAAGTGTACCACGTTTGGTGAAATTGCTCCAGTGGTTTAGGAGGAGATGTGTCATATACACACCCACACCCACACACCCACGCACACACATACATCAATTTTTATATATAGTAAGAAGAAGAAGATAATATTTTTGTATGTAGTTTTTCGATTAATTTTATATCTCACCCCCTTCGCTCCCCACTTGGATTTGCAAAAAATCCGGAGTAATACTATTCATCTCAGAGACCCTGAAATCTATGGATTCGAAACTGTTTTTAATTATTTCTATATCTCACCTCACCCCCCCCCCTTTGCTCCCAACCTAAAAGGGGGCTGGATTTTAAAAAAATTCTAGAGTATTACTTTTCAACTCAGCGACCCCGAAAACTATGAATTCGACACTATTCTCGATTATTATTGTAACTACCACCCCCCTGACCCTCTCCCTTAAGGGCGCCAGGGATGGCTTACCCCCCACAGTGCTCGTCTCCCGATAGTAAGTGATACGTGTACCAAGTTTGGTTGAAATTGCTCCAGTGGTTTAGTTGGAGATGTGTCATTTACACACACACTTCCATTTCTATATATAGTAAGATTTTTACACTCGTTCTTCACCCCCTTTCCATCCCCGCCCAAAGGAGTCCTATGAGTGCCTTACACAACAGTATATTTTTTTCCCAGATATTAAGTCTTATTTGTACCTATTTTGGTTGACAGCTATGCCCAAACGTACATGCATAATCTCACTGCTCTAGAATCCTGGAGCTGACGTTGCCATGGTTACGGCAGTTCATTTCTTTATCCGATTCCTAGAGCAGGGGTAGTGTGGTGCCAATATCTCCGTAACGGTTGGTTTTAGGGCCTTAAAACATGGTCTTCGGGCCCGTAGGGCTTACCGAGTTTTGTTCTTTGCGTCAAGAGGATTAAATTGAGCTTTGTCTCGTCCTTATACGACAAATTCGATATTTTGCCTATAATAGTATAAGAGAAAATGGAGGAAAACCGTTTTTCCTATAAAACCCCCGTCTTTTCAAAGATTTTAAAATGATATGCATATCGAAACCTTCCCCGGGGTCAGTATACTCTAAATATGAAGTTTGGTTGAGATCTATCCAGCCGTTTCGACGTGATGGTGGAACAGACAAACAGACAGACAAACAGACAAACAGAAACAATTTTATTTATATAGAAGACTAGCGAATGTACCCGTGCTTCGCTACGGTATTCTACATTGTATTCGAATATCGAAGTAAATAGTGTGCATGCAGTAAATAAGATTGTTTTAAAATTGCATGTCTCTTAGCGTTATCCGAGAAAGAGCATGGGGAGGTCCCCGTACGTTGTTTCCAATGTAAAGTGTTTGTTATGGATTTGTGATATAACGGCAGGCTCACTGCCTACTGCCATTCACAATCGAGTTGGGACGTTTACGTTATAATTGCAGGCCCCATTGCCTACTATGCGGACAGAATCGATTTGGGGAGTTCTCGTTAAAATGGCAGCCCCCCTTTCCTACTTCCAGACAGATTAGAGTTTTTATTATAATGGCATGCAATTACCCTACTACCACTCGAAATTAAGTTGTGCAGTTATCATTATAATGTCAGGCCCATTTTCCTACTTTCAGCCAGCTTACTGCCAGTCACACCAAGTTGGTGAGTTTCCATCAAAATAGCAGGCCACTATGCCTAATGCCAGTCACATTTTAGATGAGGACATTTCTTTATAATGGCGGGCACCCTTGCCTACTGCCAAACACAATCGGGTAGGGGAGTTTTAAACAAAACTGCATACTCACTTGCCTTCTGCAAGTCAAATCGAGAAGTGAACTATTCATTACAATTGTAGACCTTCCTTACTAATGACAGTTACACAGGAGTTGGAGAAGGAACCCTTTCATACTGCCAGTCAAAGTCGGTGTGGGGAGTACTGATTACAATAGCAGACCCACCCTTTCTCGATCGCTACAAATCGACATCAGTGAATATATATAGATCGACATACGAAACTATATGCGTGTTTACAATACTGAAGACCTTCATTTACAGATTAACTGCTACTAAACGTACGTCATATCGACAAAGGATTATACCATAAGACACGCCGGATTTAGTGGCCTAAATGGCTGGTCCTATGATATGTAATCTATTCTTGGGTCAGATTGAGTTAGAAACGTGGAACAGGGTAACGTTCTTGTAAGATTATCTCACATTACATTACTTTTCGGATAATTATGTGACAGCTATATACATAGCATTTGGCTCATATATGGCTACTGGGTGGGCCAATTTTCGTGAAGAGTTTGATGATTCTGTATTTCATATAAGTAATCGAAGGTGTAAATTATGCATGTGAAAATTCCAAATTGACTTAACATCCATTAATAGAGAAAAATCAAACGTAAAATTGATACAGATACGGCAAAGAGTAATAAGACCAAGGTTGTAGATCATTCCAAATTGAACGGAGATTGTGCAATCTGTTATGCGATAGGAATTTCAGAAGGTCTGCACCATTATTAAAATTGCCTGCATATTTCGATATTCTTCGGGGATAAAAAGTGAAGAATTTAATGATCTTGGATGTTTTCCGTTCGTTACAGGCTAAAACGTATAATTTTGTCAAATTTCAATTATCTTCTTCTTCTTTTGGCAGATTATGCCGCAATCTGGATTTTCGGCGAGGCGGGTAAAAATTAGGACTTTCAGAAACTAAACCAAAAATTATGCAGATGGTCATTATTACCCCTTAAACGGAAAGCTGTACGAAAATTTCGCCAAAATAGTCAGTGTAGAGGCACACAGTCGTTACGATTTGATTTATATAGATAAGAAATCTGCTCCATGTAAAACATCTTTCTGGTTATGGCCGCTGGACTTAACCTGCAAAACTGACCATTCATGATATCTCCCTTATTAATCCTCCTGACGAAAAAATGCACATGAAAAAAAGGTTTAGAGGTGGAATTCCATCACGTTTGGTCGATTTCCAGTCAGGTTGGTCTTGTTCTCTATATATTGTGCAAGAGTAAAATCACCATTTCGGTTCCCTATAAACCGCCAGTCCATTCCGGAATATGAAATGTTATTTACGTTTAAAACCTACCTTTGGACAGGTGGATGCTAAATATGAATTTTGGTTCGAATGTCTTCAGTAGTTTTCAAGTTGTAAGGAATACGCTTTACACGCACCCGCTCGTGAGTTAAGTCCGATGGGACTTGTACAAAAAAACGGTCCGTTAATGATATCTCCCTTATTAATCCTCGTATCGAAATGATGCACATGAGAAAAAAGGTTTAGAAATTAATTTCTACCAAGGCAGGTAGATTTAAATTAACGTTGGTTGTGTATATTTTGTGGAAGTGCAAAATCACTGTTTCGGTTTCGTATAAACCCCCAGTCAGTTCAGGGATTTAGAAACAATATTTGCCCTAAAATCTATCAAGGACAGGTGTATTCTAAATATGAGTATTGGTGGAAATACATCCAGTAGTTTGTAGCACTCGCGTACATACGGCGTAATTAAGGAAGAAAATAATACAGTTAAGATAGTTGAAAGTAATAGAAAATGGATTATAACTGAGGACAGCCGGAAAACGACAAATATGTAAATGCCAAGTTAATGTATTGGAAAAACAAATGCCCCTCCATAAATTATGCTAGTGTGAGTTATGGATATAATAAAACGGTAACAGAGGAGCAATTTAGGTCCATTGATTCCTAGGTAAACAAATAATAAGAAGATGACTAATGGTGTTATTATTTAATCTATTCGAAGGCGGTTATAACATCCAACGATATTCCGCCAATATCCCGCAGATAGGCCGATTGACGCCTTTCTTGCATTCTACCCAAGGAACAACCAAGAATTTAAAAGAATAATGAGGAAAATGGCAATACGTTACTTCCCTGCTGGCATGCAGTCAGAGACGTTGCCATGGTAACCTGTAGGTTCGTTGTCGGTCTGTCGGTCACTCAATGCAGAGCATGGTACCAGCAGAAAATTGTAAATTTCTCCGTCATGTAAAGAGTAAGGTCAATTATAAACATAACGAAAGTTGTTTATAATGAAGAGACGTTTCACGTACGGTAAACGAAGTTTACAGAAAATCAATAGTATAAGAGAAAATGGAGGAAAACCATTCTGGTTTTCCAATAAACACCCCGTCTATTCAAAGATTTTAAAATGATATGCATATCGAAACCTTCCCCGGGAGGAGTATGCTCTAAATGTGAAGTTTGGTTGAGATCTATCCAGCCGTTTCGACGTGATAGTGGAAAAACCATTCTGGTTTTCCTATAAACCCCCGTGTATTAAAGATTTTAAAATGATATGCATATCGAAACCTTCCCCGGGATGAGTATACTCTAAATATGAAATTTGGTTGAGATCCATCCAGCCGTTTCGACGTGATGGTGGAAAAACCATTCTGGTTTTCCTATAAACCCCCCGTGTATTCAAGGATTTTAAAATGATATGCATATCGAAACCTTCCCCGGGATGAGTATACTCTAAATATGAAGTTTGGTTGAGATATATCCAGCCGTTTCGACGTGATGGTGGAAAAACCATTCTGGTTTTCCTATAAACGCCCCGTGTATTCAAAGATTTTAAAATAATATGCATATCGAAACCTTCCCCGGGAGGAGTATACTCTAAATATGAAATTTGGTTGAGATCTATCCAGCCGTTTCGACGTGATGGTGGATAAACTATTCTGGTTTTCCTATAAACCCCCGTGTATTCAAAGATTATAAAATGATATGCATATCGAAACCTTCCCCGGGATGAGTATACTCTAAATATGAAATTTGGTTGAGATCTATCCAGCCGTTTCGACGTGATGGTGGAGAAACCATTCTGGTTTTCTTATAAACCCCCCGTGTACTCAAAGGTTTTAAAATGATATGCATATCGAAACCTTCCCCGGGATGAGTATACTCTAAATATGAAATTTGGTTGAGATCTATCCAGCCGTTTCGACGTGATGGTGGAAAAACCATTCTGGTTTTCCTATAAACCCCCCGTGTATTCAAAGATTTTAAAATGATATGCATATCGAAACCTTCCCCGGGAGGAGTATACTCTAAATATGAAGATTGGTTGAGATATATCCAGCCGTTTCGACGTGATGGTGGAAAAACCATTCTGGTTTTCCTATAAACACCCCGTGTATTCAAATTTTTTTAAATAATATGCATATCGAAACCTTCCCCGGGATGAGGATACTCTAAATATGAAATTTGGTTGAGATCCATCCAGCCGTTTCGACGTGATGGTGGAAAAACCATTCTGGTTTTCCTATAAACCCCCGTGTATTCAAGGATTTTAAAATGATATGCATATCGAAATCTTCCCCGGGAGGAGTATGCTCTAAATATTAAGTTTGGTTGAGATCTATCCAGCTGTTTCGACGTGATGGTAGAAAAACCATACTGGTTTTCTTATAAACCTCCGTGTAATCAAAGATTTTAAAATGATATGCATATCGAAACCTTCCCCGGGATGAGTATACTCTAAATAAAATTTTGTTGAGATCCATCCAGCCGTTTCGACGTGATGGTGGAAAAACCATTCTGGTTTTCCTATAAACCCCCCGTGTATTCAAAGATTTTAAAATGATATGCATATCAAAACCTTCCCCGGGAGGAGTATACTCTACATATGAAGTTTGGTTGAGATCTATCCAGCCGTGTCTACGTGATGGTGGAGAAACTATTCTGGTTTTCCTATAAACCCCCGTGTATTCAAAGATTTTAAAATGATATGCATATCGAAACCTTCCCCGGGAGGAGTATACTCTAAATATGAAGTTTGGTTGAGATCTATCCAGCTGTTTCGACGTGATGGTGGAAAAACCGTTCTGATTTTCCTATAAACCCCCGTGTATTCAATGATTTTAAAATGATATGCATATCGAAACCTTCCCCGGGATGAGTATACTCTAAATATGAAATTTGGTTGAGATCTATCCAGCCGTTTCGACGTGATGGTGGAAAAACCATTCTGGTTTTCCTATAACCCCCCCCCCCCGTGTATTCAAAGATTTTAAAATGATATGCATATCTAATCCTTCCCCGGGAGGAGTATACTCTAAGTATGAAGTTTGGTTGAGATCTATCCAGCCGTTTCGACGTGATGGTGGAAAAACCATTCTGGTTTTCCTATAAACCCCCCCTGTATTCAAATATTTTAAAATGATATGCATATCGAAACCTTCCCCGGGAGGAGTATACTCTAAATATGAAGTTTGCTTGAGATCTATCCAGCCGTTTCGACGTGATAGTAGAAAAACCATTCTGGTTTTCTTATAAACCCCCCGTGTATTCAAAGATTTTAAAATGATATGCGTATCTAAACCTTCCCCGGGATGAGTATACTCTAAATATGAAGTTTGGTTGAGATCTATCCAGCCGTTTCGACGTGATGGTGGAACAGACAAACAGACAAACAGACAAACAGAAACGAACAACTTTATTTATAAGATTATTTTTATACCACTCCCCTCGCCCCCTGCCAAAAGGGTGCTAGGGGTGTCTTACCCTCACGCGGTTTGTCTCCTGATACTAATTGATAAGTGTACCACGTTTGGTGAAATTGCTCCAGTGGTTTAGGAGGAGATGTGTCATATACACACCCACACCCACACACCCACGCACACACATACATCAATTTTTATATATAGTAAGAAGAAGAAGATAATATTTTTATATGTAGTTTTTCGATTAATTTTATATCTCACCCCCTTCGCTCCCCACTTGGATTTGCAAAAAATCCGGAGTAATACTATTCATCTCAGAGACCCTGAAATCTATGGATTCGAAACTGTTTTTAATTATTTCTATATCTCACCCCACCCCCCCCACCCTTTGCTCCCAACCTAAAAGGGGGCTGGATTTTAAAAAAATTCTAGAGTATCACTTTTCAACTCAGCGACCCCGAAAACTATGAATTCGACACTATTCTCGATTATTATTGTAACTACCACCCCCCTGACCCTCTCCCTTAAGGGCGCTAGGGATGGCTTACCCCCCACAGTGATCGTCTCCCGATAGTAAGTGATTCGTGTACCAAGTTTGGTTGAAATTGCTCCAGTGGTTTAGTTGGAGATGTGTCATTTACACACACACTTCCATTTCTATATATAGTAAGATTTTTACACTCGTTCTTCACCCCCTTTCCATCCCCGCCCAAAGGAGTCCTATGAGTGCCTTACACAACAGTATATTTTTTTCCCAGATATTAAGTCTTATTTGTACCTATTTTGGTTGACAGCTATGCCCAAACGTACATGCATAATCTCACTGCTCTAGAATCCTGGAGCTGACGTTGCCATGGTTACGGCAGTTCATTTCTTTATCCGATTCCTAGAGCAGGGGTAGTGTGGTGCCAATATCTCCGTAACGGTTGGTTTTAGGGCCTTAAAACATGGTTTTCGGGCCCGTAGGGCTTACCGAGTTTTGTTCTTTGCGTCAAGAGGATTAAATTGAGCTTTGTCTCGTCCTTATACGACAAATTCGATATTTTGCCTATAATAGTATAAGAGAAAATGGAGGAAAACCGTTTTTCCTATAAAACCCCCGTCTTTTCAAAGATTTTAAAATGATATGCATATCGAAACCTTCCCCGGGGTCAGTATACTCTAAATATGAAGTTTGGTTGAGATCTATCCAGCCGTTTCGACGTGATGGTGGAACAGACAAACAGACAGACAAACAGACAAACAGAAACAATTTTATTTATATATATATAATAAATATATATATATATATAGATATGTGTGTTATTCACTCCTGGAAATTGCAATATAATAATAATAATAATAATAATAATAGTAATAATAATAATAATAATAATAATAATAATAACGGTACGGCTTCAGGTACCGCGTGCACAGGCAATTTAATTTGACGGCATCAAGTCTGCCAGTCCGTGAATTTCGACGTTCCGTTTTATTAGCAGATGGAAAAGTAAACCGTATCTCTCTTAGGTGATCTATGGCTGAGTTTAATTTTGCAAACACCAATTATTACCAGGGACCTTTTACATGCTGAGATCGTACAACATGGAGCTTCCGAATGGAATTTTTCCTCCCTTCTAAAATTCGACTACCTCTGACGGGTTTGAACTCGCAATCGTGGGTTCCGGGGGGCCTACTGCATGATTACAGGTGTAGCATATTCTTTGATATCCTGAGGCACATGTTTCATTCATTGTCTGTCAAAGTACGACCGAGAGGACATTGCTTCACAAGCAGTGGGAGATTATACAACATGTTCTCTGTTTCTCCCCGCTGAGAACCGAGATTGAGACAAGCATGATATAGAATGCCAACTGTGTTAGCTTTCTCTGAGGATGAATTGTAATGTTTCGTACGAATTCCGGCGTATTAAAATTTACTGGTGACACATTTGTGGCTTTCCACCTGTTCCAAAAATAAACAGCCACAGATCATCATGCAGCATCCAGTTCTCGAAGGGTGTGCCGCGAAGAAAATAATACTTTAGGAAATTATAAACACACAAAAACAGGCGTGAATATTAAATATTTTAGTATTGCTATTTTTGTCAATTTTGGACAACTACAGAAAGCCAGAGTTAACTGAAAATGGAGGATTATAGACGTGCTAATTTACAGAAGCTTCCAGACTGAAGTCTGGAATGATAACAGTCTGGGCCGATGACCTTCGATGTTAGGTCCCTTTAAACAACAAGCATCATCATCATCATCATCATCATCATAACAGTCTAATGAAGATGTATGTTAAATTTTAAATGGCCAATGTATATAATGCAAAATAAGCCCGTCTAGTGTCCATTGTGTCGTATTCTATATGGATTGACATCGTGTTTAGCCGGTTTGAGTCCCGTTGGCCGAAAAATGTTCACCATCTGAATGTTGGCCGGCAGGGAAGGAGAGATAGTGGCATAAAGTTTCTAATTACTAGACTCCGTGCCCAAAGCCTTGATTTAATTCCAAACCTCTCCTCAGTGTTCATATGGAGTGAGGGTATATGACGCTGTTGACGGTGATTCGTCCGTTGGATGGGGACGTAAAGCTTTGAGCAAATCCCTTGTTGTTATTCGACAGGAGTAGGCTACGTGCCGACACCGGGTTTCACCTTCTCCCTACCTCATTACCATAATCATCCCGCATCCAGACACGCAGCACCAGGTGAGCCGAACATATCCTCGGACACTCCCGGCACTAAAAGCCATACGATAAGTAAACAAGCAATGCTAAATGTTAAAAATGAAACAATAAACTTCTTATTTCAAATTATTAGAAGCCACATTCTCTAGTGATTGTTTGAAATTCCAATTTGCCACGTTATTAAGCTTCTCGTCATCCTGATATCGTGCTGACAGTGATGGTGACAGTTGTAATGTACATGTGATCAGCGATAGTGTCGACGATAACACTGCAGTTAGTTCCGCGTGCTGGGCCCTCTTCCGGTAATCCCTGTACTGTCCACCACCTGCACGCTGCGGGGTTGTTTGCTTTGCTGAGCGGTCAGCTCGCAAATCCAAGACTTACGGCTGCCCCGGCCAGCTCAACATCTCGGTCAATGGAACACGACTCTCAGATCTGGGGTTTATATAAAGTGTATAGAGATAGGAGTGAGAGAGAGGTTATGCACTCATGGACACACGTGGAGTCTGACCACAAGCACAAGAGCACGTGCACTCAGTCTACCATTCAAATGGAACGGCCCAATATATACGTATATCTTGAAGTGTCCCTAGTTTATCCATAAATCAAGTGCAACTCGTAAAACACGGTGATATAGTAGATAATTATTATGTATTTATCCAGTTCCTCCTCGTACTCCTTCTTTTCTTTCTGTTTATACCAGGTGATCTTGACGGTGACAAGGAACTTGTTGAATTTATTTCTGTCCCTTGCATTTTGAAAATTTGTTCAGTTATTTTAACGGCTGCCATTAGGAGAAAGTTCTTTGTCGATCGACTCCACAGACTACTTGTGGCCGGGCGCAAAGAGAATAAGTAAGAGTCGACACTCAACGTTATTTTTAACTTCTGTACACAGCGGCTGCCGCAAAGACTACCGGGAATTGCATGTTAGCTCTCGTAGTGGTCGTAGGGAAAACTAAAATTACCGGGCGGGCGATTTAAATCGTTTAGCGCGGGTCGCGTCGGGTACCCAGGTTCTCACCCTCCCTCCCCACTCTTAAATATATTCATTTCTTTTCTTTCATATCTTTCTTCTTCTTTCCTTTCTTTCTCTTACCTTTTTTTTTTTTTGGAATACTTCATTCTGAACAATGATACACCTAAAGGTTGACCTGTGCTTTATTATTATTATTATTATTTATATTTTTCTTTTTTTTTCTTGCTGGAGAAAAGAAGCTTACCAGCCTGTGCTGCTTATTATAATTTTATTTTTACTAATTCACAAAGCCACGAAGGAAGGGATTAACTGGACTGACCTGTGCTGCTTTTTTCTGCTGAGGAAAAAAGAAGCTAACTTGCAAAGGGAGGGAGGGAGGGAGGGAGGGAGGAAGTGACCAGAAGGTGAGTGGGATTGGCAATAATTATCTCTGATTATGAACTACGACAGAAATAGACACTAACATCACCTCGTACCTCGGTCCCCTTTAACACACACTGAGCCAACCTCAATAGTCAATAGTATTATGCAGAAAATGAAATATAAATACAATGTAAGAAAGAAAGCTATACACAGGAACCAAAATGATTAAAGGAAACCTATATGCTAAGGAAGGAGTTTTTAGGATTCAAAGGTAAATTGAAATTAAACATGATCTTTTGATTTATGGAGCTATATTCTACCTACTATCCACAGTATTACAGGTATAAAAATTGTGTAGAAATTGCCACAAATTTTTTGTGATATCATAATTTCATTAAGTTACATTCAGTAGTGTTAATCATGAATTAATATTCATCAGCCAGAAAACTATACAATACAACACAAAATCATTCATTTATGAAGGAAAGTCTGGAACTGTCAAGTTACAACATAATAAATACTTTTCTCTCTTTTTGGAGTCTAACGTTGCACTGACACGTCAAAAGCTTATGGCAACACCATTTGTATTATCTCAAGAAACTTACTATATGATACATCTTTCAGTCTGTCAAATGAGGCATGTAGGGCCACACACTGAGTAATATTGAGATTTGTACTTCTTTTGTATCTGCTAGAGGATGGCAAGTCTCTGGCAGAGTAGTGTTTGAAGAAACCAAGACATGATAGCACATACTCTGTTCCTACATATTGCATCAAAACACAGCATATCATTCAATCAGTCATTTGCATTTAGATAATAAACCATGTCAAGCTACAAAATTGTATGCATTCCTTGTATTTACAGTACTTAACAATGTTCTATTTCATGTGACAGTAAGATATCTAAATTTCTCTGTTACATGGAAAAGGATAGAATCATGAATATGTTTATGGGCTTAAAAGACAAGAAAGCGATTACAGATTCTGTGATTGTTCCCCTCTTACAACATGCAGGAAGTACAAATAATGCTTCCTTTCAGTCCATCCGCAGGGGAGGAGTTCCAATAAATTGAAAGAAATATGTAGCATCAGGATCTACGTACAATAATATGGCAGCTGATCCAGCACAAAACAATCGCATGCCACGTCACAAAATAGCTCAACCCATTAAGATCTACGTTCAAGGAATTGGTCGCTAATTTATATACAGTATTATGAACAACATGCTGCTACCTTCCGCAACATTACCGTGTGCAAGGGGCTTTGCTGTGACCTAATCAAAATGCCAGTCAAAGGCAGTGGAAATTCACTTCAAATACGGTGCCATTTGTACCTACTGTATATCAAAGGCAGAAATCTGTGTCAGTGGTTGCAGAGTAGGCTAATCCATGGTCTGACAGCACTGCACTCTGACCGGCCAACCGAATAGAGGAAGGATGGCCATGGCTTTACACCTCTGCATTTGAGACACAGAAAGAGGCTGTTTCCCTACCACTGGCTGTCCTGAGAATGGTTTTCCTTTCGCCTGCAGTAAGGCGAATGATGGGACAGTTCCTAGTATATGTCAAGGCCACCAAACATCTCGCCTTCACCACAAATCTCCTTGCCTAAGATGATGATGCTTGTTGTTTAAAGGGACCTAACATCTAGGTCATCGGCCCCTAATGGTATGAAATGAGATAAATATAATAACAATTTCAAAGTCCAAAATCATCTACTGAGCAGGGTTCAAAACACAATGACGAAGAATGAATGGATGGATATGAATTTAGAACAATCAGTGGATCCGACCTGTAATGCCCCACATTCCCAGCAACTAGCGTTAAGCAGTAGTATTACTGACCAAGGGACTGCTTCTAAAGCACAATCCTGAATCGATGATGCTTGTAATCTAAAGGGGTCCAAAAACCAGGTCATCAGCCCCTCATAATGGTATTTATCGCTGGGAAAGTAGAACCACGGTATTTGTCATGTTGCGATACTAATCAAAAGTAGCGTAGACTCTTGGATGGTACTACTCACAGGTAATGTAATGCGCACATGTAACACAAACCCATGGCGTTTCTCACATTGCGGCGCAATTTACAGGCAACGCAAACCTATGGTGTTCCTTACCTAGGTGTACTAATCATAGGGACTCGTACTATCCAGGTGTTAAATTTTCATAATTTCTGTCACAAGAAAATGGCTGAACAGAATTCATTGAAAATTGGTGTTTTATGTCGGGGAATATGCCACTACAATGTAGGCTATAAATAATTTTATTCACCCTGGATGATTGGTCCTATTGAAAAGAACTACATAACAAAAGTTATAAAGAATGCAATTTCCGATCATTTATGTCTTATTCAGTTTTATCGCACCGACTACGATAAGAGTGGTGGTGGTGGTGATTATTATTTCAAGAGGAAGTACAACCAGGCAACAGTCCTCTATATATTAGTAATCGGAGAGAAGAAATCGAAGGGGGTCGACACTACGAAAAAATGGAGATATTGGCCTAAGAAAGACCAGGGCCATGAAGGGCGTGAAAATAAGACTCTCTAGGCTTCCATACGTAATACAGTCGGGGTCAGAAAAGAACAGGTGGTGACCGAGGTAGATGGGATTTTGGTAGATGAAAGTGAGGAGCCTGGCACAAGTGGAAGCAATGCCAGGATTCACCTAAGTGCTCCACGGATGCCTACCCAAGCTCGGAGCCCCCATGGCACCCTTTATAGTTGCCTCTTACATCAGGCAGGGGATGCCGTGGGTATTATTGTACTGCCCCCACTCACAGGGGGAGAACTACGGTAAGGAAAGTTTGCACAATTGTTAGCATCACATCAAATGAGTTACCAACATCACAAAATTCACAAATACTAATTTAGTTACTTGCACACTGAATACATACCAGTACACATTTCTGTTGAGGAAGATGTGCATACAAATTGCAAATAAGAGAGGAGAGAGATCATAAAATATTTCCTGTGTTCTGATGAGAAATTGTTTCAAAAATACAATATTTTCAGTGAAAATACCTTTGTTAGAAATGGATGCTTAAACCAAAACTAAGACTTCTTTATAAAATTCATCCAGACAATATCACATGACACTTCCACTTGAGTATTTGATCATTATCACACAATTCTACAGAAATTATGAGCTCATATAAAGGAACAGACTATGAGGACAGTAAACCACACGTTTGAAACTTTCATTGTTCTGAAAAATAACGCCACAGTTTTTCACTTCCCATTTAGCAGATATGCTTAATGCTCCTTATAATATTAATAATAATAAAAAATGTCCCATGAAGTTTAAATAAGATGTTCGATTATACAACTCTACGGTAGGAATTTACAGAAGTCATTATGATTGCAATTAAGACAAATGGAGCCTGAAACATGCATATGTTTGGCATATTTTGAATTAGAACACAGAACATGAATATACTTGTTTTCCACCTTTATGAACAATTATAATCATGCTATGGGCTTCATAACGATGTCTCATTTTTTTGGCTATGAGTTTTATATAGCACCGATTGATGGCAACGATGGAATGGGTCTCAGAAGGAAGCAGCTGTGGCCTTAATTAAGGTACGGCCTTAGTATATCTGCCTGCCTAATGCAAAGAAGGGAAACCATCTTCACTGTTGCTGTCAGTGGGACTCGAACACACCACTGCCCAAGTGCAATCTCACAGATATGTGACCACACTGTGTAGCCTACGTGCTGGGTGTTTTGTAATACAAAATTAAAAACTTTAATACCCAATCATTACGATTTTGCAAATTGAAAGGACCTTTCACGGACCGCCCGGCTATCATAACCTAGATATCTGCTAATTATACAATATTTCAGTCGGATTCGGGATGCAAGCTTACAGCCACGTGCTTCTGACCACATGGCCAACTCGCCCGGTACAGTGGGGCTTGAACCCACTATTTCCCAAAAACAAGCTCACAGCTGCGTGCTCCTAACTCACTTGGTTTACATAATATTAATACATATTTCAGTCACTGAAAACCTACTACCGATTTTCCAGTCAGTGACCGGGTCAGGTATGGAATGAACCAAACCAAACGGCACTACAGCCCTTGAAGGGCCTTGGCCTACCAAGCGACCGCTGCTCAGCCCGAAGGCCTGCAGATTACGAGGTGCCCTGTGGTCAGCACAACGAATCCTCTTGGCCGTTATTCTTGGCTTCTTAGACCGGGGCCGCTATCTCACCGTCAGATAGCTCCTCAATTCTAATCACGTAGGCTGAGTGGACCTCGAACCAGCCCTCAGGTCTAGGTCCCTGACCTGGCTGGGAATCGAACCTGGGGCCTCCGGGTAAGAGGCAGGCACGTTACCCCTACACCACGGGGCTGGCCAGGTATGGAATGAATGAGGCCCAATCTTGTGGCGAGGATAGGAATTGTGCCGGCTGTCAAAGCCTGTCGCACTCCTCTGGGGCAATGATTAATGACTGACAGATTAAATGACAGTGGAGAGTGTTGTTGGAATGAAAGATAACAGGGAAAACCAGAGTACCCGGAGAAAACCTGTCCCGTCTCCGCCTTGTCCACCACAAATCTAACATGGAGTGGCCGGGATTTGAACCACGGAACCCAGCGGTGAGAGGCCACCGCGCTGCCACCTGAGCTACAGAGGCTACACATATTTCAGTCATTATGTGTTCCAAATTAAAATGTAAACACTGTAAAACTGTTTATTTAAATGAAAAATCTTCATCATTGTCAGCATAATTGCGCGAGTTATATCGGTAGTGTCGTGCGCGAGCAGTGTCTGGATTAGCGTGGAATAGCATGCAAGCAGTCGATTCCGCGGGACGTAACATTTTTTTTGTAAGTTGCTTTACGTCACACCGACACAGAGGGGTCTTATGGCGACGATGGGGCAGGAGAGGGCTAGGAGTGGGAAGGAAGCGGCCGTGGCCTTAATTAAGGTACAGCCCCAGCATTTGCTTGGTGTGAAAAAGGGAAACCACGGAAAACCATATTCAGGGCTGCCGACAGTAGGGTTCGAACCCACTATCTCCTGGATGCGAGCTCATAGCTGCGCACTCCTAACCGCACGGCCAACTCGCCCGGTGGCATGACAGCATAATCCGTTGGTACATCCTAGGTGTCCATAGTCTTTGTACCCACCAATTTAATCCAAAGTAACATTGTAATGAAATCTAGCAGACAAAGAAACTTCATTACAAATGAGGGACCAAACTTTTTGATCACTAGCCTACTCACAGTTCTGACTCGAGATTCTAACACTTAGAAGAAAGCCGTGCCAATGCCTGTAGGAAATGAAAAGGAATTAAGCATTTTGGTAAGGGTTCAACAGTATCACTATTGGCTGTAGTAGTAGAAACAGCAACACTACAAGTGATAGTAACAGTGGTAGAAGTAGCAGCAGTACCGGTAACAGGAGTGGAGGCAGTGGGAGCAGCAGCAGCGGAACTCATAGCAGCCGAAGGACCTGACCGACGTCCAGACTTATGTCGAGGCACATCTATATGAAAAAAAAAAAAAAACACTAAGATATGAATTTTTTTCTCCCCTACTACAGTGAATGCAATCATCATTCATTTATAAATATATCTATAGTTATTATGGTCTTCCTACATTTCTTAAGGTAAGAATAACAGGAATAAAATCACACTGAGCATGCTGTCCACCAAAATTCGTTAAGCACTTGACTGTATTGAGGGATATTAACGGACTGATTTTGCTCTTGTCCGCCTCTATGGTGTAGTGGTTAGCGTGATTAGCTGCCACCCCCGGAGGTCCGGGTTCGATTCCCGGCTCTGCCACGAAATTTGAGAAGTGGTACGAGGGCTGGAACGGGGTCCACTCAGCCTCGGGAGGTCAACTGAGTAGAGGTGGGTTCGATTCCCACCTCAGCCATCCTCGAAGTGGTTTTCCGTGGTTTCCCACTTCTCATCCAGGCGAATGCCGGGATGGTACCTAACTTAAGGCCACGGCCGCTTCCTTCCCTCTTCCTTGCCTATCCCTTCCAATCTTCCCATCCCTCCACAAGTCCCCGGTTCAGCATAGCAGGTGAGGCCGCCTGGGCGAGGTACTGGTCATACTCCCCAGTTGTATCCCCCGACCAAGAGTCTGAAGCTCCAGGACACTGCCCTTGAGGGGTAGAGGTGGGATCCCTCGCTACGTCCGAGGGAAAAACCGAACCTGGAGGGTAAACAGATGATGATGATGATGATGATGATTTTGCTCTTTTCAACTTGCTAGGTAAGGCAAGACTAGGTATGACGGACATTACAGTGACTTTAATTATGAGAAGCGAGGTTCAACCTTGTCTGCCACTGTTGAATTTACCATAATTACCTCCAGAGAGCAATTTGAAATAAACAACAGAAACATTTGATATGCCACAGTACTGTGACCATTAATAATATTAATAATGATAATAATTACTTCTATCTGAGACAGTATCTTCGATAGAGGTCCTGGATAGCTGGAGCAGCGAAAATGTCTCAAACACATAGTGTGGTTCCTCAGCTGCTTTGAAGAAAGCTGCCGCAACTTTCGGATTCCCACAATGTCCAGCCACTTTTTGCAAATATCACGTCTAGGAACAGGGAAATGGTGAAATAAGATAAGATTCCCTGCTGCCAGAACTCTTCGCTATTGGTGTATATCCCACAAATTTGGCGCTTTCCATGCATGATTTAAGGAATAAAAAGAAATAGAAGGAAATAATTAAGAGCACTATCAACAGTTTATACTTTTACTGCTAAATTCAATACCATCAAAACGACAGTGGCTTATCAGAAATAATAGGACTACATCAACTGAATTTAATAAATTAAGAATTTATTGCAGCCGAAAGGCCACAACATGACATAGATAAGTATGATACACATATTATTGTTATTAATAACAACCACCACGAAAAAATACTTTAAAAAAGATATTTTTGGGAACAGAAACAGCTATCAATCATCAACTTAATAACTTACATAACCTCCTGTGGCCTAGTGTTCTTTTAAGAGGACACTGTTTAAAATAGAATCAAATATCCCGCAAAAAATATTTTAAACAATAAACTAAATATAACTCTGAGTAGGCCGAAAAGTTGGTGTTATATTTATTGGAATTTCATTTTAATTGGTGTGATATGCATTTTATATTCCGGCCTCAGGAGGTTAATAAAACAAGAATAATAAGGAATTCTTACCTCAAATATCTTCTACTTCTTCAAACAAGAAATTCCACTCAGAATTTCACTGAAAAACACCCATATAGCATGAAAACGAAAATAAGAAAGATAAACAAAGATGACCAAGTAGACTGGTCTCACACGTGGTTATCAAAGCAATAATTACGAATTTATTTCAGCCGAAAGACCATAACGTGACATAAATACGTGTTACGCATGTTATTGTTATTAATAACATACCCGCATATAGTGAAATCGAAATTAAAAACGGGTTGGCAACTTCAAAACACATAATTACAAACTACGACAGCGACAATCTGCCCCATCGACCGGGAATTCTCAACTCGAAATCGACCAATAGCAATCTGGAGTTGTTTCTACCAATAGGGACCGTGCGTATAGCGAGTGCTGCCATCTGGTGGCTTAATCTGAAGTAACTGGTAGGAGCGGTAGGAGCATTTTTCAGCATCGAGTTATAGAATAGTGTTTTTATTTTTTATTTTACTAGCTGTAAGTCTTTGACTGTTCACATTGCTTACTGAGGTAGCCTACATTTTGATTAGGTTCTTTCAGTATATTCTCTAAGCATGAACTGTTGTATGTCCGGCGCTCCCTTCTCGCTCCGCCAGCCAGCTGCACGCGCGCCTGTGTATCATTCTGCTAGCTTCGACGCGCAGCCCTCAGTGCGCGTGCCTGACCATCGAGTGTACTATAAATAGGAGCTCCCTGCCTGCTCACTTGCCCACTTGCCCGGTGTCCAGCTCCAGAATACACCCTACGTCGAGCACGGAGGCTACTCCTCTTGAAAATGTGCTTCGACCAGGTGGACTGAATTTCTGGCAGTACGAGGTTTCACCTCTGGTCACCGCTCCCTTACCTGTTTCCGCTGCCTATGTTCCGTAATTCTTTTACAAGCCATTTTCATTCCCTAATTTACGCAAGCTCCCTTAGTTTCGCTAGGTGGAATTTCTTCAATCAATTGAACTTGCTTTTTAGGAATTCAGGCACTTCAACAAACAAGGACTCTCAAAGACATTTATGTTAGTGTGCCAGATAGTTCTCGACTATCAACGTGTCAATTCACAAAGACTATCTTTTCAAGATAGAAGTGTATATAAAGACTGTAAACCTGTACATATTGTATAAAGACAGACTTTTCTCAAGATTCAATATTCCTTTTTGCTTCAAAATAAATTTCAGTTATTTATGTAAATATCATAAAGTGAAGCAATAAAAGTTGTGTTTTGTAAATTTCAATCTTTGGTTACAACACAACTCTATGGCGACGAGGTAAAAACGCAACCACCTACCATTCTTCGACCCCAGTTGCCAACTCTATGGCGACGAGGTAAAACAGCAACAACCTACAATTCTTCGACCCCAATCGCCAACTCTATAGCAACGAGGTAAACACGACACTACAATTCAACAGGCCCAGTTGTCAACTCTACGGCGACGTGCTAAACAACAACGACACTTCAACCAGTTCTGACACACAGCTTACCTTACTCTTTCTTGCACGCATCTCGCAATGGCTACTGCGGAACAACTCGCTACGGTCTTCCAAGCCTTACAGCAGCAACAACAACAGTTTATGCAACAACAACAGGCAGCATTACTTCAGGCTATTCAAGCTATTTCTGTCTCTACACAGCCATCAGCTATTCCTCCGTTCTCTGCTTTTGATCCAGCTAAGGAAGAATGGTCAGTTTATTTAGCCCGTTTAAAACAGCATTTCATCTGCCATTCTGTCACAGATGATCAACGCCGCCGCGCACTATTTCTTAGTTCGGTTGGCAATGCTACGTGTGAATTACTACGTAAATTAAGTCCGGAAGAACACTTATCTGAGGTACCCTTCACGCAGCTCTTGGCCCGTCTCACGGAACACTATGCCAAAGCTCCTCACATAGTGGCTGCTCGCTATAAATTTTTTCAGAGCAGAAAGAAACCCCATCAGACACATCCTGAATGGATAACTGAATTGCGTGGTCTAGCTAAACCCTGCCAGTTCATCTGCTCCAAGGACGGTTGTGGTTCATCCTACACTGATTCTCTCATTCGGGACATGATAATTTTACATACTCCTGAAGACAAAATACGTTTTGACGCTGTCAAGCAGAGTAACCCTTCTTTAGAAGACGTCCAGCGTATTGCTACAGTTTATGAGCTTACTACCAAAACTGCCGCAGCCATAGCTTCTCCACACGAAGTTGCACAAGTCTCGCCTCAGGCCCGCAAGTCCTCTGCTACAGTGAACCGTACGGATAAGGCGCTCTCCACCAAGCATTCTCGCCAGGTTCCCTCTCGTAATGCTACACGGAAGCCCAATTCTAAAAGCACCTCGAAACTCCTGCCTTCCTGCCGAGGTTGTTTCAAGCATCATGAACGTCGTGACTGTCGTTTTTTCAAAGCTACTTGTGAACGATGTAATAAACTTGGACACATTAAGACTGTCTGTCAAAGTTCGCTCCGCCCTGCTAAGACTACTGCAGCACGCCGGAAGCATATACAGCCCCGCCAAGACATGGAAGTTGATCAGATCAATCTTATTCTTCCCACAAAGGATTCTCACAAAATCATCATTCCTCTCTCATTCTCTGATCGATCTGTCGATTTTCAATTAGACACTGGATCACCTGTCTCTATTATTAACCTGACTACCTACCACGACTTAGGTTCACCTTCATGCTCTCCAGCTGACATCCAGCTCGTGACATTTAACAAGAAGAAAATTGACATCAAAGGTCAAATCAAGCTTCAGGCTAGTTATAAAGGAATTCAGAAGGCCATTCCTCTTCTCGTAGTTAACAACTACACTGCATCAAACATTATGGGCATGGATCTATTTAACTTATTTGGTTTCCAGATACATGACAACATTAACGTCGTATCTACATTGCATCCTACTTCTGACGTTACCGCTCTCCTAGCGCAGTTTCCTGAAGTCTTCGACTCTCAGCTCGGAACAGCCAAAGACTATACAGCTCACATACAGCTGAAATCCGGAGCTAAGCCTCGCTTCCTCAAAGCTCGTCCAGTACCCCTAGCACTTCAAGACCAGGTCACGAAAGAATTAGAAAGATGGATACAAACTGGAATTGTTGTACCAGTTACTTCTAGTCAATGGGCTACTCCACTCGTGGTAATCAAGAAACCTGATGGTAATGTTCGACTTTGTGGCGATTTTCGATCTACAGTCAACGCACAACTCGACACAGATATCTTTCCTATTCCACGTCCAGAAGACTTATTCCGTCGTCTCTCTGGTGGACAATTCTTCTCTCGAGTTGATCTTAAAGAAGCATATCTCCAGCTACTTTTAGACGAAGAATCTAAGAAATTTCTCACACTCAACACTCCTCTCGGACTGCTCCAGCTCCAGCGGCTCCCCTTCGGTGTTTCATCCTCAGCGGCTATTTTTCAGCGCTATTTGGCTCAACTCACCGCCTCCATTCCCGGTTGTGCTAACTACCTGGATGATATTATTGTTACTGGAAAAGATCATCAGGAACATCTAACCAATCTCCGCCTTCTTCTCCAGAAATTGAAAGACAATGGCCTACGAGCGAATCTCGCTAAATGTACCTTCTTTCAGCCTCAAATTCACTACCTAGGACATATACTTGATAAGAATGGAATTCGTCCTAGTACACAGAATGTCTCAGCGATAGTAAACATGCCAGCACCTCAGAACCTCAAGCAGCTTCAGTCCTTCATAGGCAAAGCGAACTATTATAATAAGTTCATTCCACGCTTCGCTACAGTGGCAGCTCCATTAAACGCTCTACGTAAAAAAGGTGTTAAGTTTCAGTGGACTCCGCAATGCCAACAGGCATGGAAAACAATCAACAACGCCTTAATTCAAGCTATACAACTCACTCATTTTCAGCCCGACAAGATAATCACGCTAGCTACTGACGCTTCAGACTACGGTGTCGGTGCCGTTCTCTCCCAGAAGGATCGTCATGGACAGGAACGCCCCATCGCCTTCGCTTCGAAAACACTTAATGACCATCAACGTCGATACTCACAGATAGAGAAAGAAGCTTTAGCCATCATCTTTGGTATTCGCCGTTTCAATGAATATCTCTATGGCAACCATTTCCTGATCATTACCGATCATAAGCCTCTCGTACACTTATTCCATCCTGGTAATAAGATCCCAGAGAATTCCCTCAGAAAACTTCAAAGATGGTCCATGTTCCTTTCTGATTATTCCTATCAGATTGTATATCGCGCCACATCCCAGCATTGTAATGCTGATGCCCTCTCCCGCTTACCCGTTGGTCCTGATACTGCCTTCGATTCTCAAGAATCTGAATGTCTTCAGTTGGACATAGAACTTGAAGATACTGTATCCAGTTTTCCTATTGATGCTACCTGCATAGCTAAAGCTACGGATAAGGACAGTACACTTGCTACTGTACGTACTTACATCCGCAACGGTTGGCCTCTTCAGAGCACACTTCCTGCCCACCTGGCACCTTATCATCGTATGCAGCATCGTCTCACGACTCGTGCCGGAGTTGTATTACTAGAAGCAGGCACCATCTTCCGAGTGGTTATCCCACTTAGCCTACGGAACCAAGTTCTCGAATTATTACACCAAAGCCATTGGGGTATCTCCAGAACAAAGCAACTCGCCCGTCAACACTGCTACTGGCCCGGTATTGATGCCGCCATCGAAAAGCTAATACGTCATTGTGAGCAATGTCAAACGAATCAGAACGCCCCGTCTTCTGATCTTGCTTCATGGCCTCCTGCTACTACTCCATGGGAACGAGTTCACATCGATTTCGCAGGTCCTTTCCTCAATTCCATGTGGTTAATAGTCATCGATTCACTGTCAAACTTTCCATATGTCGTGGATATGCATTCGACTACTACAACCGAAGCTACCATTCGTGCTCTCCAGAAAATCTTTACTACAGAAGGTTTACCGCAAGTACTCATTTCGGACAACGGACCTCAATTTACAGCTACTGCTTTTCAGAACTTTTGTACACATAATGGCATTCGTCATATCCTAGCACCACCTTTTCACCCTCAATCTAATGGTGAAGCTGAACGCTTCGTACAAACATTTAAAAGAAGTATGAAGAAAGCTGTCTCTTCAGGCTTAACTAAAGACCAAGCCTTGCTCCAACTCTTAAACAACTACAGAACTCTACCCGGCGCTGATAATATCACTCCTGCACAGAAGCTCCATGGACGACCTCACAGAACTTTACTTTCTCTGTTACAGCCTCTCCCGGCCCAGCGTAAGACCTCACCAACGAAGTTCTCCCTCAACGACAAGGTCTACACCAGGACGTTCAAATCCAACCCACTCTGGATACCTGGAGTCATCTGCAGATCTTTGGGTCATCGTCTATACGAGATACAGACTACGGAGAAACGTATCTGCCGCCATCAAGATCAGATACGTCTGCGCTACCGCCCCTGTCCAGCTATTGATGCTATTGCTAAACCAGATAAATCTATTGCTGAACGAGCTTTAGATCATTTAATAACAATGGGTTCCTTTCAGGACGAGACAGCGCCACTCCGCCCAGTTCCAGCTCCGGACAATACAACAGAAACATCAGCAGCTCCGCTCCAGCATCGCAGTCGCCGCCAGCGCCGCCGCCGTTTCACGCCGTACCGGCGTATTTAGGAGGGGAGGGTGTTGTATGTCCGGCGCTCCCTTCTCGCTCCGCCAGCCAGCTGCACGCGCGCCTGTGTATCATTCTGCTAGCTTCGACGCGCAGCCCTCAGTGCGCGTGCCTGACCATCGAGTGTACTATAAATAGGAGCTCCCTGCCTGCTCACTTGCCCACTTGCCCGGTGTCCAGCTCCAGAATACACCCTACGTCGAGCACGGAGGCTACTCCTCTTGAAAATGTGCTTCGACCAGGTGGACTGAATTTCTGGCAGTACGAGGTTTCACCTCTGGTCACCGCTCCCTTACCTGTTTCCGCTGCCTATGTTCCGTAATTCTTTTACAAGCCATTTTCATTCCCTAATTTACGCAAGCTCCCTTAGTTTCGCTAGGTGGAATTTCTTCAATCAATTGAACTTGCTTTTTAGGAATTCAGGCACTTCAACAAACAAGGACTCTCAAAGACATTTATGTTAGTGTGCCAGATAGTTCTCGACTATCAACGTGTCAATTCACAAAGACTATCTTTTCAAGATAGAAGTGTATATAAAGACTGTAAACCTGTACATATTGTATAAAGACAGACTTTTCTCAAGATTCAATATTCCTTTTTGCTTCAAAATAAATTTCAGTTATTTATGTAAATATCATAAAGTGAAGCAATAAAAGTTGTGTTTTGTAAATTTCAATCTTTGGTTACAACATGAACGATACTCACAGTACCGTACCAGTAAACGCAGGAAATGCCACGTGAACTGTTCCGTGTACGGTTGTAATTATACCTACTAAAACAGCCCACCAGGAACGATTTCTTTTTCCTTTTCCAGCCGCAGCTGCCCATAAAATCATAAGGGAAGCATGGATAACTTCTTTAAAACGTTCAATACTGGATGGAAAACTGTGGGTTCCTGCCAGTAATTCCAGAATCTGCATCCGACACTTCACTGATGCAACACCTACCAGAGACCCTGATAGCCCTGGATATAAACCTACTTTGCATATGTTACCAAGAAGAACTAATGAGGACGAAATACAGAGGAATCTGACAATCAGGTACAAGAGGAGGAAAGGGAGACAAAGTGAAATGCAAGAAAACATGAATTCTGTTCCTGAATCACAATCTCCCCTAACTGTTTGTAGTATAGGTATTCAGACTGATAATTTACCATTTTCATATGACCAGGGAAATGTAAATGTACTATTTTGTAATTTATATTTGCCCAGTGATAATTCAAAATGTGATTCAGAAACTCTGACGATTTTACACACGAAAGTGTTAGACAAACAAAACACGTACGGAAGCGCTGCGACGTAGCTGAAAAAATAGTTGTAAGGTAGTAAAGTATGTATCCATATTACTCTCTTCAAGTAAAATATTTCGTACTTTTTCCTAATTTACCGCAGATTTTACACTTTGAGTAAAAACAATAATTATCTTCCATTTGGGACAAATAATGTCGTGATATTTCGTGGATCGGATTCGTTCACGTAAACAAAGGATCTAAATTAAGATTTTTTAAAATTCTTATCTTGATGTTAATATTATATGGGGTTCGACTAACATTTGTCTCTCTCAAACATAAACCAGATACTTCTTTTGAAAGTTTTTCTTCCACCTGAGATATGTTATGGCTATCATTAAGCTCTCTTCCTTTCCTCAAAGTAGAATTCCTAAAATACTGAGAACTCCACATAATTTTCTGAAAACCTACAAGAATAACAACATTCGACATAGCTGATTAATTCAAATTATACGTATTCGCAACCCATTTCAATAAGTAAACAACGACAGCTGATGTTATTCTGGTGTTTCTCCCACCGATGAATAATCGTCTCTTCCGCTAGGGGCGCTGCAGTCGAAAATTTGTTGTTACGCACGGTCCCTATAGGAGCTACCGTATTTGTCACGTGAAGTTTGGTGAAGTGACGTCAGATACAAATTCGAAGCACGTTGGTCGTAGGGAAAAGTTACTCAGTCTGGGCTCAGCCCTCGGAAGCGTAGGATCTATGCGACTGTCACTCCCCTGGCCGGGCGAGTTGTCCGTGCCGTTAGGGGCGCAGCTGTGAGCTTGCTTCCGGAGATAGTCGGCTGTCCTGAAGAGAGTTTTCACACCAGGCAAATCCTGGGGCTGTACCATAAATTAAGGCCACGGCCGCTTCCTTCCCAATCCTAGCCCTTTCCCATCCTTGCGTAGCCGAAAACCATAGTGCGAAGTTAAACCACGAACAAAGATAAATATACTCTATTGGTCAAATATTTTATTTTGAAGTTCGACTTCTAAATTAGTATTATCAGTCCGTATCCTTTGTTGAATGATCAGCGCCGGGGCCTTAGTTCGGGAGGGCTTTGGGTTCGATAGCCGGCTAGTTCGGGGTATTTAACTGCTTCTAATGAATTCTACTGAATCTGCGACTGCGTATTTGCATTTATCCCAGTACACTCCTCTCTACACACACCACACTACATTACCAACAGTCACAGAAACACGTTATAATTATTGCATCCCTCCATAAAGGGTTGGTGTCAGGAGGGCAGTTGTAAAACAGGGCCAAATCCACTTATGCCTCACAGTTCATACCTGCGAACCCACCAGGAATAAAGTGAGATTAGTACTTTGTCACTACATTGTGGCCAATAAAATTTCTAAACGAAATCAGAAATGGTGTTCTTTGATTTTATTCATGCAGCAGATTTGTATGATGTGTCAGGGATTATTCTCATTTCTCAAACAACTAAATGTCAAGTGGCAATAAGAAAACTACTTTTACGCAAGTAGCACCATAGCTGACTGGTCCAATGAGTAGTCAGCGCAAGAGGAATAGACTGGGCGAGCGAGCATCGGGTTGACGCTGATGATTGGGAGAGATCAAACAAAGCATGCGCGGTGTCTCCTGAATGACGCCATGTGTGACCTTACTTCACAGATTCTGCGAATAGAGCTTAGATAATGAAGTTAGGCAAGCCAGTTCAGAATGAATGCAGCATGTACTATTAATTGGACAGATCTTATAGGCACTGTCGTATTTTAAAACTGTTCACCTTTCGTTATCAAAGATCAACTTTTGATTTATCTGGTGATTCACTCCATTATATTTAAAATTGAAGTTTTCAGTAATTTATGAGGAAGGCAATACTCGGCCGCACACAGATGTAGACTAGGGTACCAGATTACAAGCCTGAAGGCCCGATTTAAGATTAAAATGTATTAACATGAGCCACAGATCTCACAAAGGGTACCATTCATTTGTAGAGAACAAGTATTATTATTATTATTATTATTATTATTATTATTATTATTATTATTATTATTATTATTATTATTATTATTATTATTATTATTATTATTTTATACTTGCTTTACGTCGCACCGACACAGATACGTCTTATGGCGACGAAGGGACACGGAAGGGCTAGGAGTGGGAAGGAAGCGGCCGTGGCCTTAATTAAGGTACAGCCCCAGCATTTGCCTGGTGTGAAAATGGAAAACCACGGAAAACCATTTTCAGGGCTGCCGACAGTGGGGTTCGAACCTACTATCTCCCGAATACTGGATACTGGCCGCACTTAAGCAACTGCAGCTATCGAGCTCGGTATTATTATTATTATTATTATTATTATTATTATTATTATTATTATGAAAAATGAAATCAGCAAAATTCTAGTATATAAATTATTACAAAAAAAGAAACTTTTCCTTTGTGAAAAACTAATGATCATGAATATATTTCAATAAATGAACTCAAATATTGATAACGAACGATTTATTTGCATCATTCCACAGAGCGTCTTTGGGAACCAAGACCTAAGGTAACGGCTAATGTGACGTCATTCCGTCACACATTTTGTCGTGTTACACAAATATTCGGATGACTCCCAGCCAAAAGATATTTATGTCAAAACAATGTTCACTTCGCAGGATTGTAAGATGGCATTTTTATACTTTATCCTACATCTGTCTAGATACTTTAATTTACATTTAACAACAACCAAACTGTAATTACTTTACACAATGAGAAATATACATCAGAATTTAAACACGGTATTTTAGAATATACTGGACAGTTCACGAGAAACGGAACAATATTCGTCTCGTATACTTTTTTACCGGGACACGGGGACACTTCAGAGAAAAAAGAGAAAATCCCATGAAATGAGAGACGTCTGGTCACCCTAATGTGGACTATATTTCCACAAAATACATTAAATTTATCGAAAAGTGGATTGATTCAAAAGCCTGAATGATACTCAACATGCTGGCTGCGGACGCTTCCACCTCACTGTCAGCGCCAGTTAATTACAAGTGCAGTCGTCATATCCAACACGTTACCAGACTAAATTTAAACACTACAACAACGCGAATCAAGATGTTCCAAGCTCCATTAAGGAAAGAATAACCACAATTACTACGGCAACATCAACCTGATGTGAAATAAATATTGTTGTAAAACATTTGCATAATCTGACGATCAGCAGTTACGACATAATTCCTCTATAAATATCACATATCTTCTCCTGCATTCCCTCACTTGGAGGTCACACGTGTGAACTGTGACTCAGCTGATAAGTTGACGGTAAACTGCGCGCATAGGAGAGGCCACGAACTACCCGGCTCGCTGGATGAATGGTGAGCATTGAGGCCTTCTGGTAGAAGAACACGGGTTCGATTCCCGACCAGGTAGGCGATTTCAGTCCACCTGGTTAATTCCCCTGACTCGTGGAATGAATGTTTGTGTTAACGCATTCCACTTCATATACACACAACACACAACACTAACAACCATTAAAGATACATACAGTAGTAAATACATCTTTCCATGTGAATTGATGTCACGAAGGGCATTCGGCAGTAAAACAAGGCTTGGTCCAAAGTTGTGACGCAGTTCGCACTCGTCAGCCCACTAAATTGACGTAAAAGCAGCAGCAGCAACAGAAGAATAACAAGAATAAGAAGGAAAATAAGAATACGAATAATAATAAGAAAAATACTAAGAAGAATAAGAAGAAGGTAAGGATACGTCAGAAATTAAGGAGGGAAGGGACGAGACTGCATATCTGTAATCTCGGCGCCTGCTCCCAGCTATCCTGAGTGAGGATTTCTCCAGCTAGTGAGAAATCACTGAAGATGTATACTGGTTTGTGACTTACTTTTCCAAGATAGAGGTGGGCGATAAACATTATATTGTTTCCGAGTAGCTCAAGAGATGCGTATGGATACAGTTAACAGTACAATACATCACCCTCTATCGGCCAAGATTCAAGACGCAGTAAGTGTTTGAGTCTGATGTCCGCAATACCGTGAGCACCAGAATGAACTGCGCAAACAGCGATAAATGAACAACGTAATGAGCGAAGTAATTGGTCTTTTGTCGTAACCCCACAGCCCAGAACTCTTCAAGAACATCCAAGAATGTCTGTAGTCCCAGAACTGACTGAGTCTCGAAAATTGAGCGAGTTGGCTTCGCGGGTCGATCTCGTGGCTGTGAATCTACATTCTGGAGATGGTGGATTCGAACCCAATTGTCAGCAGTTCTGAAGATCATTGTTTGTGTTTTCCCATTTCCATAGTAGGCACGTTAGTGCGACATTAAGGAACCAGTCAGAAAAAAAATAATCGAAAAGGTAAAAGTACCTATAAAAATAGCGGGTAACACGTTTGGTTTACGAGTATGTAACTGTTGGTATAGCAGTCATAGCCACAGGGCCTCCAGCTTCTTGAGGAGTCCGAACTACGGGAAGATGATATTTAATCTCAAAAATCTCACATGTATTGGTCGAGATTCCAACCGTGACCTCTTGTCTAGAATCTACTGATGAAATCATTCAGTTATGAGTTATGACGCTCATATTGAAAAGAACTACTATGGAGACCATCGAAATGAACATAGCGAATAACCTCTTCCGACCCCCCCCCCCACCATGGCACTACAGTCCTGAAGGGCCTTGGCCTACCAAGCGACTGCTGTTCAGCCCGAAGGTCTGCAGATTACGAGGTGTCGTATGGTCAGCACGACAAATTCTCTCGGCCGTTATTCTTAGCTTTCTAGACCGGTGCCTCTATTTCACCGTCAGATAGCTCCTCAATTGTACTCCCGTAGGTTGAGTGGACCTCGAACCAGCCCTCAGGTGAAGGTAAAAATTCTTGACGTGGCCGTGAATCGAAGCCGGGGCCTCCGGATAAGATGCAGGCACGCTACCCCTACACCACGGGCCCGGCGGAACATGGCGAATAGGCCTACAGTATAACGATCAATGCATTTAGACAATTACTTTTAAGAGCTTATTTTATGCCAACGCTTCGAACGTCTCTGATGACGTGTATACTATGACGAAGTTACAAACTCCTTTGGGTACGTTAGGTTCAGATTCCTTTGACTTACATCTCGTGTACGCCTCCGTGGCGTAGGGGTAGGTGTTATTAACTGACGTCCTCGGGGACCGGGTCCGATTCCCGGTACTACCAGGAATGTAAGAGGGGCAGGAGAGCTAGTATGTGGTTAAAATTGTACATGCAGCTCATCTCCATTGAGGGTATGCCAAAAAATAAGCTGCACCACCTGGGGGGGGGGTGAGGACACGAGTCTAATTTACGTATATCTCATTACATGGATTTTCAATCAGAAATGACCGACTGTCGTAGGGGATTTACGTTATGTTTACAGTCACAAAGTGAGCTTTGTAGTCTTTTCCCTTCATGTTCTATCCCTTTCCCAGCCCTTCGTCACAAAAGCCCTAAGTTAGTTCGTAATCTGTTTACCCTCCAGGGTCGGTTTTTTCCTCAGACTCAGCGAGGGATCCCACCTCTACCGGCTCAAGGGCAGTGTACTGGAGCTTCAGACTCTGGGTCAGTGGATACAACTGGGGAGGATGACCAATACCTCGCCCAGGCACCTCACCTGCTATGCTGAACAGGGGCCTTGTGGGGGGATGGGAAGATTGGAAGGGATAGACAAGGAAGAGGGAAGGAAGCGGCCGTTGCCTTAAGTTAGGTACCATCCCAGCATTTGCGTAGAGGAGAAGTGGGAAACCACAGAAAACCACTTCCGGGGTGGCTGAGGTGAGAATCGAACACCCCTCTACTCAGTTGACCTCCCGAGGATGAGTGGACCACGTTCCAGCCCTCGTACCACTTTTCAAATTTCGTGGCAGAGTGGGGAATCGAACCCGGGCCTCTGGGGGTGGCAGCTAATCACACTAACCACTACACCACAGAGGCGGACCCTCTAAGTTAGTGCAACGCTAAAACGATATCAAGAGCCACCCTTACTCGAAGAAATGCTTTGTTTAAATTTGAAGACGATCACGTGGAATAAGAACATAATTAAAGGATCGTACAAAGTGGTCGTAACATAAGGTTAAGTGTTGGTTGTTGAGTTTCACTTCGATATAACCCAATATACATTAGTAAAAATACATACAATTTAAGAGATAGATACGTCTAAAGTTGGGAACTTTCGAAATCTATATCTGTGAAAGTAGAAATTAGAATACAGCAATTTTAATCGTATGATGCGTGCCAATTCATCATCATCATCATCATCTGTTTACCCTCCAAGGTCGGCTTTTCCCTCGGACACAGCGAGGGATCCCACCTCTACCGCCTCAAGGGCAGTGTCCTGGAGCTTAAGACTCTTGGTCGGGGATACAACTGCGGAGAATGACCAGTACTTCGCCCAGGCGGCCTCACCTGCTATGCTGAACAGGGGCCTTGTGGAGGGATGGGAAGATTGGAAGGGATAGGTACCATCCCGCATTCGCCTGGATGAGAAGTGGGAAACCACGGAAAACCACTTCCAGGATGGCTGAGGTGGGAATCGAACCCACCGCTACTCAGTTGACCTCCCGAGGCTGAGTGGACCCCGTTCCAGCCCTCATACCACTTTTCAAATTTCGTGGCAGAGCCGGGAATCGAACCCGGGTCTTCGGGGGTGGCAGCTAATCACGCTAACCACTACACCACAGAGGCGGACTGCGTGCCAATTACTTGCATTTTATTAGGAAATGAACGAAGATCTGCAAAAGTACAACTTCAAAACACGTTTGTTGTCGTAAAAATTATGAAGACCTGATTTGTTTGCTCTTTCTTTCTTTCTTTCTTTTGCGTACTGTTGTTAATTTCCTAATACGTTACAGATAGTGTCATGAAGGCTGTAGTGTGATTTGTTTTTTTTTTCCTAATCTATATATTAAAAGAGTTTACTAAAAACAGCTTTGGCGAATCCGTTCGTCCATTCTACTGAGTCGATTTACTTCATTTTTGTTTCCTTCTCTCCGGAATTATCTTTCGGTGAATCATAAGACATCGACAGGTCTCTAAGTTCAGCCAACTTTGAGTAATCATAAAATGAAATTATTACATGATCACTTCAACAATTGCAGGCGAAGGCTTACCCTAACCCGCAACACATACTGTACTTAACAAGTTGCTAAGCGACTAACACTTTCATTATTCTGATATACAGTATGTGACTTTCATCCTCAGCAACGCCATTGCATGCAGCCATGTTTGATTACTACCCGTCCAGCCAGAGAGTATACACTTCCTTTGATCACGGAAGAATACTATTCCCTGCTAGATACGGTACTCTTTGATTCTCTAACCCTTCCCAGCTTCCAGATACATTCAGCAAATGACAGAGCGTTCCTCATAGCTTACATGCTGCTGAGAGCAACAAGTCTACGTACAAACAGACTCCATAATAGCATACGCCTTATATATTATCTGGGAACACCTATCGAAGGATAACCTATCTGCACTAGAAAGAGTGAAGGCCACGTATCTTTAAAAAAGGTTCTCTGCCTGGTGCGCGGATTAGGCGTACGTTTTCAAGCCGTACAGTACTTCCTAAGAACGCGATGGGCCGTGGGCGAGGTGTACAACATATTCCTGATTCAAATATGGAAGAGATAACAGGAAACACCAGAAGCAGTATTACCGAGGGTGATATGGACAGTGGGAGAGGCCATTCCAAGGGCTAGTTGTATGTGTACCGGGCGGTACACCTCCACGCCGCTAATTTAAAATTGGCGCCAGTTGAAACTCCTCTGCTGGAGGAAGTCTGAACTTTATCGACGGTATTAATTTTCAAGTTTCTCAGAAGATGTCACTACTTGGAAAGTTTGGAGTTTTTGAACTGTGCCACTTTTGATGTATTTTTGTTTTACCGGTAGTAAGAAGTGTGAACTTTCTCTTCTAGAGGACACTACTGAAAAACTACAATGGTGCACCCTAGTGCGATGTGAAAGAACTGTTTTTTGGAGAAATTTTTATTTCAAAAGTTTGTTTCTTGTTAAATTTTTTTCTGTTATTGTTTAAGTTGGCTGTATACCCCTCTCTTTCCCCTTGTTTTGTATTTAGCCAATCCCGAATTTCTTTAATTAATTTCTGACCAATCTGATGTAACTTCCCCCAACTTGAATATGCTGCTTATCCCTAACCAATAAAGTTTTGGTGGGAGGGTGTTCTCATTCCAAAAACGCCTCGAACTTTCCGCGAGAGTATATAAACTGCTGATTTTTGGGTCTCTGCGCCACTTCTGTTCCATCTTTTAGTGTGTAAAGTACATAGCAGGGGGCGGGAAGCGCCTCTTTCTTCGGCAGCGGTCAACAACAAGGTAATGGCCGATTAATAACTTCTTTCTTTGCTAGCTCAGCAGTTTAACTCTCGGGGCGGGTCCGAAGTTTTTCCATAATGTAACCTTCCTTAAAATGTAAAGACACTTGGTATCTATTCCATCTTTAAACTGCATATCGGGATAGAGAGTGCTTAACCCTCTCGAGCTCCCACTCATATCGTTTTGAGGTGAACTTATTTTTTCTCAACCTATTCTTCTTTAACGTAATGTAAATTGTTCCTTTCTAAAGTCACCTCTTTAGTATGGGATTAGCCCTTGCATTAGTGGCCTAGAGCCAAATTAGGTTTTAAAACAAATACATTAGGAGTGCAGATCGCCTCCTCTCAAAATGTTATTTTAGAGGTCATGTAATTAATCCTTTTCTCACTTAATAGACCTCAGTAGGTTGGGTATTTTACCCCTGTGTCTATGTCCTGAGAGGACAACTTGAAGGTGGAGTTTGGTGTGGCCTTTGAGAGGCTTAAAGTTTGAGAGCGAGTGGCTCTTTCTTGAAAATTGAGTGTTGTATGCCTCGAGGAGGCTTTTCTGTGTAATTTGGAGCAAGTGCTCCTGAGCATGAATGGGGTTTCCTGCCCCTCTGTTAAAACTTATTTTGGAGTAAGGTTGGGCTGATTGCCCAAGAATTGTGAAGTCGGGGCGCGAAGCCCAAATCCGGTAAATATTGTAACTACATTTTGTTGCCTTGCTACTCTGTACCTGCCATGCTTGTTGTTTCTTTATTTTGAAAAGAAAATATAACCTTGTTAATTTTACATGAACTCTAATTTCGTAGCTTGAGACCCGTTCACACCCGCACCTTCTTTCACCTCTAACTACCGCAAAAACACGGTAACAAGTGGTAGCAGAGCGTGGTTGAATGGGTCTCAATTTAGCCCCTTTTGACGGCTAAACATTGCTTTGATTCAAACTCTAACAATTTTCTCAGTTGCTGGAATTTTTGATCTTTCCTGTTTCAAAATTTTTCTGTCATCATGCCCGGCCCTCGCGATGTTCTCCATCTTAACTATTTGCGCAAGGAGGAGTTGATCTATGAGTTAACTATCAGAAATGTGCAATCTGGAGGCACGGTTGCGATAGACACCAACAAGCTTAGAGAGTCCCTTGATTTGCCCATTTCCATCCCCAATTTGTGAGAGAATGAAATTGACGACTCTCTTTCCACGATCACCGAGAATACTACTGGGCTAGCATCGGTAGTTAGTTTTTTTGACGAAAATGATCCTTCTCCTAATCAAATTAAGCGTGTGCAAGCCAGGCTATATCATTTTTCAAATAGAGTTAACGATCTGTTGTCTCTGGAGTTGAATGACGTTCAGAGGAAGGAAGCTAGTACGTTGCTTGAAAGTATTTCTGAATTATCTAGCAAGGTCACTCAATTGTTAACTGGGGAAGTTCCTCCCAAAATTGATCAACCCACCACGATGAATGTAGGCAGCGAGGAAGAGCCTCCTAAGGGAGAAGCCAATAGGATAACCGTTGCTGCTCAAACTATCTCTGCCCCATTGGACAACGAGTCTGAACGCCGAGCATCGTTGAATAATATACGTGCTGAATTAACTTCCTTGCCACTGAAACCTTTACCTACTATGTCACCCGGGTTTAGTAGCTTGCCTCATCCATTGGCAATGTTGCTCAGAGGTATCTCTAAGTTTTCCGTTAATACCACCAGTGACGTAATTTCATTTTTAAGATTTTTAGTTGAATTTCAGGATCATGCCCTTGTGTTTTCTCTTTCCCCATGTCAGATTTTGCAAATCATCTATCCCTATGCAATTGGTATTCTCTCAGACAAAATAGTAAGAGCCATTGCCGAGCAATCATCTATTGAGGATTTCCACGCCCACTTGCTAGCTAACTTCATCCCGGCTAGGGCCAGGTCCTCCCTTATTCAGAAGTACTATTATCGTGTACAGCGTTTGGATGAAAACTTAGCAGACTTCATCCAAGATATTAAATTCTATACTAGGGTGTTTGCCCTTCATTTTCCTGAAGATCAGATTGTACAGGCTATTGTAGAAGGAATTTCACCATCCTATAGGTCATATTTGTGTTTCGCGGCGTGCCCGCAAACCTTCTCTGAACTTGAAGCATTGGCCGTCTCAAAGGAAGGAGTTAGATACGCCGATTCTTTGCGTGTCGCGAAAGAACCCCCTCCTTCTTTTGGTAATCCTCGGCCTCCTCCTCCTCGCCGACCAGTCACACCTCGTAAATGCTATGCTTGCGGGTCGCCCGACCATCTTCGGAACAAGTGCCCATTGAACAAGTCTAGTGGGACAAGGAATGGAACTGGTTCATCACAAGGCTGTTTTAAATGTGGGGCATTCTCACATATCGCCAAGAATTGTCCCAATTCGAATAGCACCCCCTCCTGCTCAACTTCAGGTGCAACTTCCAACAACAATCAAAAGTGAATAGTGGCTTCGGCTGAGTCGACTAATCCATCTTCCCGAGGCTCAGCCCCTGGCAAACAGGTCGTAAATTCAGGGAATGTTCAATCTGCAAATCTATCTTTTGAATGCCCCAAAGAGTGTCTTAGGATTGCGGCGGATACCCCCGCACCGGTCCCTTTTCTCAAACTTGAGTTAAATAATGAACCTGTAACAGCTCGTTTAGATTCAGGCAGTGTTTGTTCGATTATTTCGGCTGAATGGTATTCTAAATTGAAATCTGTTTGTAAACTACCTGACTATGTCTCATCTCCTGTTCAATATGTTTCGGCTAATTCATCTCCATTGGAAATCCTAGGTTCTGTAAATGTCAAAATTCGTATTTTTAACTTTACATGGAAAATCAAATTGTTTGTGGCTAAGCACATGTCTTGCCCCATCATATTGGGAGCTGACTTCATTGCTCACACTGGTCTTGTGGTCGATCTTCAGAGTAAGTCGTGCACATTCAAATTTGCGTCCAATTGTAAAATTCCCTTGTTAAAGTGTAATTCTGTATCATGTTCATCTATTTCGCCTACCCAGGATGAGATGTTGTTAGACCTTAGACATCTACCTGAGGAGCAGGCTGATAGTATTCGTAAATTATGTCAGTCATTTCCAGAGGTGTTCTCTGATACTCTTGGTGTTACTGACCTTATTGAATACAAAATTGAGGTCACGGATTCAATTCCTGTCCGTTTTCCACCTTATAGGCTATCTCCACCTAAAATGAAGGCTCTGAAAGAAATCATCGATCAGATGTTGAAGGATGGTATTATTAGGCCCTCTAAGTCGGCGTATTCGTCACCTATTTTTCTAGTCCCGAAACCCCAAGGGGGCTTCAGGCCTGTCATTGATTATAGGGCTCTCAATAGGAAGGTGGTGTTACAAACTGTGCCCCTTCCCGACCTTCATTCTTGTTTTTCATTGTTCCGTAAGGCCAAGTTCTTCACCATCTTGGATTTGAATCAAGCCTACAATCAAATTCCCCTTGCGGAAGAGTCTAAACATCTTACAGCGTTTGCCACGGACTGAAATTTATACGAATACAACCGCGTGCCCTTCGGGCTCCCCACGGGAGCAGCTGTACTCACTAGGCTGCTAGATAGGGTCTTCTCCGACATCAAATTTGAGTACTTGTATCACTACTTGGATGATGTCGTCGTATTTTCGGAGACCTTTGAAGAACATCTAGATCATCTGCAAGAAGTCCTCAATCGCCTTCGTAAGGCTGGGTTAACTGTCAAGTTGTCCAAGGTTGCCTTTGCTAAGCCCTCTATGTCATTCCTAGGGCATATTGTGTCACCTGATGGTGTTGCAGTCGATCATTCGAGAACACAGGCCATCCGTGATTTTAAACCCCTAAGGATATCAAAGGTATCGCCAGGTTTATTGGTATGGTGAATTTCTTCAGGACGTTTATTCCTAACTTCGCTAATAGAGCGGCGCCCTTGAACCTTCTTCGTAGGAAAGGCATCAAATTCGAGTGGGGACCTTCTCAACAAGCCGCTTTTGAAGATCTTAAATTAGCTCTCTGTAATGCCCCTGTACTTGCTATGCCTGATTTCTCGAAGAAATTCATCGTCCAAACCGACGCGTCGTCGTCAGCAGTAGCTGCAGTCCTTCTTCAAGAGACTGAACTAGGGAGGCGACCCATCGCCTATGCATCTAGGACCTTGTCGGCTCAAGAAGCCAAGTATTCCATCTATGAGCTCGAAGGTTTGGCAGTCTTATTCGCCTTAGAAAAGTTCCGTCTCTATCTGGAACATGTCAAATTCGACCTGGAGACAGATAATCAAGCCTTAAGCTGGGTCTTAGGTAGGCCGCGTCGTACTGGTCGTATAGCCCGTTGGGCCATCCGAATTTCTGCCTTCCAATTCGATGTCAGGCATATCAGAGGTACCGAAAATGTTGTTGCTGATGGACTCAGCCGTATGTTTTCCAACGACGTCGAGACCCACGAACCGGTCGACAGTTCATCACCTCCCGAGTCCATACTATCTGGTGTTAATGCCATCTTAACAGATGCTCCCATGCTCTTTAGGGATATCGAGAAATACCAACGTGAAGATCCGACGCTGGCTCCGATAATGGAAACCCTTTCTTCTGGGGAACATGTTGTCCCTTATGTTCTGAGAAATGGTGTTCTATGTTGCCCTTCGAGGCATGATAAGATGATGAAGGTCGTCGTTCTAGCTGTTCTTGTGCCTATGATCTTCAAGTACTATCATGAGACCCCTTTGGGGGGGCATCTTGGAATCTTTAAAACTCGTGAAAAGATTCGTGAAAGGTTCATCTGGAAGGGTATGGACGGTGAAATCCGTGAACTAGTAAAAGCTTGTAAATCTTGTTTGCTCAGTAAACCCACCATGTCCACCAAGGTAGGCCTTTTGTCTTCGCATCAAGCGTCGCGCCCCATGGAACGCCTGTATATTGATTATGTAGGACCCTTCCCCCAGTCAAAGGGAAATGCCAACAAGTTCATCTTTGTATGCGTAGATGGTTTTACTAGATTTTCCTGGTTATTTCCGACTAAGCTGGCTACCGCTCAGTCCACCATTACTTGCTTAAATTCTATTTTTGCCTCTTTTGGTCCGTGCCAATATATTGTGTCTGATAATGCTAAGGCGTATACATCAAATCTTTTTCGTAAATTCTGCTTTGACCTGTCCATCTCTCATGTGACTACTTCTGCTTATTACCCTCAACCATCTCTGGCTGAACGGGTTAACCGTAATCTCAGGTCCGCGCTTATTGCCTATCATCATGAAGATCATTCCAGGTGGGACACGTCCCTGCATTGGTTAGCTTTTGCTTTGAATTCGGCGGTTCATGAATCACATAAATTTACTCCAGCCTCTTTGATGTTCAAGTTTGTTCCCAACACGCCGCTCTCTAACCTCTGGTCTCTGAGTGACATTCTACCTGAGACAATAGACCCAGACAACATTAAAGATCTTTGGAAGAAGGCTAAAGCCAATCTTAAAGTGTCTCATGAAAAGGTTAGGGAAAGGTATGATCGTGGACGGAGACCCACCAATTTGAAGGTAGGCGACCAAGTGATGGTCAAGAATTTTGTTCCCGCGGGCAAGCTTGCCCCCAGATTTCATGGGCTGTGCATAATTCTCGATTTCCTTACACCGGTTACGTTGTTATTAAGCAATCCAGCCACCGAGAGGATATTTAGGGTTCACCTGTCGCAGGTGAAACCTATATAATTTCTGTGCTAACTTGCTTCATATTATCTTGAAAGGAATATGAAGGTTATATATTTTTTTTTGAGTTTCACTTTTAAGGCTTTCTGCCCCTTCTATAATATTTTGTTTTATATGTAAGCATTTTGTAAAACCTGCCCCGAACCGTTAAACTGCCATCCTGTCCTTGCCACGGCCATTACCACGCTCCCGTCTCCTGCTCCACTCTACACAGTGGCTTATGTAATGCCATGGATATCTGCACGCCGCTGGCCCCTCAACCTCTCCACAAGCCTGTGCCCTCAAAAAAAAAAAGATGATGGTCCAACAAATTCTGCCGCCTAGCTTTAATGTTTCAGTGCCCCCGCAGCCGCGCGGCGCCGTACCGCGACTGGGATAGAGGAAGGGCCCCCTCGACCCCAGCGAGGACGACATGTGCACGGCGAGCCGGAGCTCTCCTCCCGGCCAAGGCTGATGTGCGGCGCACGACCTGCTACTGGCCCGCAGCCTGTATATGTTCACCGCGGGCGCGGCCTGCTTCTACACCTCTGCTCCCCTCATAGTGCGGGCGAGCGGTATCTCAGGGTACTTGAGGGGCCCGGGCGGCCTCCTCTGAACGCAAGCAGTGGCGGCTGGTCTGGCCGTTAAAATCATCAACGTTTGAAGTACATATCCAGCTATATGGACATTCCTGTTCAACTTTACTACCTTTTCTTGGGAATTCTACTGCAATAGTTGGTGGATTTAGAAAATTTTTCTTCACTTTCAAGTATTAAAAGTTTTTCTTCTGAATTCAATTCCTACAAACATAAAGACATTACATCAACTGTACAACAAGTATTTTGAAACTGGATCAAACCAAATTTAAGAAAATCTTATAAATACTTCTGCAATTAATCCCCATATCAACATCAAAACTTGGACCTTGTTTTCAAACAAATTTCATGTGTCACCCCTGGAGGAACTTTTGGGGGGGGGGGGAGGTCTGTACCGGGCGGTACACCTCCACGCCGCTAACTTAAAATTTGCGCCAGTTGAAACTCCTCTGCTGGAGGAAGTCTGAACTTTATCGACGGTATTAATTTTCAAGTTTCTCAGAAGATGTCACTACTTGGAAAGTTTGGAGTTTTTGAACTGTGCCACTTTTGATGTATTTTTGTTTTACCGGTAGTAAGAAGTGTAAACTTTCTCTTCTAGAGGACACTACTGAAAAACTACAATGGTGCACCCTAGTGCGATGTGAAAGAACTGTTTTTGGAGAAATTTTTATTTCAAAAGTTTGTTTCTTGTTAAATTTTTTTCTGTTATTGTTTAAGTTGGCTGTATACCCCTCTCTTTCCCCTTGTTTTGTATTTAGCCAATCCCGAATTTCTTTAATTAATTTCTGACCAATCTGATGTATCTTCCCCCAACTTGAATATGCTGCTTATCCCTAACCAATAAAGTTTTGGTGGGAGGGTGTTCTCATTCCAAAAACGCCTCGAACTTTCCGCGAGAGTATATAAACTGCTGATTTTTGGGTCTCTGCGCCACTTCTGTTCCATCTTTTAGTGTGTAAAGTACATAGCAGGGGGCGGGAAGCGCCTCTTTCTTCGGCAGCGGTCAACAACAAGGTAATGGCCGATTAATAACTTCTTTCTTTGCTAGCTCAGCAGTTTAACTCTCGGGGCGGGTCCGAAGTTTTTCCATAATGTAACCTTCCTTAAAATGTAAAGACACTTGGTATCTATTCTATCTTTAAACTGCATATCGGGATAGAGAGTGCTTAACCCTCTCGAGCTCCCACTCATATCGTTTTGAGGTGAACTTATTTTTTCTCAACCTATTCTTCTTTAACGTAATGTAAATTGTTCCTTTCTAAAGTCACCTCTTTAGTATGGGATTAGCCCTTGCATTAGTGGCCTAGAGCCAAATTAGGTTTTAAAACAAATACATTAGGAGTGCAGATCGCCTCCTCTCAAAATGTTATTTTAGAGGTCATGTAATTAATCCTTTTCTCACTTAATAGACCTCAGTAGGTTGGGTATTTTACCCCTGTGTCTATGTCCTGAGAGGACAACTTGAAGGTGGAGTTTGGTGTGGCCTTTGAGAGGCTTAAAGTTTGAGAGCGAGTGGCTCTTTCTTGAAAATTGAGTGTTGTATGCCTCGAGGAGGCTTTTCTGTGTAATTTGGAGCAAGTGCTCCTGAGCATGAATGGGGTTTTCTGCCCCTCTGTTAAAATTTATTTTGGAGTAAGGTTGGGCTGATTGCCCAAGAATTGTGAAGTCGGGGCGCGAAGCCCAAATCCGGTAAATATTGTAACTACATTTTGTTGCCTTGCTACTCTGTACCTGCCATGCTTGTTGTTTCTTTATTTTGAAAAGAAAATATAACCTTGTTAATTTTACATGAACTCTAATTTCGTAGCTTGAGACCCGTTCACACCGCACCTTCTTTCACCTCTAACTACCGCAAAAACACGGTAACAGTATGAATGTCAGTTAAAGCATAGTTAAGATGTATATCGAGATATAGGCTTAAGGTGCGAGTGTTTATATGGAATCATCGATTGTTTTCCTCCATTGAATATAAGGGTACCGAAATAGTTGGACATTTTATAGTTATATTTGGTCACTGTATCGGTGAATAGGAGATATAATTATCAAAACAACTTACATTCACACTTTTACCAGGCTTAAGACCGGCCATGTCTGTGAAAACATAAGCGAGTTTAAAGGTTGCTTAGAAACTCCTTGTCAAGTTTTTATACAATTAACGAACATTCAGAATTTTTGTATGGACATATCAAGGAAATATCATGTCTGTTTCACTAGGAGTTTTATATCCATTGCAAAAGAGGAGCTCAGAACTTGGGAGATGGTTTAGCGACTACAGTTATCCTACCCGAGTTTGACATTGCTTACATTTACTTGGGCCAGGCTTCTCGCTTTCTTTCCCATCTGTCCTCACTTTTCCAACCTTGTTCTCTTCCGACCCCGAAGGTGTAGGTTTGCGAAGCGTAGGGAGTTATTCATTTTCACGACCTTGGTTGCCCGTCCCTTCTTTGGCCGATACCTTAATTCCCCGAAGGTTCGCACACCCTCATTTTCCCTCTGATTTGTGTTAATAGAAGTTCCTCTTAAAACAATAAACACCACCATCACCATGATCGTTATGGTGACAAGTCTCTAGTGTCTGACACCGTGGTCATCCGATTCGTTGTTGCAAAAACATTCACTAACTGAATGTTGTCTGGCAGGGTAGAAGAGGTTTGACAGTACACATACCTCACCCTCGCACTGTATTTATAAGTGAAAGATATTATTCCAAGTATTCGATTCATTATTATTTTCATAATATTATTTCATTTTTACGTTTATTCTTAATATTGTAAGTTGGAAGGTCACCATATGTGTTATGAGTAATTTATTTTGTACAACGGCTGGGAAAATCATTGCTGTCATAACTCAGGAAATTCGTTCCAAGTAGTCGATTCATTATTATTTTCATAATATTATTTCATTTTTACGTTTATTCTTAATATTGTAAGTTGGAAGGTCACCATATGTGTTATGAGTAATTTGTTTTGTACAACGGCTGGGAAAGTCATTGCTGTCATAACTCAGGAAATTCGTATGACTCATGTGGATATTCCAAAGTCTGATGAGGTGGACTTGTTATTGTAGTCGAAAAGTTCCGATGACTCCTGCGAAACACCCTGGTGTCAGTTGATGGTGTCATTGTCTTGGGGCCAGAAAGAGATTCAGGGCGTGGTCTTTATTAGGGGATCTACTCATGATTGGCTGGCCAGGATGAATCCAGACGGACCCTGTGAGAGGAAGGGGAAAGCTGGTATTTATTTAGGCATGTGAGGATACCGCGAGGGACGACTACACTGTACGGGAATGAAGGAGTGCTGACACTGGAACACGGGAATGATCTTCACACTTGACGGTACTGGACTGGACTTCAAACGTTTCTGAATGGTAGTTTTATTATGTTTGTGGAATGTGATTGACCTGCAATTGTGGAGTGCTTAGACACTGAGTACTGTAGCACTTGTGGCGGCTTGGTATTATATGTCGGTGAAAGCTGTGGGATCCTATATCTCAGACTTTCAAAGCGTGTGTTGCTCAAGTGGATATATCATTAAAACAAGTGATAGAGTCAGTAAACACATTATTATGATGTACAGTATCTGTGTGATATAATAAGTGCCAATTATGAGAATGCATTGTTCAACAGACTAACTGCAAATGGCAGCTTGGTCCTCGCTTTCGTTTTCTCACTGTTTTCCTTGTTGTTGTTGTTTTAAATATGGAGTCATCAAGCGATATTTTGTGTGTATTATAGGTATATTTCGGTGTGTTGATGAGGTGCACGTGCACGGATTTTATTGAGAATATAGTTAGTTTAGAATCAGTGGAGTTATTGATGAAACTAGGTGCAGTTTCAACCTATTTAGTCGTTTTAAGAAGGTTCGGTAAGGTCTGGAGCAGATGTACCAGTACGCAGCTTTTATGTACACGCCCTGGGAGAGAATGAATTATTATCATGCTTTATCTAAATTCGGAGGATCCATTCTGGTAAACTCTGGCGCCCATACTACGGACATTTCGATCAATGATTGTATTTCATTTTTTCAATTCAATTATTTTATTATGTTTTGAGTAATTTTATTTATTCAGATATTTTATCCGTGTTATTTAAAAAAGTTACAATGTGGTAGTATGCAACTTCTAATCACTAGACTGCATGCCAAATGCGTGAATTCAATTCCAAACCTCCTCGCAGTTTTCATATCGTGCGAGGCCATACGACGCTGTTGATGGTGATTCATTCGTCCATTGGATGGAGACGTTATGCACTTAGTGTTATTCAGCAGGAGTAGGCTATGTGCCTACACCGGGTTTCATTATTTCCTTACCGCATTAGCACAATCATCTCACACTCAGAAGGGCAGATGTCCCATGGGCGTCAAATAGTAAACCTACACCAGGCGAGCCGAAAATGTTCTCATACACTCTCGGCACTAAAAGTCATCTTCTTCTTCTTATGACGCCGTCTCCCTCCAAGGTTGGCAATCCAATTGATTATGATTATACGCAAAACGGCAACACGAAAGATCACTATCGACGTATATCCATACCACCGCCGCAAGTCTTTCAGCCAGGAATTTCTCCGTCTTCCCACAGATATTTTCCCAACAATCTTCCCTTGAATGATCAGTGGGAGAAGTTCATATCGTTCACCTCTCATGATGTGCCCGAGGTGGCTGAGCTTACTCTCCTTGATGATTATGAGAAGCTCTTTCTTCTTGTTCAAGATGTTGAGGACTGCTTCATTTGTCTTCTTTTCTACTCAAGATATTGGGAGTATTCTTCTGTATGAGTAGTACATTTCAAAAGATTCAATCCGCTTCTCCAATAAAGGGCTGAGCGTCCACCCATCGAAACCATACAGAAGGACTGGAATGACATAACAACGTAGCATTCGAACCCTGAGCTGGAGGTTGAGTGCTACTAAAAGTCATGCGTTAAATAAATAAATAAATAAATAAATAAATAAATAAATAAATAAATAAATAAATAAATAAATAAATAAATAAATAAATAAATAAAAAGGATGGTTCTCCCATTAGTGTTTCATTTCTATCATACTATCACTCATTTTATACTGAACTGATTGCTGTGACAGGTGAAGGAATAATGCTACTTAGAAAATGAGAACTTCTGCCTGGAGCATAGACACGTGTTGAAATATCCCGTTTATTCTAAAAGGGGTTGGAATTTCCCACTTCGCTGACATGGATCCCACGAAATTGTTACCAAAGTTATCTATACCTAGGCTCCGCGCAAGAGGAAATTTGTCCGAACACCACAACCACTGTACGTCTCGACAACGGAGAGCGTCAATTAACTTACTCTATCAAGTTGACCGAGAATTTTTAATTAAATATTGTAGAACACGTTTATAAAACAGCATTTTTGAAAGGGAAGGACTTAATTAATTCGTCCATTCACTAGCGGATTTCACGCTACAACTTAGTGCCTTTATTCCTTAAATAAAATAATAATAATAATAATAATAATAATAATAATAATAATAATAATAATAATAATAATAATAATAATAATAATAATAATAATAATAATAATAATACGCCAGTTCGTTTCGGATTGTTTAAGAGGATATGTATAATCAATTATTTAATCAACTGGTTTGTAAATTACGAAAACTGAGTTCGGTATACTGGTTGATATCACTGAATTTAGGAACTCTTTCGAACAAAACTAACAAAGCAGTGATCGCCATTAAGAACTCCGCAACAAACAACCAGAGTTACAAAGTTCACTTCAGTAATCGGTACCTAAAACTATCAAAACTCTCTGTCAACCGACTTCCCTTCTCGTCAGCACGAAGTGCAGTTTCCTCATGTTTCCCGCACAAAGCACAGGCGGACATGGTTTCTTTCACCATAGCCAAGTGCTCAGTTTAATACATCAAAGTGAAAACGAAATCAGCCTAAATGGACGTAGAAACTCGAACTATCGATTAATATTGAAGGGATTCTTAAGAATTAAAAGTGTAGGTTAATAAGTAATAGCCTACGTTAGTAATGGAGTCATCTTGTTTTTTCTTTGCTAGTTGCTTTACGTCGCACCGAGACACATAGGTCTTATGGCGACGATGGGACAGGAAGGGGCTAGGAGTGGGAAGGAAGCGGCCGTGGCCTCAATTAAGGTACAGCCCCAGCATTTGCCTGGTGTGAAAATGGGAAACCACGGAAAACCATCTTCATGGCTACCGATATTGGGGTTTGAACCTACTATCTCCCGAATACTAGCCGCACTTAAGCGACTACAGCTATCGAGCTCGGTAAGGAGTCATATTTTATCATATCTTATGATGGGAAGTTATACTCCAATGAATCATAAGTTGTTTTACGTCGCACCGACACCGATAGGTCTTATGGCGACGGTAGGATAGGAAGGGCGTAGGAGTAAGAAATAAGCAGCCATGACCTTATTTAAGGTACAGGTCCAGAAGTTGCCTGGTGTACCTAGGTGTTAATACATAAATGAATTATCTTTATGCGGGTAATCATATTAACACTTGCAGGAACAGCGCAGCAAGCAAGAATTCAAGAATGGCGCGTCAGGAGTCAACATACGAGGATCAGTCAATGGATGACCCCAAAAGAGGAACTCCCTCCTGGCCATGTCACAGATTGGGTGAATTGGAGAGCACTGAACAGACTGCGCTCTGGTGTTACGCGGTGCAGGGTAAACCAGAAGAAATGGGGTTTCGAAGTGGACAGTACCTTGTGTGTATGTGGAGAAGAGCAGACCACAGCCCATTTGCTGCAATGCAGTTCATGCCCATTCAGCTGCACAACAAAACACCTGGTTAAAGCAAAGCCAAATGCACTTGGTGTTGCAAGGTTTTGGGCTTACGTAGTTTAATGTGGCTCTTCGCCATTGGAGTATTTATATTATGTTTTATGTTTTTCCTTATCTTTAATTTTAAACTTATGTATGCTTCTGACACGATATAAATAAATAAATAAATTAACGAGGTAGTTAAGAAAGATTACAGATCTCTTCAAAAGGTTATGATAGTATTTAGGCATTGTAGTAAGGATGTAATGGAGAGGGCATATAAGGCTCTGGTAAGACCGAAGTTAGAGTTTGGCTCCATTGTATGGGACTCTCATCAGGACTACGTGATATCGGAACTGGAAAAAAATTCACAGGAAAACAGCACAATTTGTTCTGGGTGATTTCCCCCCAAAATATTGCAAACTTTGGGATGGGAAGACTTGGGAGTAAGGAGACGAGATGCTCGACTATGTAGTATGTTTCGAGCTGGCAGAGGTGAGTTGGCATGGAATTACATTAGTAGAAGAATAAGCCTGGGCGGAGCTTTTAAAAGTAGGAAAGATCACAATATGAAGATAAAGTCGGAATTCAAGAGGACAGACTGGGGAAAATATTCATTTATAGGATGAGGAGTAAGGGATTGGAATCAATTATCAAGGAAAATGTTCGATAAATTTCCAAGTTTGTTGAAAATACTTTTAGAAAAGCTAGATAATGAATTCTAAATATGAGGTAAACAATTGATAGGGAATCTGCCACCTGGGCGAAAGTCCTGAATGCAGATTGATTGATGATTGGTTGATTGTGAAAATAGGAAACAATTGAAATCCATATTGAGGGCTGCAGTCAGTGTAGTTCGAACCTAATATCTCCCGGATGCAAGCTCACAGCTGCGCGCCCCTAACCGCACGGTCAACCCACCCGGTATATATTATAATTTAAGGTTGTTTTGGCTCTTATACCCTTCGTAGACGAGTTTCATCTTTACAAGTGCAATAGTAAGAGAAAGAGACAGGAGCGTCAGCACAGACGCTGAAACGTATTTGATGATCAAAACAAGGAGAACAGGCTTTACGAGCCGGGAGGGGTCGCGGGGCCTCCGGGTACGAGGCAGGCACGCTAGCCCTACACCATGGGGCCGGCTATTCATACGAATGGTAGATGTATAAATTGCTAATAATTATCCAATATACACTTTTATTATATTTAATTTTATTATTACCTGACACATTATAAATTATATTACATTTTCACTGGAACATTCTTTACTTCGTGGAAATAGAATATCTCATGTTGCAATGGAGTTCTCTTTCATTAGTCGTCTCCGGCCATTGTCATCAAATTTCGAAAAAAAAATTGCTGTATCAGCATATGAACAGGGAACCCAAATGGATTTTAAAACAGAATTTTCAAACTTCAGGTGCATTAATTCCAATGCTTGCAGGACTGAATTATTTCAACTTATTTACCAGGATTTTCTTTACAAAAAATCTTACTAACTAGTTCACCAACATGAGCAGAAGCAATTGCATTCATCCTATCAATCAGTTCTGTAATTTTTTAAACTAGAAAATAAGAATATGTATAATTCTAACCTCCTAATTCCAAAATAACGTTTGCAATAAACTAATACATTTCAAAATCAAATGCTGCTTGGGATTTTACCAGGTTGCAAAATCTGGTATTTTCTATTTCTGCCATCCAATTTACCACGGGAACAGATTTTAGTGAAAATTGTTTGGAAAATGTGTGGAGGGTATCTAAATTTGTATATACATAAGAGGTGACTTTAAACAAACCTCCGCATCTTCTCAACACACGCTCGGGATACAATGAAAGTGACATATCTGGGAAGTTTCATTCTAGATACGAACGACATATGAAAACAGTTCTTTGAATTCGACATAATGGTATTAAGTTCATTAAATTTTTTTTTGGAAGGAGCTGAATTTATGAGCCCAGCAACTGATATGAATTTAATGTTCCAGTAATTTACAACATTTTAACATATACGGGACAGAATCAGTTATCACATGCATCACATCTGCTGTTCGCGGCATCTAGAAACGTACGTTCTACGAAAATTATTTCTTGTTCAGGTACTGGATCTTGAGTTTTGATCAAGATTGCGAACACACAGTGGCCTGAAGTGTCGATAGTTTCGCGCAGAGGTGAAGTTCGTTTTCCCTTCCAAAAACTGTTTTTATGGGTGCCAGTATTTCCTTTGCACAACATGGGATGTACCGTTCCATTTGGTGGTTGGCTGTAGGAAGGTCTCCAGATCCAAGAAGAAAAAAGAAAAATCTAAATCAGAATGAGATCTTAGAAATCTCAGTCTTACTGTCACTGAACGTTGATTGTGGAGGTTTTATTGATAAATGATAGACAGTACGTACCTGGTGCAGACTTTCGAAGCCACGGTCGTCTACCTTCTCCATTGGTATGTTGGCTTTGAGTAGCATCGCTTTTGTTCCGTAAATAAATTCTGTGTTTTCACTCTTAGCTTTCGTTTGCTGATCTAAGTAGAGTTCTATTATTGCCTGCCGTTTCACTGTTGGGGTGCTTATTTTACGTATTGCATATTCCTCATTTTAAAAACAATGTTTTGAGACAGTGCACATTTTTCTCCCACTCGATATGAACATTACAATATCTACACATTAAAATATTGCTTTCTGAAAGGTATAAACCTTCATTCACAAACTGTTTAGCCCTGCTGTGTTCCGTAGCACTTGTCACCCATCATCGCTACTTGTGGTTACTTTTTTATTTTGCCTGAACCAGGACGTCGAAATAAACCACCCCTTTGTATTCGCAGTCAGCTCCACAGCCAGTAGACGCCATCAGGGATTTCAGGATTTCCAAGAATCTTACCTTTATGGCGTGAGGAGACAGGCTGAGGCACGGCCAACTCGAAGTTCCGGCCTGCTACACATGACAGTTCCATAGTGATAACGTCAGTCGTTTAGTGCATTGGTATGGAGGCACGAGTCTTGTTTTCGTGGTGGTTTGGCAGCACGTTGTTATTTCAACGCTAGTAGAGGTGTTCGTTCGTGTATTCAAGTGATAACTGTATGAAAAGGCATCAGAAAAATATTTTTTTCAGCAATAGTATGTGATAAATACTATAATATCGAAATCTCAGCAGCCTGGTGTTAGGAAGTATTGCTAGGTTATGCGATAGGTGAGGTGAACTCATTGAGCTATTTTGAATTGTCTAAAGTATAATACTCTAAACTTTATTATGTAATTATGATTATTATTATAATGTGCAATGTAGTATATGCTCCTTTTTGCAAAACGGGACGAACGTGTAGTGTGCCTGTATGTACATCCAATTACCGTTCAAATAAGGAGGTGGCTATCTCAACATGTGCGTTTCCTAGCGATAAGGAGAAGCGAGCTAAATGGATGCATCCTATACACCGAGCTAATTGTGATCCCAGTAAGTATGCCTGTGTCTGTATTAAACATTTTTCGGAAAACCACATAATTCGAGTTGACACTGCAAAAAGACCAGACGGTTCCGTTTTAACTGTGCCTAGGGTAAAGCCAAAACTGACGATGCTGTGACAACTGCATTTCCTGGGCAGCCATCATATTACGTCTCAGCCATCACCTGCCAAACGAAAATCGCCAGAAGAAAGGAGAGAGGATATTTTGCAGAATGACGAACCTTCAAGACTATGAATAAGTGTAATATAATGGCATTTTAGAGACAGCAACAGTTTGCCTAGTGACCATTATACTATTTTTCAAATTGTTGTGGAAAGCTACTTGTTAAGTGAGACCTTGATATCTGATTCAAAGATGCATTTTAAAACTGTAGAAATCGTAGGGATGTTTTTTTTAATGTTTTGATAATGAAAGTTGAAAAACCTGTGACAAGTGTGGGTATGTACTGCTGAGTCAATGAGTGTTGTGACCAAGATCTGTCATATTTTGGGATTTTTTTTAACAGTTAGGCCTATTCATAAATAATTAACACAATCATGTGCTCAAACAAACATAAAATAATGCCATTGTTTTGAGAGAAAACAATTCTCCTAGTCTCCATCAGCGTACAGTCCAGGTGAGTAAGTACTCTTCAGTCGAACATTTTACGATATCTACTGTAATATACTACCTTGAGTGAATATATTTGTGTGTTCGTTTGCATTCTTTTGATAGTGTTTCTTCGATGTTATGTGTTTATAGGCTTATTACTGCATTTTCTTTGTCACAATTTGAGAAAAAGTATCGTATCACCAATATAGGAATTGCACGCGACGACGGAGACTGAGCACTATACGCGTGACGTCACCACTATTGGTACTGTAGGGAGATCAGAAGAATGCACATGCCCGGTGAGGCACGGGGCGAAGGGGTTTTCACCAGCAGAGCCAGTGATGCAATGGTTACCATAGCAACTCCGCTACTACCCAGGCGACTTTATATTATCTTCTACTGGCAGCTCTTCGCTCTTGTCAGTTGTAATCCAGCGAGCTGTAAAGTGTGAGTCAATGTTTTCGTGTAGCAGATAAGAGCAGATAAGAGCCGATCTGTCTGGGCAGAACAGGAAGTTCGTGCTTGCAGGCCACATTCCTCATTCTTGCATTCTTCTCATCTCTACACAGTAGCAGGCCTCTATATATCAAGATGGCCGTGGCTGAGGCGGGATTACCAGCCACCCCAAAAACTTCGTTTTGCAAGAAGCCCGGAGTCAAAGTCGGTAATATTCACGATCATTCCATTAAGGAATTTCCTAAAATATTAAAGGGAACAGGTATTTCTGTCGACTTACTTCTTATCTCTTCCATTTATCTTCACACACGTAAGATTTGAATACAATTATGTCAAGCTCGGATCCCGCCCCGCGGTGTAAGGATAGCGTTCCTGCCTCTTACCCGGAGGCCCTGGGTTCGATTCCCGGCCAGGTCAGGGATTTTTACCTGTATCTAAGGGCCGGTTCGAGGTCACTCAGCCTACGCGATTACAATATTAAGGAGCTATCTGACGGTGAGATGACCAATCATTTGGGGAAAATTCCACCGAGGATTCGTCGTGCTGATCACACGACCCTTGTAATCTGCAGACCTTCGGGTGGAGCAGCGGTAGCTTGGTAGGCCATGGCCCTTCGGAGCTGTTGAGCCATGGGGTTTGGGCGCGGGCGGAGGTATATCAAGCTCCTTATTTGCTATGAAATTCGCTGCTATTTCGCACTTCCCTTCAATTTGCGAAAGTGAAATCATTATTTTTTAACGAGAATCATATGACTCGCCAGGATATCTAAAAGTCGATTCAAAATATATTTTTCCCCCTTTATTGTTAATGCGAAAATACCATGCCCCTGCAAATAAATGTGATGATGATTATGGCAATGGGGATGTTGGGGGGGGGGGGGGAGGGAGCTTTTAATATACAATCTGCTGTGTGGAAAGAGGAATATGATTGATGACATGCTGGTCTGTAACTAGATGACTGTGGGTAATAATGATGATTCTACCAATAATTAAAAAATGTACAAGTATGTTATAAGCAGGCTTCGAATAAGTATGCATAAAAATGCAAAAGTATGCATGAAAAGCACTAGCAAGTGTAAAAATATGCATTAAGAATGTTGAAATATGCATTGAAGAAACGTAAATATGATTTCAATTAGCAATAAACTGATATTGTTACGTGCTCAAGTGACCGCCAGTCTTGCCGCAGCCCCTTCGTATTACCTGAAAGGGGATGACTAAGCCAGCTCGGACAACTTCCCATCCCTACCGAGAACAAGCCATGGCCCTTCCTCTATTGCCCCATTCATCTGCTCTCTCCATCTACTTTCTCCACGCGATTTCTGGAAGATATGACAGTAAAGTTCCATCTCCAGACGAACCCTGCATGTTCTAGTGCCCAACATCGAGGTATAAACACACAGCCGCTGCGAACGAGTGGTGGTTGTTGTGTCGGAGAGACCAGTGAGTGAGTGGGCTGGAAGCAACGGAACGGAGGACTATACTGTGTGTTCGTATATTTCTGTGGACTGAGGCTGAGCGAGGGTCAGAGAGGGAAGGCGCTGTCCTGAGTGTGAGGGTAAATGGACCTGTGTTAATTTTCGCTGTTGTGAGTATCGTCCTACTGTTGAATACTATTGAGCTGTTTATTTGCTTACTGCATGTGACTGTGTGAAGTACTGGACTGTGTATGGAGTCGAACCAACGTACAGTCATCGCGTGTCGAGTGACCCGTAGCCCTGTGTTCAGATCCAGGGGGCTACACACAGCCGCTGTATGAGGTGACTAGACTTGGGGAAGTGAAAGTATTAACTGTCCGTAGGCATAACAACGGGCTGGACCACCTGCTATGCCGTAAGGAAGAGGGACTTGTAAACATACAGTAATTAGTAAGTGTGGCTATTCATAACTGATTAGAATTTTTGTATGTGTGTGTGTGTGTGTGTGTGTGCATTTATTGGGTCGTCCTGAAATAAATTAGAGTTGGATGGAGTTTTATTCCTATCAATATTATAATCAATTTCACACTTTAAACATCACCAAAATAAACAATGTAAAATGTATATCGTATCAAAATAAAATGCTCCAGTTTCTCAATGAAATTTACAAGCCCCGATTACAATCAATCGTGGCATGATGCAACAGGTGCTCAGACACAGATTTGTGCCTATTTTCACTTAAAATAGTTTTGTACTTAGCAAATACTCTCTCTACATAGCATGCAACAAATTGGTGTATACTCCAACATATCGAAATCAGAGACTTCCACCATAGACGCGCCGTTAAATTTTCTTTGTCTTGGAGAAGGCCAGAAATGATTTTAAGTTTGCGGAAATTAGTTTTTAACAATACACTTTGATTTTTATCCGAGAAAACTTAATTTGTTTGGTTCATTAGGGAAGGTTCAATTTCTTCAACAAGGTAGGCGATTGCAGAGTAAGCTTCAGCCTACAAGTGATCACGGCTGGTTCGTGGTCCGAATGCCCTGCACTCCGACCGACCAACCGAACAGAGGACATGTGGCCTAGGCTCTACTGTAACTGTACAGCTCTGCATTCGGGAGACGGAGATGTGCTGGTCCCTACCGTCGGCTGTTTTCCATTCTCCTGAACTAAGGCGAATTCCGGGAGAGTTCCTAGTATACGCCACTGCCGCCAATACCCTCACCTTCTCCACACAATCACTACCACAAATCTTCTAGCCTGAGAGACGGTGTCATCGTCTAGGAGGCCTGCCTCACCCTTCCGGGGAGAAACGAAAACAATTTAGTAGTAGTGTGTATGTATGTTTAGTCCTCAGCCCGAAGGCTGGTTGGATCCTCAACAGCTCCGCCATCAGCTGTCATAGATGACCTAGGCATCACTGAAGAGGCGTACTAGGGAAATGAGGAGCGAGGTAGTTTCCCATTGCTTTCCTCACCGAGCCAGAAGTTGCTATTACATATCAGTCTGCCAAGCCCACTGAAGTATCGGTCTAGAAAGCCAAGAATAACGGCCGAGAGGATTCGTCGTGCTGACCACACGACACTTCGTAATCTTCAAGAGGTCGTTTGGTAGGCCAAGGCCCTTCAAGGTCTGTAGTGCCATGGTGTTAGTTAGTAGTAGTAGTCTTCAACAAGTCTAGTATTAACGTAAACGGACAGTCCTACTTCTTGCAAGTTCTTCATGGCTAAAGATATTCACAGCAAATTGGAACGAATGAACATAAGTTGTTCACGGACACCATCTTTGCCGATGACTTCTGGGGCTTCTTTAATACAGGTAGATTCTTCGGAATTGAAACTTTTAATTTCTTCATTTACTACTTTAAAAAAAATCGGCATTATAAACAGTGGCTTCGAACCACGTTCCCCATCTTGTATGAAATGGTGAAAACTGGAGCGGCACATTACCAACTGTATCAAAAAGCATATTCTTGCCACGTGAACCCTTCAGAAATACTCTTTTCACTGTAGAGATCAAAACGTTTACTTCAGGAAAGGAGGCTCAGACTGCTTCATAACAGCCACTCAATGATACACGTGACGTGTATCATCTCGGGATAAAATATTCCAAGACCTTCCATAGCTTTGCACATGGAAGGCGCAAGGTCAGTGCAGGCGACGAGAACAGTTAAGAATGCGTAATGGCCAGAAAAGAATTAAATGCATAATTGAAACATGCAGTTACTGCGGAGCTATTTGCCTTATTGTTAGGTGACGCATCCATAGTTATTAGATATGATTTGTCTCTCTCATCTTCCTCCTTTCCTAGAATTCCAAACCCGAAGTTAATCACAGATCTTTGATCCACGTCCGTTGTTTCGTCTATTTAGATCAAAATATATTTTCTATCAGCCTTTTCACTTAGTTTGGCTAACGTCACTTTATACAGCTCAGGAACGGAATTCTTCCTCATTGTTGATTTATCTGGGACAGGTTGCTTCGCATACTCCTCCAGAAGCAGAACTAAGCTCTTATTGTTTAGATTAGCCGATGGCATATTTGTGAAACAAACGCTTTACACAACTCATTTCTGAATTTCTTTCGTGTTGGTCCAGGTTAAATTAAAGCCATTGTTTCAAAAGGCTGGTGTTTTCCTTTCAAGTTTACTATTTTTAATTTATTGTTTTTCATCGTTTGAATATGATGCTGAATTGATACTTTTAGTTGTCGTTATGGCTTGCTGCAATACTTACTAAATAGAACACTTCCGTCAGTTGAAAAATCTTAAAACTTGCGTACATGTGCTTTCAGTACGTCTTCTCATTCGGCATTTTAAATTAAGTAGCAACAACACAGTCATTTAATGTTCTATGAACCAGAAACTTTTTCAACACAAATAGAGCAGGACTGATAAGAACTAATTATGCATGAAAGGACATTGTGGTTATCTATTTACGAAGGTCGTAAGTGAAAACGCAGGAATCAGTAGCCTACTTGCCTAATAGGGTCTGGATGTAGAGGTGGTGTTTCTAATTTTAAACAGGCTACCCACCTGTGGAACAGGCTACCTGGCGATGACCAACACAGTTCAACTTCTTCAATATAGTTTCCATCATTTAGGTTATCTCAAATGCATGCCAGATTTTTCAATATTTCCTGCGAAACTGGTGTCTACAACCAAGGTGCAGAATTCCTGCTTTCAAAATATACCCTAACGTGAGGACAGCACAAAATACGCACTATTATAAAACAACTCCAAATATGCAATTGCATATCGTCGTTTAAGGAACAATACCACATATCTGACAATGCTCTCCCTATCCATTATCTTCCTTAAAACTGGTCACGCCCACAGCCACATATGGGTATGCATTCCATCACATCAATTTGCGTTGTGTTCCGTTTCTAGCGCTTTCGTGTAAAGGAAAATGAACCTTACCATACCTTACTGTAGAAATGAATGATTGTATGACGTACATATTTACCCGCTCCTACAGTATAATATAGGAGCTGCCTGGCAGAGGCGGTAAAGGCGTGCTCGGTTCAGCCGGAAGGACGTGGGTGCGATTCCCCTTTAGGAAGTCGAAAAATTTAAGAAACGAGATTTCCATTTCCGGAGGTGCATATGGTCTTGAGGTTCACTCAGTCTACCAAGTACCAGGCTATTTCCTGGGAGCAAAGTTGGTCGGCGTAGAGCTAACCACTCTACTCCATCAAGTGCCAAGATTACGGGTAGTGGAAACCTTTATACCTTCCACCCCTCCCAGGGCTTTCATGACCTGTACGGAGATGACTTCACTTTCTACAGTATAATATATTTAAAGTTCATTTTCCTTTACATATAAGCATAGGGAAATTTTCATAACGATTTTTTTTCTAATGGACTGCAAATCCATATGTGGTTGGGAGGCCCGACCAATCTTAAGGAAAATAAGGGATAGAAAGGACATTGTTTGATACGTGATATTATTTCTCAAGGGACGATAAGCAATATGCAGTACGCACAATTACCCTAAGCCTAATTATAACATATCATGAACAATTGGTTTTAGAAGTACGTAGCAAACTACTGATATACGTGACTTAGTGCATCGTAATACAAACAAGAATCAATGGAAGTACGTAAGTACTGTGTTATTTGAAGGTCGTCCGACTCGTTGGCTGAATGGTCAACGTACTGGTCTTCGGTTCAGAGGGTCCAGGGTTCGATTCCCGGCCGGGTCGGGGATTTTAATCTTCATTGGTTACTTCCAATGGCCCGGGGGCTGGGTGTTTGTGCTGTCCCCAACATGCCTGCAACTCACACACCACACATAACACTATCCTCCACCACAATAACACTCAGTTACCTACATATGGCAGATGCCGCCCACCCTCATCGGAGGGTCTGCCTTACAAGGGTTGCACTCGGCTAGAAATAGCCACACGAAATAAAAAAAATGAAGGTCCACTCGGAATAAGGGTCTATGCTACAAAATAAAATGTTCAGGAAACAGAAAAAAAATGTTGAATAATTAGACCATGAAAAATATATATATTTTGGTATAAATAAGATTATTTAAAGAACACCTGGAAATCAAATTATCACAAATTAACCTAATCAAGGTAGTAAAAAAGCACTTTATTACTTTGAAATCATGGAATAAAGGCCTAACCACATTTTCACTGTTTGATAGTTTTACTTATTTTAAAATGAATCACTTCAAATCACTATAGAATCCGTTGAATTTTTGAGGCATATAGTCACACATCTTCAGTAGGTCATTCCTTTTTCTTTCTTAATGGGCAGTGTTGAACCGTAGAATTGTGGCAATTCTAGAGGCAGGAGGAGTGACTGATACCGTCTGTTCCTGACACCTTTAACTAAGGTATATCTTTCCCATGAAACAATAAAATTGTGGGATCTTCGCATATACACAGATGTGGAGTCATCTTCAGAAAACTTCAGCCTCATTGCTTCAGTAATCTTGAATTTAGGATCTTCAACCAACGTTCCATGTAGTTGGCTTTGATCTTTGAAATCAGAACTTTGGAACAGATGTAGTACATGGAAAGGTTACTTATGTATTAAACAATGACCAAATTGATTCTGACCATCTTTCTTAGCACAGCATAACATATTTATTGTAGATCACCTGTTGTGGCCTCTTTTTGCTTCTTTTATAACTCATTTCCTTGTTGCATAAGCCTCATCCTTATTTCACTTTCTTTTCCGTTCATTGTCCTTCCAATTATCCATATTTTTCTTCCTTTTTATTGTTTTATAAAGGTTTTTTAACTCGTTCGTCGAAACATTCATCACACTGGCATCCATCTTGAATGAGTGGCACAGACCTTTCTTCCAGGCAAAGAAGTTTTATAACAAACAAATTACCTTCTTATTAAACATATGACAATCACAGTTCGCATGCAATGACCTGAGATGGTAGAGACTGTTATTCCGCTAAAAACTGAACTTGCTGATAAATGTGACTTAGGCACTTCTTGCGGGAGGGCCTTCATTTATTCTCACGTTCCGGTAAAGCCATTTAGAAGAGGCTACTGTCTTGCAGTTCCTAACTCTCAGTGGGAGAGAATTCCATAGCCTAGCATGAGACACAAGGAATTATGTTGTATGCACTGATGCTCTATATGTGAGTACAGTAAGCGAGAAGCTGGATCGAATGTATTGCTGATGAGTGGAGGGACACAGAGGTAGCTAAGATCTAAGGTAAGTTACTGCGGGTTTGCTTCATTCAAAAGTTGAAAAATGAGTGTATCAACGTGTAAATATCTCATTTTCTTAAGCTTTAACCACCTGTGTGTCTCGTAATAGAGGTGACATGCGTGCTATAATTTCATGTAAAAATAAAGTCTGACTCGTTGGCTGAATGGTCAGCGTACTGGCATTCGGTTCAGAGGGTCCCGGGTTCGATTCCCGACCGGGTCGGGGATTTTAACCTTCATTGGTTACTTCCAATGGCCCGGGGGCTGGGTGTTTGTGCTGTCCCCAACATCCCTGCAACTCACACACCACACATAACACTATCCTCCACCACAATTACACGCAGTTACCTACACATGGCAGATGCCGCCCACCCTCGTCGGAGGGTCTGCCTTACAAGGGCTGCACTCTGCTAGAAATAGCCATACGAAATTATTATTATGTAAAAATAAAAGGGATGCAAGAGTTCATTGCCTTCTGCAGTTTCTTTCTTTGTTCTTCGGTAGTCTCAACTAATACAACATCCAAATAGTAGAATATGGCTGACGGGAGCGACTGAATTAATCTTATTTCTATAGTGTATGAAAGAAGCCATGGCGAATTCTGTGTGGGTGAAGCGAAGTATGTATACTTTCCTGCAAGTATCAGTTATTTGTTCATTCCAATGTAATGTTTCATTTAAAATGATCCCAAGGATTTTCACAGACTGTTACAACGGTATTGACACACCGTTCATTATGAGTTGGGGCGGAGGTCATTCGTTTAGTATAGATATATTAATTTTTTGACTTTCCAATAATTATAACCTGTATACTAATTGGATTCATTAGGAGAAGTATTTCACTGATATACGAATTGATTAAGTTTAGATTGGCATTCATTTGCTGAATTGTGGTATCAATATCTTGAATTTTGAAGTGGCTATATATTTCTATCCGGCCCCTTGGTGTAGGGGTAGCATGCCTGACTCTTACCCGGAGGCCCCGGGTTCGATTCCCGGCCAGGTCAAGGATTTTTACCTGGACCTGAGGGCTGGTTCGAGGTCCACTCAGCCTACGTGATTAGAATTGAGGAGCTATCTGACGGTGAGATAGCGGCCCCGGTCTAGAAAGCCATGAATAACGGCCGAGAGGATTCGTCGTGCTGACCACACGACACCTCGTAATCTGCAGGCCTTCGGACTGAGCAGCGGTCGCTTGGTAGGCCAAGGCCCTTCAAGAGCTGTAGTGCCATGGGGTTTGGTTTGCTTTATATATTTCTAGGTCATCTGCATAGAGGTGGTGGATACAGTTAGGTAATTTATTAGAGATGCTATTATTATAAAGAATAAAATACAGAGGTTCAAGTATAGAACCCTACTACTGTAATTTTTCCGTTTCCATTGTGATGTTTTATCGTCCAACACTTCACGCTGACGTCTCTTTGAGGGGTATGAGAACAGTGGTACTGCAGTGAAACTTAGATGAAGTCCTTGCAACTTGGCTAATAATACTGTATGTCAGTATTAACAGTGTCAAATGCGCTGCTAAAGTCTAGCAGACTCAGAATTTTCTGTCGCCCTAGGCCTATGTCGTCCTTAATTCTAACCTAAGCTGTCGTAGTACTGCGTCCCTTCTTAATAACTGATTGAAGAGTTCAAACAGTGAATACTTTTCTAGATATCGTACCAGTTGACTAAGTATTCGTTTGTCTAGGGGTTTAGAGAATTTTAAGTATGGATACGGATTTTGCAGGAGACTTTTTTGTCATAGAAATGATGCGGGCATCTATCCATTTAGCTGGAAAAATGTATATTCGGCAAAATATTATCAATGATATTGGTAATGTGCGAGTGTCATCAACTCCTACAGCTGGATGGAAACTTAATCGAGAGTGTCCCTTTTCTTAATTTGTAATAGGCCTATGTAACTATTCTGGGTTTAGATTTCAGACGATCCTGTGGTTGTTGCCTTAGCAAACAAGTGATGATAGTTTGCACTAATTGTTGTTATAGTTTTAGCACTTACCTAGCAAAGTGATTGTTTAGCTCATCGAGAGGTGGTGGTGGTGGTGGTGATTATTGTTTTAATAAGAAGTACAACTGGTCAACCACCTCTTATTAAGACTAATCAGAGGTGGAAATGGAGAAGGTCCAAAGAGAGATTTTAAACTAAGAGAAAATAATGACTTACCCATCAGATATGTCAGGTTTGAAGTAAAACTACTATGATATTATTTGTAACATTTATTGCGAAGTTTGAATTCCAAAACGGAACAGTAGCACGGCGCCAAGACCCTGTGAACATCGCCACACACTATCTGCCATCTATGTGCTTACCCTACACAATAAACAAAGGTATGTCATTAACGTCCGATTCATGTAAAATTATTAAGTAGATGTCGGGAAGTCATAACAAAAACATTCTGGCCTAGCCCGTTTTCAGCCTTTGCAGGGGGACGAATTTCTGTACTATGTTCGAGAGGTAAGAGATAGCGAACGGATTTAGATGGACATGAAATATGGTAGGTTATGGAATATAACATTTTTAAAGAGCGCAACCAGCAAAATATACCCCCCGTACTTCAATAGTTTGTTTATGCCAACCAAAATATATAAAAACAAGATTGATCTTAAATTAATTATATTTCATACTTGCTAGTATCAGTCAGATTGGAAGTTTGAGAATCTTTCAAGTTACTCCTTCATATTAATGAGAGAAGAGGACTGTAACATTCAGATTTGGACCTTTGGTATCATTTAATGAAATGAGTTCCGTATTGAAATCAGTCAGACAATAAAATTACCTAACCTTAGTAACTTTTATTACTGCTAATTTGTAAAATGTAGCATAAGGATAGAGTTTGTGTCGCAATAACAAGTAAATGCCACCTAGCGTAGAGAGCTTGTTACTACGGCAACAATGACAATATTACTAACAAAATATCTCCATGTACGCAAAGCCTCCTGTAGTTTGCACGTCATTCACTACGTTTCATACTTACTTCTTCCGTAATTTAGTTCCTTTTCATGTAATCAATATTAGGCTCCTTCGTATTAGCGTTGCTAAATTTACTGTGTTTAAATGTAGTCATCATTGTTTTCCTAGAAATACACTATACTGTGCTTAATTTTTCTGAAGTAATTTCAAAATTACGTACATATGATTCACTGCCTGATGACAATACATTGTTTCTCTTGCTAATGTACGTGTAATTAACCTTTAAAACAAAAGTTCCACAATTACAGCTTGTTATAGTGTGTTATATGAAAGAAAACTAAGTAACTCAAGGTATCTTTTCAAATTTTATTTATGATGATGATGTACAGAACTTCAAGTTCTAACCTATAAGTTATATTTACCTTCAGAACAAGTGGTCACCTTCGTCGACAACATCGTCTTGGTCATTATTTGCTATCTGGTATCTGGTGGTACTGAGCTTGATATTCCCAACTTCCAAAACTAGATCCTTTGGAAAAGAACCAATCGCTGCCAATCAATCCTAGCTAGCATTATCTAAATAATGTTTAAACCAAAATATCGTAGAATGTATTTGATGATAAATGTGTATATCCATGTGTGCTAATGAGGACAAATGATCGCACTTCTTGTGTCGGTACTGTTGAACCACTGGGAGTAAAATTCTGCTGGTAAGCAACCTTCGTAGCTATAGGGCGTTATGTTCCCTGATTTCAGTGTTATGTTACCGAATAGTCTTAGCAGGATGGGTTATAGGTGATAACGAATGCTAGTGTGTGTTAACTACGCAGCAGAGGAGTAGGTACCTCCTGATGGTCTTCAAAGTGTAGACGCTGTGGCAGAATTCTCCTAACCTCCTTACTTAAGCACGTAGAAAGTAATATACACAGGTATGAGTGAGCTACCATTCTTCATTCTGTAAACACGATGCCTGAAGACAGATAACCTTATATTATGACGTTGATCCATTTGACCTGTAATCTGCTGGTACATTGTTTCCAGTATTAACGTTCCTAAGCGACGATGCTGACCTTAAAATATGTTTTTCTGGTTCATTTCTGAAAAAGAATAGAAGAGACAATTTTAATTTAATTACTTCTCAGCTTTTAGGCTGTAAGTCTACTTAACACTAGTTATACCACGCAATAAATATCTTAATGAAATCACATGATTTATAATGTTACAAAATAAATATTTAGAATCTGATTTAAATATTCTACTCGTAATGATTGTGCAAATGATCTCTAAGAATCTGAGGGTATTCCTTTAGGACCAATCTGACTATATAACTTAAATGTTTACTTATATCGAAGTAGACACAAAAGTCAAAGAATAATCTCCGAATTGTTCCCCTTAATTCTACCAGGAGTTCTACAATGGCAAGGTCTTTGAGGTTGTAGTTGTTTGTTATGATGGCTGCCATTTTAGATACAGTGAAATGTAAGATAATGATTTACTATTCTGTGATGACATAAATCATATGTTTGTAGGAAAATATTAACTTGACTACAAATGAAGGTACAACTGTCAATATATTTTCACTTGTTCTAGATATTGGATATATATATATATATATATATATATATATATATATTCGTTTACGGCCATTAGAGACCACGTTAGATAACAATTACATGTTTCTGGAAGCCTTCCTCACAGCCCAGAACTTCAGCATCCTCTCTCTGGCAGCCTGTCTTCTTTCGTCCGTCCACCCACGGTTAAGTTTTGGTTCGTCATGGAATCCCTGAAATCTGTCGATCACTGACCTAAACTTTGTTCGGTTTGAGATGTCTTCCGAATTTAGTCCCACCTGTCTGAGATCCTTTCTCACCTCCCTGAACCATTTGTCCGACACTTTAGGTCTGCTGTCTAGTATTGTGAAAATCCTTTTCGTTAGTCTCTTCTCATCCATTCTAAATAAATGCCCATAGAATTTAAGTCTCCGTTTTCTCATGGACTCAGTTAGCCTTTGGAGATAAATATATTATTATTATTATTATTATTATTATTATTATTATTATTATTATTATTATTATTATTATGAAATGAAATTAAATGGCGTATGTCTTTTAGTGCCGGGGGTTCCCAGGACAGGTTTGGCTCACCAGGCGCAGGTCTTTTGATTTTACTCCCGTAGGCGACCTGCGCGTCATGATGAGGATGAAATGATGATGAAGACAATACATACACCCAGCCCCCGTGCCAGGGAAATTAACAAATGATGGTTAAACTTCCAGACCCTGCCGGTAATCGAACCCGGGACCCCTCTGACCAAAGGCCAGCACGCTAACCATTAGCCATTGAGCCGGACCATTATTATTATTAGTTTTAGTATTTATAAAGTCATTAAGTTGTTTACATATTTACAGGACTCTCTTTCTTATAAAATAATTAACTAGACTATTCTTCTTCCTTTCCTACCACTTTTCCTCACAACTGTAGGGTCGCGGGTACGAACTGCGCCGCACATGTAGATTTGGTCCCGTTTTACGGCCAGATGCCCTTCTTGACACCAACCCTATATGCATGTTTCTATGGTGGTTAGTAGTGTGGTATGTTGTCTGAATATGAAGAGGAGAGTGTAGAGACGGACACAAACCCCGTCCCTGGGCCAGAAGAATTATTCAGAAACGATTAAAATACCTGACCCGGCCGGATATCGAACCCTGGACCCTCTGAACCGAAGGGCAGTACGCTGGCCATTCAGCAAACGAGTCGGAAAAAATACATGACTCTTGTAATAACATAAATACTTGAACAACTAATCTTGTAACTCTTAAATATACATTGTATTCACTATATAAAACTATTGAGAAGTTTTGTGACACGTGCTGATATACATCAGTTGATGAGAAAGGTCTAGAAGTAATTTTGGTTCACTATTAGACCAAGATTGTGGAAGATAAGAGATATAGACCGTATACTTAAATGGGTGGAAATTTCGTTAATTGTTACAAAATTTGATAATTTATCTGTTGTCCATATTGTTAGTATCTTTTTCTTTTTTAATTTCGGGAACCTAATAATAAAACTCTCGTGGATATTCGTATCCACCCAAATAACACTAGGATGAGCATGTCAGCGTTAAGGAGCTAGAGTTGTACTCGTTAATTAATTGCGTGTGGCTATTTCTAGCCGAGTGCAGCCTTTGTAAGGCAGACCCCCCCGATGAGGGTGGGTGGCATCTGCCATTTGTATGTAACTGCGTGTTATTGTGGTGGAGGATAGTGTTATGTGTGGTGTGTGAGTTGCAGGGATGTTGGGGACAACACAAACACCTAGCCCCTGGGCCACTGGAATTAACCAATTAAGGTTAAAATCCCCGACCCTGCCGGGAATCGAACCCGGGACCCTCTGAACCGAAGGCCAGTACGCTGACCATTCAGCCAACGACTCAAACGTTGTACTCGTTGAACGCAGTGGACTTCTCGTAGACCTCAGATCGTTTGATGCCTAAGGTTGATGCTATATGCTTCCTTAGTATACGATGCCTCGTATTCTTTAGGAGACCCCCTATACTGGAAGAATCATCATCATCATCATCATCATCATCATCTGTTTACCCTCCAGGTTCGGTTTTTCCCTCGGACTCAGCGAGGGATCCCACCTCTACCGCCTCAAGGGCAGTGTCCTGGAGCTTCAGACTCTTGGTCGGGAACACAACTGAGGAGTATGACCAGTACCTCGCCCAGGCGGCCTCACCTGCTATGCTGAACAGGGGCCTTGTGGAGGGATGGGAAGATTGGAAGGGATAGGCAAGGAAGAGGGAAGGAAGCGGCCGTGGCCTTAAGTAAGGTACCATCCCGGCATTCGCCTGGAGGAGAAGTGGGAAACCACGGAAAACCACTTCCAGGATGGCTGAGGTGGGAATCGAACCCACCTCTACTCAGTTGACCTCCCGAGGCTGAGTGGACCTCGTTCCAGCCCTCGTACCACTTTTCAAATTTCGTGGCAGAGCCGGGAATCGAACCCGGACCTCCGGGGGTGGCAGCTAATCACGCTAACCACTACACCACAGAGGCGGACTACTGGAAGAATACTACTTAATATTTATTTATTTATTTATTTATTTATTTATTTATTTATTTATTTATTTATTTATTTATTTATTTATTTATTTATTTATTTATTTATTTATTTATTTATTTATCGTATAGCTTTTAGCGAAGGGAATATCCCAGAACGTGTTCGGCTCGCCTGGTGTAGGTCTTTCTATTTGACTTCCATAGGCGACCTGCGCATACGGATGTGGCGATGATGTTGTTGATGATGATGATGACGAGGTGGGGAGAGGGTCAAATCCGGTGTCGGTACCTAGTCTACTTCTGTCGAATTACATCAAGGGGTCTGCTCAAGGCTTAACGTTCCCATCGGACGGACCAATCACCACCAACAGCGTCATATGCTCTCGCTCCATATAAGCACTGCGGAGAGGTGTGAAATTTAATCTAGGCACTTGGCACGCAATCTAGTGATTATAAATTGTGTGCCACCAATTCCCCTACTTTGCCGGCCAACATTCTGATGGGACTCGAACCGGCCAACCTCGGTGTCAGACCATATAGATTTCAACGCCTTAACGATCATCGCCACCAGGTGGACTATGTGCCCTTAATATGCAACAAATAATATTTTGTCGCACTTGTAACACAGGTTATCTCTAAATGACATCGCTGGGTGTTATTTTCTGCGAGCGATCCGTGGTCAATTATGTTACTGTAACGTCTGTAGTAGTGTATACTTATGAGTTAAGCGGTATGGCGGTGAACTGATAATATTACTCTATCCCATAGTTTGGCCAAAATGTAGGGAAAGTTCAGAAAATACTATCCTCACGTTTGACAGACACCGAGTACCGATAGTAAACTTGATGAAAACCTACAACCTGTTTTCCAGTCTTTGACCGGGTCAGGGATGTAATGAATGAATCAGATATAGGCTGTTATTACGATGGGGTCGCCACTCCCAAAGTGATTTATATCAATGAGTGATAGATGCTATGAAATGAGAATGGAGAGTGTTGCTGGAATGAAAGATGACAGGGAAAACCGGAGTACCCGGAGAAAAAACTGTCCCGCCTCCCCTTTGTCCAGCACAAATCTCACATGGAGTGACCGGGATTTGAACCACGGAACCCAGCGGTGAGAAGCCGACGCGCTGCCGTCTGAGCCACGGCCACGAAGGCTCTATTCTTTCTTGTAACATGCCAAAATACTGGGTCAGGATCATTTAGGTTTATTACATGGTAAGTACCCTTCAAAAGACTTTATATTTTAAGCTATTCAAGATATCTATGGTAAGAGTATTCCTATTAAAAATTGCCTCAGCTTAGTTGCTTCTTGTAAGTAATTCATCCATAATTAGGCTAATTGTAGAAAGATAAATTTTTATCCAAACAGACTTTACTAGTAGATTTGTGGAAAGTTGTGTAACTCGTTATTGTTAATTTATTCTTATTAAGCTAAGATTAATAGACTGAAATGCTAGTTAAAATACTCAACAATTGGAACATTCCATTAAGATAAAATAAAAAGGAAAGCTATCTATGTACAACCCGGGAAGGTCCTTGGTGGAATTAAACCTGGAAGGCTTGTACTGTTCGTAACCTCGCGCAAAACGTGATAATACGGTTAGCCCTGTGTCCATTCATCTTTTTCCACAGGAATTAATCTGGTACTGATTTTATGCTGTAGTCTGAGTAAACCTCAGGACCATGTTCCTCCCAACAATTGGAAATGCTCTTTCTACTTTCCGATTTTCTGACAGGGATTCGAACCGAAGTCTTTCCGTGTGAACCGAGCGCGCTTCTACTGATTCCGCTATGCAGCTCGCACTTGCTTTGTGACAGTATTCGACATTTCCCAGCGTCACCACTGCCCTTCCTTCGTAAACAAGAAACTGTGACCAGGTCATCGAGATGCAAGTTGATAAAGACGCCTAGTCTACCATTCGAGTCTTATTTTATGAAAGGTGTCCTTAATATAATCCCGTCCGGAAGCAAGTGTGAATATTTCTCCATAAATGTCTTCAGTTCCGTACATTTTGTTTTAATACACATTCCCTGTGCACTTTTCAATCTACGTTCGCCAGCGCGGAAACATCAATTACTCAAGACAGAGCTGCGCTAAGCTTCCCTTATTACAAGTCGTCTGTGTCTCTTTATCACGGCTCGGGTTGTATATTTATGTTATACTCGAGAAAGTACTTCTCGGTAAGAGTATCTGGACTCTGATGTTTTCCAAAGATTCACTGGATTTATAATCAGCAAGACTAAAAGAAGAAAAAGCTGTGATCGTTGGTTCAATGCCAGATAAAATCAGTAGAATGTTGAAGACAGGAAAACTGAGGATACGAGATTGTGGCATGTGGGGTATAAACTCGTCTAAGGAAATACTAGTATGTCGATAATAACTTAAGTATTATCTCTAGTGATGTCAAAAGAATCGCTTGATCATTACGAGGTATTACCTAAACATTATCCCCACTTTTTTGGACTAAAATACTAAGATAATACAGATGTTGATTCCCAAAGGGAATTTAAAATATTTGTCCCGAATGAGTAAATTTATAATACCAATATAATGGTCCGTTATTGGACATTATAAATTTTCCAGCTAACTCATTCTTGGTTGCCTGCGTTTCGCCCTCGTGTGCTAAGTTAGGCTCATCAGTTGGGACTTAGCACACCACCCAAGACGCAAGGCTAGTGCATACCGTGGAGGCCACTGCATAGGCTACTTGAAGCCACCAGCAGTGCCAATGCACTATGAGAGCTATGTCTCATTTCCAAAATACTAATGATAACAGCAATTGAACGGAATAGTAGAAGTTACCATCACCTGGTGTTCCCCACGCAGAATTTTGGTTTGTAGGCTTATTGCACACAAGGGAACAGAACATCACTGAGTTAAGTTTACGACAGAATGATCATAGCCACTGAAATCTTCATGCATGAGACATTTAATGGGAAACAGTGCGAAAATATATATAAAAAATGTACAAAACTCGAAAAAAGAAACGAAATACTACAGCACTTGGAAAATTGGTTCGTGATATTTTCTAGCATAAGCTACAAAATTATTTATGTATTAGCTCTTGAAAGGGATAACTCCGTTGTCCATCCGGCAAAATTCTTCCATGTAATCTGCGTTTGAGACCTTCTGTATATAGTTCGACCCGCATGAAAAGAGCAGTCGTGGGAAAGTTGCCCGGTTGACATCAAATTAAAAAGCTTTCAATCGTCATATGCGGCCATACAATATTCCTTAATGGTAATATCAAATCAAACTCGTCAGATATACAGAGGATTTGACAAAATAGATTTATGAACGAGTTTCGAGCAAATAACAACTAGTGCACATCAGAATCAAGTAATAACATGACGTTAACTATTCATTCTTTAATCGAGGGCGTGGTAGACTTGTGACATTGTCACTTACCTCTCACTATGGAAGTGGGCTTAATCTGTTAATCAATCGTAGAGTGTCGATCAGTGGATTTCAAAATCTCGAGTTCAAACCCGGCAGAGGTACTCGAATATTTGGAGGACGAAAAAGGAAGTTCATTCGATACTTAAGTCATACGACGCCATGTAAAATATCTCTAATGGCACATTTGATGTCTAGCCTAGAAAATAAATTCAAATTCAGCCATAGATAACATCACAGAGATTCCATTCTCTGGAATCTGATAGAGGAAAACTGATTGTCTAAATTGACACACAGGCAGCCTAATTGGCGTTAAACCAAAATGGCCTCATTCGGTAGCTGAGACCATGTGATTGTTACTATTATCAAGGCGGCTGTGTTCGAAATCCTGGCCAATCCATGTGGAAATGTTGACATGAAACGTCATCTTCCTTTGACTAAGATTGCACGTAAAATTGAGACATTGCAGCTAAGATCATGATATCAACAGATACTCAGAAATACAGGCTACAATCTGTATTGGAACTGAAATACAAATGGCAATTAAGACCATTCGTTTGCTGTAGTTCGTGGTGTTATGATATACAGAATGCCTCAGGTAACTCTACGATCTCAGATATTTACGAAATGAAACAGAATGTGAAAAATATAGTTTTGCAGCAAGTATAGTTGGGGACAAATCATGACGACCTCGCCTCACACCACTACTTTCCAGCGGCAGCTCGGTGTTATTAGCGACTTAATAGGATTTACTACCTCTACTGCAGCCCGAGTTGCCAAATCGGCTACTGCACTCTACACGAAGAAAGGATAAATACTACAGAGAGTGAGGAAGAAAGTGGTTTGGCAGCCTCTCCAAAACAAACTAGGATCACTTGGAACTCGTTAACTCAGCAGGGTGCAGGGTGTGATTGACTACTGGCTTCCAGCTCGCTTCTAGGAACTAAGGCCGTCATGTTTTGTCCCCAACTATACCCATATCAGGGCATCACACAGAAAATTAAACAATTATAACTTCCGACACAAAGTTTTGAAATGGAACATATCTATTATTTCTAGTGAACTAAAAAGTGGGGGTACATATTAGTGATAACAGACTTCGTTTCACTTTTCTAAGCCTCATACCTCCTAAAATATGTAGACTTATAAAGGGTGGTGACGGAGTCACGGTTTCTCATGTTATGCAATGGGAGCAGTACAATGCTCAGAGCAAGGGTTGCTTGCCATGTCTCTGAAGCCTGCAATAAACAAACCAATATCAGTAAAGCACGTTCTACTGCCCGGCGTAGCCTACTAGTGTCTTCTGATCTGATCTGCTGTATTGCTGCCAGTATGAAACAGGGAAATTATACTTACTGTAACTCATTTTACGTACGTTTCAAATATTCATCATCATCATCATCATCATCATCATCATCATCATCTGTTTACCCTCCAGGGTCGGCTTTTCCCTCGGACACAGCGAGGGATCCCACCTCTACCGCCTCAAGGGCAGTGTCCTGGAGCTTCAGACTCTTGGTCGGGGATACAACTGGGGAGAATGACCAGTACCTCGCCCAGGCGGCCTCACCTGCTATGCTGAACAGGGGCCTTGTGGAGAGATGGGAAGATTGGAAGGGATAGGCAAGGAAGAGGGAAGGAAGCGGCCGTGGCCTTATGTTAGGTACCATCCCGGCATTCGCCTGGAGGAGAAGTGGGAAACCACGGAAAACCACTTCCAGAATGGCTGAGGTGGGAATCGAACCCACCTCTACTCAGTTGACCTCCCGAGGCTGAGTGGACCCCGTTCCAGCCCTCATACCACTTTTCAAATTTCGTGGCAGAGCCGGGAATCGAACCCGGGCCTCCGGGGGTGGCAGCTAATCACACTATCCACTACACCACAGAGGCGGACTCGTTTCAAATATTACTTTTCCGTATTGATTCATTGAACCATGGTTTAGTGTTTTTTGCTCTATTTGATTTCGTCCAGAAGATATACTGGTCTTCAGTAATGAAGTAAAACTAGATATTATTTGAATTCACCACGAATGTCACAGAAATGCTACCGCAGCTGAGATATTGTACGCTGAACTGCGACAAACAACCGAAACAAGATCGCTGTTCTAGCTGCTGCTGTAGGTGAGTACGACGAACTTGGACGTGGTCTTGGATTAAGCTGTAGTAGTGTGTGGTTCTTGGTAGGTCCTGATAATGTAGGCTGGGCATCAAAGTGTGCGAAAGTAACAGCTTAAAAATTACACGTCAACGAAGGATACTAATAGAAGTCGGTGACATCGTTAACTGTCGGCTCGTAAATCACGGTATGTTCTGCCAATATATATATAAACCCCACGTTTCACACTTGAAGTTATAATTAATAATGATTTATGGTAGCTATGACTACGGCAATGCCTTTGCTGGCAGGACCTAGTGTTTACAGTGCACTATGTCTTCTGGTATGGGCTACATCAATTTTGTTACTTTCTTTGTCTTATCTTTGACAATATGAAAGTGACTGAGGTATGAGCGATGCTAGTAATGCCAATCCTTATGCAGCCAGTCCCTGCTATAAATGGTGTGAAAATGTTGCTCATAGGGTCGGTTGGTGTATGCATTTCAGTGGGCTTGGCAGACTGATATGTAATAGCTAATCTGGCTCGGTGAGGAAAGCAACGGGAAACTACCTCACTCCTCATTTCCCTAGTACACCTCTTCAGTGATGCCTAGGCCATCTATGACAGCTGATGGCAGAGCTGTTGATTGAGGATCCCACCAGAGGAATCGCTGACGGACTGAACATACATACATGCATGACTACGGCAGACTGTACGAATACTCTGTACAGCTATTGATAACGCTGTCTGTGTGCCGTTTTCGACCACGTATGTCCTCCAAAGAAACATATTGTAAGTTAACATTTGACAGAGTGTGGACTTCCTGGAAACAGATGGATAAGGTAAGTCGACGTTCACGGAGGTTTGAAGGTTTCCGCAGTCTGAATATAGAGAACAGGATGGGAAAGGCACAGACCAGATAATGGATAGAAAGGAATTTCCTTTTCCTTTTAATTTTGTCTTCCTGTATTCTTTGACCATACACTCAGCCTCAGTTTACATTTTGATATGTGATATTGGAATTTATTTTAAATGAAAAAGAAGCAACAATCCACAAGGTTGCAGTTTTTCACCTCTCCTTTTCAGTATTTATATAGAACAAGTGGCAAAGAAATCAAAGGGGAATTTGAAAAATGAATCACAATCGAGCGACAGAAAATAAAATCTCTGAGATTTGCCGATGATAATTGTTATTTTATCTGAGTCTTCAGAAGATCCGGAAAGATTTGCGAATAGTATGGACACAGTCTTGGGTAAGGAGTACGGGATGAAAATAAATGTCAAAAAGAAAAATAATAGAGTGCAAACGAACGAAGTCAGATGATGCAGAAAATAGTAGATTAGGAAATGAAGTCTTAAAGGAAATAAATGAATATTGTTACTAGTGTAGTGGAATAACTAGCACAAGCAAGGAAGGCCTTTCTTACTCACCTCAAACATTGATATAGGAATTAGCAAGATGTTTTAGAAGACTTTTCTCTGGAGCCTGGTACTGTATAGAAGTGAAACATACACAATAAATAGCTCAGAAAGTAAGATAATATTGTCTGTCTGTTAGGTCATCAGCCCAGAGGCTGGTTGGATCCTCAAATAGCACCACCAAAAGTTATGCGGTTATAAGGAAACCGCAAAAACCAATGGCAGCACCAAAATGAGGCGTACTAGGCAAGACGAGGAGTGAGGTAGTTTGCCATTGCTTTCCTCACTGGGTCAGAAAGTGTTATTGCAGCAGGACTGACCCTATGAGCAACACCTTTCATAACACTCAGATGCACTAGTCGTGCTCTGAATGTCATTACTCAGCACCACCCATACCCCAGCAGCTTCCATATTATCACAGCCATGGATGAGACAGGGACTACGGTGGAAGCTACACTTTACTCTGGCCTGTGCCAAGAGATGGATACGAAAGTACTGTATCCATCAAGAAATGGCAGCAGGCAAAAATATAACATTAGCTTTTGAAATGTAGTATTACAGAATAATGCTGAAGGTGAGATGGGTAGATAGAATCGCGGATGAAACGATGCTGATTCGAATTGGTGAGGGAAGAGAGTAATTACAAACAAATAAAAATAATGAACATTAAACGTCCAAATAGAGAAAGGAATCGCCCCAGAGAACACTCGGTATTACCAATTGCTGAAATCACCACCATGAGACTTCGTGGATTACTAACGTTACTGTGGCATGCGTTACTACGGACACCAATCTTTCAGACCGACATATTACTGAACTTCAAACGGGGACAACGCCGCTGATACACGATCCTCTTGTCACACGAGGATAGAAGGAAGACTTATGTGTCATGACACTCATGGCCCTTCGAGGTATCATGTTTTGCAGATTACAAATGATAATATCCGTCAAGTGAAGGAGATGCAGCGAGGTGCTTTGATCTATTAATAGCCTTGAAATTGGTGGAAGTCAGAAGTAGCGATATACATTGAACAAGAAAGAGTAAACTTCTTATTTACACAATATACTACAAATTAATTTATCGTTCATTATATTACTTCTCTAACAAACTTAGAGAAAGTATTCTTCTGCATTAAGGAGAATCTGATGGTAACGAAATCAGGGGATAGAGTTTTGCGTTCCTGCTCAAAAACTATCCTTGACATAGAAAGTTAAATTACACCATATGGTATTTAAAGAATCAAAGAAGTTATTTCACTAAGTATGTAACGTGATGTCATAGGTGGGACGGAGTGGGGCGCACCATCATTTTGCTATCGATTCTTGATATCTGGAAAGTCTCGACGGCTGTAACATGGGACTAAGTGGATATATTTAGATGTATCGAGATTTTATTTGAAGAGTTATTTGAGGAGAAATAGTCGGTAAAGAGGAATTTGGAAAGGAAATCATAATCCTATGAGAGAAAATAACAATTCTGAAATTTACCGATGATGTGGTTATTTTACCTGAGTTTGCAGAAGATCTGGATAAATTGCTGAATGGTATGGACAGTGACTTTGGGATGGAGTACAAGGTGAAAATAAACAAGTCCAAAATAAAAGTAATGGAGTTCAGTCGAACAAAGATTGTCGGTCAAAAAGCCAAGACGAAGTTCATGGAAGAGCATCGTTATGATTTACGACATCGAGATAAATCGACTGACCTCACTATCATGGAAGTACGTTCACTCAGTCCTATGCTACAGCCGACACTAAAACAAAATGGCGATGCAATCAGTGCCACTTTGCTTTTCGTCGCTGCGCTGTGATGACGTCATCAGCTGGCGTGATTGTTATATTATCTCGTGCATAATTATATATTCTACACGTGAGTATATGTCACTTAGCATTAGGACGCAAAGGGGCTTTTGAATAATAATGCTACATGCGATAAAAATTGTGATTAACCAATAAAAAAGCTCCATTTTCATATAGAATGGTGAACACTGATCCACTTGCCGGGGACTTATGCATGGTTAATATCAATGTTTCTTCATATTTGAAACTCATGTTGTTACCGACTTACATACATCCTAATTCGTCGCTCAGCAATGTCAGAAAATTTCTGACACAGGCACTCTCCCGCGGGCAGGACCGACTACGAGTACAAAGTCAAGTTTAATATGAATGTACTTCTTTGAGGAGATTTCAGTTCTAATTAATTCAAAACGAAGAGTTGCTGACATCCATGAAGAATCGTTTCAATTTTTTATTCGGTGGTCAAGTTTCGACTACTCTAACACACACACAAGTTGCTTTACGTCGCTCCGACACAGACAGGTCTTATGGCGACGATGTGACAGGAAAGGTCTAGAAGTGGGAATGAATCGTCCGTGGCCTTAATTAAGGTACAGCCCCACCATTCGCCTGGTGTGAAAATGGGAAACCACGGAAAACCATCTTCAGAGCTGCCGACAGTGGGATTCGAATCTACTATCTCCCGAATACTGGATACTGACTGCGACTACTCTAAGGTCTTATTTGTCTTAATATTAATTAGGCCTATGTGTGAATATTACTGTAGAACCTGTACCGCATGTGCCATATTTCTCATACGATAGATCTATCCTTTACAGTTTTTAACATGTGTAAGCCAATATATTATTAAGCGAAGCTGGTTTATTTCGCCAGTACCCTAAGAAATAATCACACCTAAAACGCTTGTAGATTTATTCGATCTATCCCAAACCCATTCCTTCAAATTTTCGATTCTCCTTGCATAAATGCAGGTTTTCATGGAAGTAATGAGCACTAATACAAGAGATGACTTTGAAACGACAGGACATCACGTCTAAATCAAAGGGTGGAATTTCATGAAGTTTTGCATAAACATTCTCAGAAGGATGCGTCACTTGTCTATTTCGTTTCAAAATATAGACTGGAAAATATATTATTTACGAAATTATTTGCAAAGATCGCAGATCAGGTAAGATAGTTATGTGAGCATTGCAATGGCATATGTTTTTAAATATGAAGGCGATAACCGATATATTGATCCCGTTTCATGTGCTCATGCCGATTAACATGGCCAGTTCTATGATAAATTTCCAATATGTAATAATGCCCTCATAATTTTATTGTGTGGCATAATATTTTAAGTGGCCCGGACACGACAGACACCAATTGTCTACGGAGAGGATTAGGGCCGTGTATATTTATAACGAGAAAAGAATGCTTGAAGCTACTGTTCGAGCGAAGCATGACCTAATTGGGGCTATTTTGAAGCAAGAGGAAAAGCCTCATCAGACAAAGGGTATATTTGCTTAAATCGCTAAGGGTTGCATACAACGTCACTCTGTTCGAGGCTAGAAATACGCAGGATCATTATGATTTGTGCAGACAAAATCAAGACCAGAAGATGATCAGTGCTCTGATTGAGCATGATGATGAAGAAAAGAAAGAATTTAATAAAACGGCTCTCCCGAGGCGAGAGAGAGCGTCTTTATTCTGTAAATCATAGGAGTGTCCTTTATTTTATGGATCTTCCTTATACCAAGGATTTTAAGAGTGTCTTTATACTGTTGATCATTGGAGAGGTGCAGGGATGTTTTCCGGGAGAGTTCGCTTACCCAGTGAGTTTCAGGACATTTTTACCATGGGTTCGAGACGTTATTCGTTATTCGTTATTCGAAGACTTGAGAACTTTAAATGCCTTCTACTCTAAGAGGCCGGATACTGACTAATGACTGAACGTTCTGAAATATATTCAAGTCTCATGGAAAATAGAGATATTGAAAGTTCATGAAAATTTTACGAAGAATTCGAACTGTGCGATCAGAGATTCCACGACCCGTTTAGCTGAAATCGCACTATGCAAATTAGGGTCGAACAATTTTGTAACAGAAACATACGAGTCAGTCGCGTGTCATTTAAATGAATAGACTTGTTCGAGTGGTAAGGAAAGAAACTAGGTCACTGGCCTAAGAGATGAAGGTGGAGTAAACCCTGACCGTGTGTAACAGGCTGTAGTGCGTATAAATGGTTATATAAGTGAACAGCGTAAATCCATATCAGCTATAGTGAATAACTGTGTTCTGATGTTCGTGAAAGCTCACGTGACAGAAGAGTAAAGACATCGTGGGATGTGGACTGGTAACTGGAGCAGCAGAGGTGGCGTATCCAAGGACATCAGCAGTCACGGATCGTGAGACTACCGTAGTGATGACTGAAAGGATGGCATAGTCTGGTCCAAGGTGGATGTTGTGCAGCAGAAATGAGTACTACAAATAACACTGTTATTGGTTTTACGTCTTACTACCTAATTTTTACGGTTTTCGGAGGCGCCTAGGTGCCGGATATTAGTTTCACAGGATTTCATTTACGTGCCTGTAAATCTACGACACGAGGCTGACGTATTTTAACACCTTGAAATACCACCAAACTGAGCCAAAATCAAACCTGCCAAGTTGGGATCAGAAGGCCAGCGCCTTAACCGTCTAAGCCACTCTGTCCGGTGGAATAAATACTCATATCCAATTTATTAAATAATATATTCATACATAATTATCAAGCGCATAGGTTACTTTCATTAATAAATAATTCAACTTTTATCTGTAAATAATTTAACGTATCGGTGCTTAAGGTTATCTTGTTTTAGAAACCAAGTGGCTTGATTTTATTTCCTATTTCAGTTTCTTTCGTTGCTGGTTATGTTTTTTTTTTTTGATATGCTGTGGTCATCTAGGGTTAATGTAAATATTAGGGGGATACATTTAAGTAATTGATTCATTTTAAATTCAATAAACAAACTTGAGGAATGAGAAGGGCATATTCATTCCACCATGCTGTGAGCGTATGTTAGATGCTGGAAGGATCATGGATTTGTGTAAATAGTATAGTGTGATTGTGCATGCTGTTGTGAAGGATCGTGCTGCCTAGACAGAGAGTGTCCTAGTCACTTTTTCAATGTGTATGATGTGATTAATGATGAGAGTTTAGTCTTAAGTTTCGAGTGAAGGGATGATTTTGTGTCGACCAACTGGATCTCTATTTGAATCCACATATTCTTATTCTTATCCATTTCACTCTGTTTGGGGTAGGATAGCTCTATCAATGGTTAGAGAGTCGTGTTTTCCTGTCCTCCCTGTATTTTTTCATTCTTTCAGATCTTGCCTTCCTCTCTTCTTTAAAAATTCTGTATAGTCGTTTGGGCTTCACCCTATCCTGAAAGTTCTTTATTTTATTTTTGGTCATTTTCTTTGCAGATCCATCTACAAGCATCTCTTCTGTAGTTTGGAATTCTCGTAGGTCCTTCTCAGTTTCATTAAACCAGTTCGGCTTCGTTTTCGTATTACGGAATTAGTAGAAAATTATTTTAGTTATCCTGAATCCGCATATTATTTATATGTTTAATTTAATTTTCAAGTTTTCGTTTGAATAGTTTACAATTTGGAAAGGATCACCAACGTTAGTAATGATATTCAATAAATTTCGCTACATGTATTCATCAATGCAGGTTGAGCCAATAGTGGCATAATTAGAGTCACCGGATTTTAAATTTAATCGAAGTAAATAACTTGAAATGAGATTGTGTATTTATTGTACACGCGAATATGAGCTTAATAATACGCTCGAAGTTATTATTAGGAGAATTGGATATTGTAAGTTTGTCAACATTTAATTGTCATGTAAGTGAAATACAGGACGCATGGATTTTTTGATTCAGTGATAATGTGGAAGTTTGTTCTTCAGTTAAATGCCAGCGTGATGAACGCAAGTTTTATCGACTTGCCTTGGTAGTTATTTTTCTTTTACAGCATCTTCGATTGAACCTGGATCCGTGTAGGCCAAAGCCATTTATTCGTGTGGAACTGAAATCCCAGAATTATGTAACGGCGTGTGAGGAGAATTGGGTTCCGTTTCGAGGGCTAATTCCGACAAGGATTGTTAGCTACGAATTGGGGGTCGTTGTTTAGTGCGGTCTATGTTTATATTTCACCCACGTTCCTAGAGATTGTTTGGTATGGTGATTTATTTAATTGTGTTCATTTGGGGAGTATTCCGTATCAATATCGGGTAAGATCGAACGGTAGTACTGGATATGAGCGTGCGTATTTATTTATTTATTTACTTATTTATTTATTTATTTATTTATTTATTTATTTATTTATTTATTACGAGTAGTCATGACCATTTATTTCAGGCAACAACGTTGAAACGGTGATTGCATTTAAGTCCATTTCCTTTTTGTGATGTGTGTTGGTGTGAAAAGTTTGGATGTTTAATGTGTTTGTAAAAATTTGAGAGCATGTACGCATTTTTCTTGTTTTCATTCATGTGTAATTTGTTCATGATGTGTTTATATGTTTACTCCCGCGGGAGCTGTAAGTAGTGTACTCACTGACTCACTTAGGTTGTAATAGTTTTTTTTTTTTTTTTTTTTTTTTTTTTTGCTAGTTGCTTTACGTCGCACCGACACAGATAGGTTGTTATGTAATGTTATTCTTATCTCTAGGATTTCCCCCTGAGACAATTAGGTAGATTAAGCTAGGATTCCACCGTGGTGAACGCGGAAATGGAATAACGAGTATTCATTCTGAAGCTGAAAATATTGAAAATAGTTCACAGCCGTAATAATACTTGTATAATTTAATTCAAGTTCAATATATCATTAAAGGAGTGTGTCTATGCAGAGTATCTTTCCTTAAGATTAACTCTTTGCAGAATTAAAATTTAATATCATAAACTGTATTTATATGCTGTTATAATGCGATATTATTAATTTAATTCATGTTATTAAATTAATATAGTTTTATCAATATTACGTCGTAATTGCCCATCATTTATAGTATACTACGCCCTTACCATTTCCGTTAACTTATATGTTCCCCATCACTTAGAATCAAGATATAACATTTATTTAGGTGTTATTTTTACGCCACGGACCGGGCACGCCTGGATCCACTGGCCAGTTTGGGGCGTTACCAATTTTATATACTGTTCATACGGACTGAATATTGACAGTCTGTGTTTTGCCAAACGTGGTGAAAGTATATCGGTCTGTGTAGAAGTTTCCTACACCAAAGTATTTCCTAGTAAAGTACCTCTCCTAACTGACCTCAGGTTTATAATAGGGCAACATCAAGAACGCCAAAAGCTACAAAGGTTCTCGGAAGTCTAGTAGAAATTCAAATTTTCGACTTCCGGTAAATTTTTAATTCATCATTTTGAAACGCAAGTGAAATTTCAAATTCTAGCCGTAGTAACTCGAGTAAATTTGGAAAATATTGACACTAAGTACATACCTGTACAATTTAAAATAACTCCGATTTAGAGCGTTACTAAAAATGAAACATAAAAACGTTACAGATTTTTTCTACAATTTTACATAACCAAAGAATACAAACAAGGGGCTGCTGAACTATCGGAGGAAAATATATTTATATCGGTTTGTTTTCAGACTGACTCTGCTGTACGAAATTGGTATCTGGGTGGACTCAGGATATCTTATTTATAAATAAAAAGTAACAGACATGAACATAGCGATAATGATTGCTGATACAAGGAGGTGGGAAGAATGAAGAAATGGTACTGGAAATGAGGAGAAAAAGGCGAAGTTGGATAGATGAAGCTGTAAGTGTCAGCCGTCTACGGCAGAGGGATCATGTGAAGTGAATGGAGGAGGATATGTTACCTAAGATAATAATAAACAGAGCCTTAGAGAAGTAGAGGAAACCCCACTGTCGGCAGCCCTGAAGATGGTTTACCGTGGTTTCCCATTTTCACACCATGCAAATGCTGGGGATATACCTTAATAAGGCCACAGCCGCTTCCTTCCCACTCCTAAGCCTTTCTTGTCCCATCGTCGCCATAAGAGCTATCTGTGTCGGTGCGACGTAAAGCTGATAGTAAAAAAAATGTAGTGGACACGATGGTGACGATGATTCGACATTTTAATGATTTAATGATAACTTATAAATTTCTCGGTTGTCGGAACACGAAATATAATATTTAGAACACTATAACATATCTTTGAAAATTAACAGGAATGATGAAAGTTGCCAGTAATTTTTTTACAGGTATGTTATGGTGTTATAAGTGTTATATTACGTGTTTCGGCGGACTGGTACACACAATTTAACTGAGGTGACACTGAAAAATAATGGATTCCTTTCTAATTGATTATGAGAGGTGTGAAACTAAACGACAGGTAAATGATTCTGTTTTCTTTCGAGACATTGACCTGAAATAGCACTTTATGCAACAAGACTATACTGGCAATAATTAAGGCAAAAATATGCTTATAAACGGAGCAAAGCGAGTTTTATAATTTTCATATGAGTGTCTTAATTACTGTTATAGGCGAGTTGCATACTACTGTTAATGTTCGACGATAATTCCAACTCTATTTTTAAATATTCATAAATGTCTGTCGAGATGTCGCTTGATAGTTGAATTTACTGGACAGAGCGCATGCGCTGGGTATTATTTTCCGTGAATGGATTACAGGCCTTGACATTGTAGTATGTTTTCAAAGCTTTGATAGAAGGTTATCATAACGTAGCTTTATTTCAAATACAAATTGTTTATTGTACAGTTGGTGAAGTTAATTTGAGGGAATGTGCCGTGTGGTTGTGGAATAATGGAAGTAGAAATTGCATTGAAGTTAATATGTGTGTCCGACATGTTTGATTTTGGAAACAAGTGCGAAACTAGTGCGTTGAGAGCATGTTCGATGCTATTCTTACCCCCATTGATCAAACAGTTGTATCATAATGACAATCTGAACTGTGATTGTTTGAGGAGGTGTATCATAATGAATCTTGAATGAGCCTCATTAATTTTCCTGGCATATATATTTATATTTCCGCATCGTCGAGCATAAAATATATTATAGAACTTACGAAATATGCAAAAGCAAAACAGCGTAATATTTAACAATGAGACGGTGTCCCTCAGTCTGTCACTCAATAACGCCCAGACTACTTGACCAATTGAGCTGATATGTGATATGCATATACCTAAGAGATTATCTGGATAAACTATTGAATAGGCCTAACTGTTGGAGAGTGAGAATGTAACGGTCAGTATTCATGTTTCATTACTAACTTAAATTCTCAACAGGTGTGTGATGTATAATGAATACAATTATATTCTTTTTTACTTACTATTAAGAGGATCGTTTACCTTGTACTTTTTCTGGAGCAGGGTAGTGGTAGCATAGACATCCAAGAGGCACGTGGCATATGCCCTGCTTATTGTGGTCTTTCCTGCAGGAACTCTCGCAAGTAATATCAATCAAACCGTCACACCTGGGATCTGAAAAAGTAACAAAGTCTCAGGCACATCCCTCGGCTATTTTGTATTTTAAATCTTTTAATTAAAAATAACAATCTAAGCAAGCACAAAAAATTCTTCTTCTTCTTCTTCTTCTGACTATGTAGTTGATTGGGAGCAAGAGTTTGAATGGGAAGTCTCATGCTGAAAGTATATTTGAGCTAGAATTTGAAAGGGGTATTGAAAGTTATAGAAAAACATAGGGGAGAATCGAGCGATTTAGTGGCAGAGGGTACTGGCCTCGACAAAATCGCTCTGAATAACGTCCTTATATTCTAAATCATTGGTCTTCAAATGGCGGACTTCGGTGCGAATCCGGAGCCGATGCCCTTTTCCCCTCACCTGCGCGATTTATACGATGTGAAGGGTAAGAAAGAAAGGGAAAAATTGCAATTAGAATCACTAAAAATTATTTTTGAGAGTAATGTACGACTTATACGTTCGTTGACCTAGAACACTATTTGATCAACAGATGGCAGTACCATATTTTGAAGATATCAATCAATCAATCAATCAATCAATCAATCAATCAATCAATCAATCAATCAATCAATCAATCAATCAATCAATCAATCAATCAATCAATCAATCAATCAATCAATCAATCAATCAATCAATCAGTCAATCAATCAATCAATCAATCAATCAATCACTACTGATCTGCATTTCGGGCAGTCGCCCAGGTGGCAGATTCCCTATGCTAGTTAACAAGTTTTCTGTCTGCTCCAAAGATTGCATTGAGTGTTTAGGCCTACTTGGCATTTCTCTAGTCTCAAGCCTCCTCGCTGCCTCAGTAAGTGTTTAGCCGTGGTTTGTTCCGCACACGAAAAAAATAAACGCATGGTTTGTACATCAGTGTAAGTAGAGTTGTAAACATTTCAAAATATCCAGGCCATTATGATAAAACAGTGCTGATGGTTGTATTATTATTAAAATCAATTAGACCGGGCGAGTTGGCCGTGTGGTTAGAGTCCCACAGCTGTGAGCTTGCATCTGGGAGATAGTGGGATCGAATCCCACTGTCGGCAGCCCTGAATATCGTTTTCCGTGGTTTCCCATTTTCACACCAAGCAAATTCTGGGGCTGTACCTTAATTAAGGTTACGGCCGCTTCCTTCCCACTCCTAGACCTTCCATATCCCATCGTTGCCGTAACACTTACCTGTGTCGGTGCGACGTAAAGTAAATAGCAAAAAAAAAAAGACAATCAGCACTCAAGTGTTTAGTGCATAAAACTTTTCCGAGACTAAGTGTAAGTTATTAAATATTTCAGTGAAGTTTCTTTTTTATGAGCAGTCAAGAGTCAACAAGAGACATAAAGTGAATCTGAAAGTCGTATCTTCAAACATATATAAGAACCGCAATTCTTCTTCATTTTGCCTGAACATACAGACGAAAGACGGACATGTTTCTCCCACTAAGTATAAGGAGAATTCTCGGAATTCTCAAGTCCATTCATCTCTTTTATTTCTTTGTGATTGAGGACTACGATAGCGATTTTGTAGTATCTATAGGCCTATTAATTTATGTATTGTGATAAGTTGTTTTGTCGCAGCGCTATACAGAGCATGACACAATAATGTTCGGCCAAACTTTAAGGGTACATTCCCCACACTCAGGAGAAGAAAATGTGTTATATGAACATGGGTCAGGAAACGATTTAGTTTCCATCTTAGAACAACTGGGAAGGAGGACCACTACCACTACTTCGCCTAGGCGGCCTCACCTTCTATGCTGAACTGGGGCATTGTGTAGGGATGAGAAGATTAGAAGAGGAAGAGGAAATGGCCGTGGTCTTAAGTTAGATAACAACCCGGCATTTGCCTGGATAAGAATCGGGAAACCACTGAAAACTACTTCGAGGATGGCTGAGGTTGAAATTGAACCGACCTCTACTCAGCTGACTTCGCGATGCTGAGTGAACCCTGTTCCAGCCCTCGTACCACATTTTAAATTTCGTGGCAGAGCCGAGAATTGAACCCGGGCTTTCGGGGATGGCAGCTAATCGCACTAACCACTACACCACAGAGGCAGACCCTTATTGTTACCCCCTGCATAAATAATGATGTTTCAGACATGTATAATGCTAAAATTTAAATAATCATTCAATTACTGGATAATAATGGCGCATGGCCTCCGGAGAGGCCTGGTACGGGTCATTTTCTCGTAGACGGCCTATTAGGCGGCCTGAATGCCTGTGAAGATGAGGGTCCTACCTAGGATGGTCTCTGATGCTGACAACGTCACATATACCCAGCCCCCGAGCCATCTCACCATCAGACAGATCCTCAATTGCATTCACGTAGAATGGTGGACCTCCAACCAGTCCTCAGATGCGGGTAAAAATCCCTGTCCTAGCCGGGAATCGAACCCGGGGCCTGCGGGTAAGAGGCAGGCACGCTACCTCGACACGCGGGGTATGTTTAGCATTATTGCCAATTAGCCCAACAATAGAAATCTAAAGTTAACATTTAGGAATATTGCAAATTACGTTAATGTTATGATTTTTCAGACGAGAAATAAACAACATAGATAAGACTACAGTGATGCATCTGAAATGAGTGCAGAAAACCGTATAAATGCGGCTGTCTACCACACCACTGTGAACAGCGACCATCAAAAATTTTTTCCGATCTGTGTACTACAATGGTGGAAGCCATTATCCCAATGCAAAAACTGGAGCATCTGGAAAGGCAAGCACAGTATTGGAAATGTTTGATAGGGTCCAACAACGAAATCCAGGAAGGAAATATTAAAAGTAGCCAGCACGCTAGGAGGTGATGTAGGCGAAGCAGCAGACCTAAAATGAACTGGCTTTATTAAAGTTTTGACCCATTACTTCATCAGATGTTGAGAGTTCCTTCTAAGAATACAGAAACATACTTCATGAGATTAGTACACGATTATTAACCCGAAATATTGAAAAGTTGTTATTTGTAAATTCCTTCAATAGTCATCGAGTATACTACTCAATTATAAGTAAGTTTTTATTCCTATTTGGTTCCATATTTTTCACAATGGTGCCTACAGTGTGTACGTGCCTATTTTGGATATTTAAGGCCTATTTGCCTGCCTGTTTTTAGTGCCTATTAATCCTGACCCTACTCTTTGGCTTTGGACGAATTTTCAGATGGAGTACTGTGTCAAATTGCGTGTATATACTCGGATTTTCAAATGGTGTTCGATTTGTGAGAGAATTGCATCGCTTCAAGGCTATTGATCGCAGTCGTGTTGAGCACTATGCGCTATTGTGTTCGAGTGTGATAAAAATCGGAAAACCTGTTATAGGTGACAACAGATGATGTTCATTGCATGATAGGAGATACGAGGGGCCTAGTACATCATATTTGAGATTAAGATAGTAATTTTGTGTTTTGCCATAATGTCGTTTGGTTTATTAATTGCTTTCATCGTTGATGTTTGGCGTAGTAATAAGAGACACGCTATTTGAGACTCTTACAAATTGAACGAATAATTCCTTTCCGAGAATATAAGCAAATACGGTTTTGAAAGTCATTTCTCAACGTTAATACAGTAACAGCACAATCTTGCATACGCTCATACATTTCAGAGTGAAAAGTTACATATTAGCAATGAAACTGACCTCATCCTGCACGTACAGCAGGTAAATAGGCTATTCTCGTGAGATTTATATTTCTCTGTTAGGTACTAATGCACTGTAAACACATTCTGCAAAATATTATTTATTTATTTATTTATTTATTTATTTATTTAATCCGTTTACCCTCCATGGTTAGTTTTCCCTCCTGACTCAGCGAGGAACTTCCCTCTACCACCACAAGGGCAATGTCCATGAGCGTGAGACATTTGGTCGAGGATACAATCGGGGAGGACGACAAGTGCCTCACCCAGACGGCTTCACCTGCTATGCTGAACAGAGACCTTGAGGGGGATGGGAAGATTGGAAGGGTTAGAGAGGAAGAGAGAAGGAAGGGGTCGTGGCCTTAAACTAGATACCATCCCGGCATTTGCCTGGAGAAGAAGTCGAAATCCAAAACGACACATGAACTTTCTCTGCCCTTTCTTCTGTCATCTGTAGCTGTAGCATTTCCATCTGTAATTGTGTTTTCGTACATCATTCTCCTCAATCATCGATGGAAAATGGTTTTTCCATGGCCAGAAAAAGTCCTCCAATTTGTTGAGTTACATAATTTAACAAACCTCAATGTGCAGAAAGTGGTTTCCTGAGTTGTCTGATGTTATGACTGCAGTCACTCATACAGTTAATATTTTACTCACCGAGTTCCATAGATGCAGTCACTTAAGTGCGGCCAGTATCCAGTATTCGGGAGATAGTGGGTACGAACCCCATTGTCGGCAGCCCTGAAAATGGTTTTCCGTGGTTTCCCATTTTCACACCAGGCAAATGCTGGGGCTGTACCTTAATTAAGGCCATGACCGCTTCCTTCCCAGTCCTATCCTTTTCCTGTTCCATCGTCGCCATAAGAGCTATCTGTGTCGATGCGACGTAAAGCCAATTGTAAAAAAATACTGACCAATAGCCTAGCAGTTAGGCTCCTTTAAACAACAAACACCGGGTGAGTTGGCCGTGCGAGTAGAGGCGCGTGGCTGTGAGCTTGCATCCGGGAGATAGTGGGTTCGAATCCCACTGTCGGCAGCCCTGAAGATGGTTTTCCGTGGTTTCCCATTTTCACACCAGGCAAATGCTGGGGCTGTACCACGGCCGCTTCCTTCCAACTCCTAGGCCTTTACTATCCCATCGTCGCCGTAAGACCTATCTGTGCCGGTGCGACGTAAAGCCCCTAGCAAGAAAAACAACAAACAATTTTTTACGTGTGAGATCATTGAAACACAGACTTTTCAGAACCTACTTTGAGAAACTTGGTGGGATGGCAAGCACACGGATCTTTCTCTTCACAATCTATACAAAAATCTGTCTGTAGTGATAAGAATCAAAGGCTGTGAAAAATAAGCACCAATCCATCAAGGAGAGAGACAGGGCTGCAGTTTGTCCTTTCTTCTTTTCAATGTATTTATAGACAATAACTAGCTCGAAAAGAAAGAGGATAGAAACTTTTGAAATGTGGTGTTACAGAGGAATGCTGAAAAAGAGATGAGTAGATCGGATTACGAATGAAGAGATACTGAATCGAGTTGGTGTGATCAGTATGATTTGGCCAAATTTCAGCAGAAGAAGAAACAACAGAATGATAGGACACACCTTGAGACACCAGGACATATTCAGCTTATTTTTTTGAGTTAGTGTAGGGGTAAGAACGGTAGAGGCATACAATAAGGCAAACGAATTAGTGTAAATGTAGCACAGGCTAGGGTGGCACTTACATTTTACAATTTGCTTTACGTCGCACCGACACACAGGTAGGTCATATGGCGACGATGGGATAGGAAAGGCGTATGAGTGGGAAGGAAGCGTCCGTGGCCTTAATTAAGGTATAGTCCCAGCATTTGCCTGGTCTGAAAATGGGGAAACCACGGAAAACCATCTTCATGGCTGCCGACAGTGGGGTTCAAATCCACTATCTCCCGGATGCAAGCTCACAGCTGTGCGCTCCTAACCGCACGGCCAGCTCGCCCGGTGGGCGGCATTTAAACCTGCATCAAATTAGTAAACAGAATCAAGCCGACAGGTGCCGGCAGAAAATTGTACTAATCAGACAACGCCCTCCCACTACAGACACACCAAAAGAAACAGCAAAGTAACAAGTAACAGACACATATATGGCTCATGTAGGCGGGTTCGATCCCGGTTTACTCCAGTGATATTTGAAGGTTTTTAAATACATCAGTCTCGTGTCGCTAGATCTATCGGCACGATAAAGAACTCCTGTGGGACAAAGTTCCGGCACCTCGGCTTTTCCGAAAACAGTGAAAGTAGTTAGTGTGAATAAAAATAAATAATATATTAAAACAAACATAAATACAGTAATTAAATGGAACAGTGAGGCACAATGTTTCAAGTGAAATTACAACCAATAACGATGGCGAATCATAGTCTATGAAAATATTTAAAAATGTTAATTTCGTAAAATAAATATGTGTTGGCACTTGTAATTTAAGAAATTTTTCTAAATAAACAGTTGGCGCGCGCATGCCTGTGTGTATGTGTTTGTATGGACTGAGATTCCAGTATATATTCGCTGCTATGCATGGCATGGATTCAGTAATAACAAAAAGCCTACAAGAACTTGGATGGTCCACTTTAATTATGCAATGCCATATCAAATGCTTGCTTGATTGCGTGTTGCCACTGGAGAGATACAGGTCTTCCTAGATGACGGCCAGGAGCAACCTGCGTAGCTGAATATGGGATGGTGATGGTGATAATGGGTAGAAAAAAGGTTAAACCTGATGTCGGCACGTAACGTACTCCTAAGAATAATCACATTATTTGTAATAAGTAGCCGAGATGAAATTTTATATAATTGAATGTTACATATAGAGTATCTTTGTTTCATGGGCCATCTAGAGTAATATAGATCTATATAAAGTAAATGGTAGGGGGTTTCGTTTATTTTGCCAATTTTTCAGATATTTTTCCGATTTAGGTCAACTCAAGACTGTATTAGTAGTTTTTAGCTTTCGTGTCTATCCTTCCGCCCGTTTGTCCGACTGTTCCCCCATCACGGCAAAACGGCTAAATAGATCTCAAACAAACTTCAATGTAGATAATACTCATTCAGAGGAGGGTTTATATCTGCATAAATGATTTTAAAATCACTGAATGGAATGAGGGTTTATGGGAAAACCACAACAGTTTTCTTCCATTTTCTCCTATAATATTGATTTTCGTTAAAATCCGTGGACAACTTTACCTAAATAACTTTTGGTATGAGCATAATTTCGCTTACTCTTCAAATGACGGAGAAAATTACTGCTTTATGTGGATTTCATGCTCTGCATTGAGTGGCCGACAGACCGACAACGAACCTACCGGTTACCATGGCAACGTCCTTGACTGCCTGCCACGAAGGAAGTAAGGTAATATCATCTTCGTCAACATTCCTGTTAACTCCAGGTTGTTCCTTGCGTAAAAGGCAAGAGAGACGTCGTGCTGCCATTCTGCGGTATATTTGCGGAATACCGTTGGAGGATACAATCGTCTTCGAACAGAAGGGTCTGTTAATATTTGAACAGTACCGCGGAAGGTAGGGCATTATTTCACGCTATAAGGTGTTTTCTGGCATTTACTGCATTTATCTTCTACTTTTATATTCCGCTTTAATTTCTTGCCTCTGTCTTGCCTCTTTAAGCTTAGGTAATAACACCATAAGTTATCTTCTTATCTGTTTATCTAAGAGTCCCTGCGCCTAAATTTCTTCTCTGTTACTGAATTCTTATGTCCGTAACTCATATGATCACAGTTTAGTGAGGGACATTTCATTTTCAATGCATCCACTTGTAATTTACATATTCATTTGTCCTAACCGGCTGTCCTCAGTTATAATCCTATTTCCTATTAATTTCAACTTTCTTAACTGCAATACTTTCTTCCTTAATTACTCCGTACATACGCAAGTGCTAATCAGATACCTGGACTCACTTTTCATTGAGAACAAATTCCTACCTGTTCTGCCCCCCGGAAGATATCGAAATATGGAGGCAATTTCAATGACGGTGCAGACCTTCGTTTCGGAGTAATTGGTGGCTAAACGATAATTCGTATCATAAAACAGAAAGCACAGTCGATTTGCACGTTAGACAGAGCTGCATTTCTCAATTTTAAGTTAATTTTGTACTTTTTACATGCATACTTTATCGTTTTGCACACATATAGGAAAGATAGTATCATCAAATTCGGTATGCACATTGACACGACCAGTGGTCATACGTTAGCCAAATTTTATGATTCCACCTTCCACATAAGAATTCGAAAAACAAGTAATGTGTGAAACCTGTACCCAAATGTCACCCTATTTAATGTTTCTAATCCAATCTAACCCATAAATATAAGAGATACGAGAAAATGTGATAGGACCAAACATGCAGAACACCAGAAGTGTAGTGTGAATGCGGAATCCGTTTGTTTATATTACGTACCCTTCAAAAGCAGCAGATCTCTAAATGAAGGTGTTCACTTATAAACGTAACCATACTTATATATCTATATAAATACAGTTGTATGGGGTCCGCTGTCTGTAATTTCATTTGCTTGGTCACTTTTTCAGATACTTATCCAATTTACGCCAACTCAAGACCGTACCACCGGTTTTTAGCTTTCGTGTGTGTTTGTCCGTCTGTTCCACTATCACAGGCGAAATGTCTGGATAAATCTCGACCAAACTTTATATAGATTATAATCGTCCAGGGGAATGTTTAGATATGCATATGATTTTTTTTCTATTTGCTTTACGTCGCACCGACACAGATAAGTCTTACGGCGACGATGGGGTAGGAAAGGCCTAGGAATTGGAAGGAAGCGGCAGTGGCCTTAATTAAGGTACAGCCCCGGCATTTGCCTGGTGTGAAAATGGGAAACCACGGAAAACCATGTTCAGGGCTGCCGACAGTGGGGCTCGAACACACTATCTCCCGATTACTGGTGCAGCTATCGAGCTCGGTACATATGATTTAAAAATCACTGAATTGAATGGGGGTGTATAGGGAAACCACTACAGTTTTCTTCCTTTTTCTCTTATACTATTTATTTTCTGTAAAATCGTGGACTATATGTAACACGTCGCTTCAAATTAAAAAAAACCTTTTTTTTATGTACATAATTTCGCTTGGTCACTGGACTCTCTTTCCTTTGAGGGAAAATTCCAGGCTGTTGAAATATATTACTTTTAGGCCCAGGAAAATTTCGAAATATGGAGGCAATTTCAATGACGGCGCAGACCTTCGTTTCGAGGTAACTGCTTTCTAAAGTGTAAGTCATTTCACAAAGCAGATTACACAATCACTGCTTACTTTGAAGAGATCTTAAAATATGGTCCTATGCCTTATTTTCGTATATCTTGATACTTTATATAGCGCAGCATTTCTCGATTATAATCGAATCTCTGCAACTCCATTGTGACTGACATTAGGAAAGGGGGCCTGTCATTATAATGAAAACTGTCCATCTCTATTGTGAAAGGCAGTTATTAAGTGAGCTTGCCGTTATCATAGAAACTCCTGAACTCGATTGTGAATGGAAGTAGGAAATTATCATCAAAATTTCATCAACGTGCATCTTACATGGGGGTGTCGTCCCCTTTTGTTTCTGGGAGAGTTCTAAGAGGCAGGAAATACAATATAATCTTACTCATTACGTATACAGTAACTTACGTAGAACTCCGTATACAAGGTAGAATACCGTAGCGAAGCACGCGTACATTTGCTAGTCCATAATAAGATAAAATGGAGAACATGATAGGCATCAGAACACAGATGTCCCACGCAGTGAAGAATTGCCAAACGAAAAACGCAAATATTTTCTAAAAATGAAAATGGGTTATTTGGTTTAACAGCTATGCAGCTACTCTCACGATGTACAGAAGGGAAAGTGGGACTTCCTCTTACCTGAAGAAGTAGGGTTCAATTTCTGGCCTGTTTAGATATTTTAATACTGGAGCTGTTCAATATGAGAGACATTGGACTTGGTCAAGAAAACCATGCAGAACGCTGACCGCGTGATGCTACAAAATGTACAGGTCATGTAAGTGGGCAGCAGCCAGTTTGGTAAGCCACCGCCCTTAATGAGTTGCTGAGTTTGTCGTTTGCTTTGTTAGCTACCAGACACAATACGAGAAAACCAAAACCAAGACATGTTTCCGTTGTTGGATTAAAACAGCGGTATAAAAACTTGAAGAGAAAATACGATAAAAGCAGGAGACTCACCTATGCCTTCACCAAACACGTTACAAACCAAGAGAGAGGTTATAAGTAATATACAGGTTGCTTTCATGGCGGAAGGTGCTGTGGCTTTCGCCCGGACACGTAAAGAGGCTATAAGCTTATCTATGGCAGTGTAGCCTTACACAATGCGGGGACAGATAGCCCGGCTAATGGCGTGCAGATAAGCTGTTACTTCACCATGATAGGACACCACCAGCATTGTCATGAATTAAAAGTCGACAAGACCTACATTTCTAGTCAGAAGGAACTATCTTTTATGTACTTAACTGAGTGTAATGAGTAATGAGGTAATTTGCAAGAATTTTCTGAGATTAGAATATATAGAAGAAATGAGTTATGAATATATCTTTCTTTATGTGACGGATTGATAATTTAACCAAGTTTCCTTGTGCCACTTCTTGCCTACACTAGATTTACACCACTATTTTCATAGATTCCTTCAATGACCCTCATTACACGGAAATGTAGAGAACTTCATAACCGAGCGAGTTGACAGTGACATTTGGGAGATAGTGGGTTCGAACCCCACTGTTGGTAGCCTTGAAGATGGTTTCCTGTAGGTTCCCATTTTCACACCAGACAAATGCTGGAGATATACCTTAATTAAGGCCACGGCCGCTTCCTTCTCACCCCTGGTCCTTTCCTATCTGATCGTCACCGTAAGAGCTATCTGCGTCAGTGTGACGTAAAGCAATATGTAAAATATTTCATAACTTCTCTAGGGACAAAATTAAACGAGTGACAAAGGGTCATATTTCCTGGTCAAATATTCAAAATTTCATACTCAGTGCCCTCGATTTCAGTACTGTTATCTTGTCACCCTAAAGAGCAAGTAGACATAAATCCAGCGGCTTTCTTACGTATATCGGCTCATTAGAGAAGGATGTGTAGTGATAATACCAACATACTGAACACAGCCGTTAGGTTGTAGTGGTGATTATTGTTTTAAGAGAAAGTATAACTAGGCAACCATCTTTTATATAACACTAATCAGAGAGAAACAATTGAAGGAATCCTACATTTCGAAAAATGAAGGTATCGGCCAAAGAAAGACAAGGGCCACGAAGGACGTGGAAATGAAAGACTCCCTCAGTCTCGAGTGCTCTAATACCGTCGGGGTCGGAAAAACAAGAGTTTACCAAGGGAGGTCGCATGGTATAGACGAAAGTGAGGAATCTGGCACAAGTAAGTGGAGTCAATGTCAGGACTCAACTGAGGGCCCCGTGGTCACCAACCCACGATCCCGAATTGAAGGCCTTTGGGGTACTTTTAGTCGCCTCTTACGACAGGCAGGAGATACTGTGGGTGACAACAGCCGTTCTCGAAGGTTCTGTTGGTTAGGCGTTACACTTCTGTTTCTAAGTTCACAGTCTCGATCACGGCTTTGGTCGATGCCATTTCAAGGCATCAGTATTCTTGCCATGTAGTTTCCAACGTTAAGAAATTCCCTCGGAATGAAATTAAACATCCGAGTGTCTTGTAAAACACGTAACAGTTTGCAAAATCATTGGCCTGTTTCGAAACCCGCCCGACTCATGTTGCTTTTTGAAATGGATAGATTTAATTTACTTTTTACTTAGGATTTTATGGTGACGATTGGCTAGGAAAGGGCAAGGACTGAGAAGAAAGTGGCCGTGGCCTTAATTAAGGCCTTTGCCTGGGTTTGAAATGGGAAATGCTGGAAATCCATTTTCAGTGCTCCCAACAGTGGGGGTTGAACCTTCTATCTCCCTAATGAAAGCTGACAGCAATATGATGCAAACCGCTTAGCCAAATTACTCCACGTTATTCTGAAAGTCTCATAGCTGTGATTACCAAATTAACAGTTAGAAAAAAACACGAATAACAATCAGAACAAGAGCTTTTGGCACATACAGCCCATTTAGAGTCCTTTGCTTGCCAAGACGATGGCTACAAGCCTACAAATATTGTAAATGATACGTGGTGTGTGCGAAGACATCCTCAGTCGTATTGCTTGACTTTCTTGCCCGGATCCGCTCCCTTTCGTATCACACAGTTCGTCTGTTAGTCTCACGAGGCTGAGTAAACCTTATTCCAGCTCTTAGTCTACGATTAAAATCCCTAAACGAGACGAGAAAAGAATCTGGGACTTTCTGGTAAGGAACAAGAATTGGCACTCCTACATCACGGGACTACATGTTAATATTATTATTATTATTAATAATAATAATAATAATAATAATAATAATATACCGCCTGGTGGCCATGCTCGTAAAGTCCTTATGGTCTGAAACGGTAGTAAATTGGATCGAGTCCCTTTGGTGGAAGAAATTCGCCATTGGAGAATGTTGGCCGGTAGGGAGAACAGGTGGTGTTATACAGTTTCTAACCACTAGATTGCTTGTCAAAAGCCTGGATTTTATTCTAAACCTCTCGCGAGTGTTCGTATGGAGTGGGGGCATAGTACGTTGTTGTGGGGACGTTAATCCTTGAACGAACCCCTTGGTATTATTCCAAAGATGTAGGCTATACATTGATGCTAGGATTCATCTTCTCCGTTCCTCATTATAATCGTCATTATTATCTCGCACCCAGGCATACAAGTCACCCTAGAGCGTCAACTAGAAGGACCTGTACCAGGCGAAATGAATATGTCCTCGGACACTCCCGGCAATAACAGCCATACGCTAAGTATAACAAAATAAATAATACAATTCATTATTATTATTATTATTATTATTATTATTATTATTATTAATAATAGCAGTAGTAGTAGTAGTAGTGCTTGAAAACTGCCTCCCAATGGAGATAGTCTCACCGGACTCAGTAGCCCTATAATCACATTTTAAATTCCTTTTCTTTTTCTTTTTTTTTTCAATGTACACATTTTCATTTATGTAGCTGATGGACTAAAATTTGGCACGATTTCTTCAGCACCACTGTGACAATTTTGTCTCGTAGGCTAAGTATTATGCTAATCCAAATTTCTTCTAAAACGATTCAAATAATTTCGGAATAACACCGTGAGACCCTATTAGAAGTCCTGTTACTTCTAGATGTTTAAGATGATATATTTCTTTGAAATATCCAATTGTTGGCTATTATGTGATCTTAGTTTAACATTTACTCCCTCTGGCTGATTTCTTCCCGTTTCAGATCTATTTCTGGTGACCTTTGAATATGCTAGGATGTCTGTTCATCTAGTGGAGCAGTTTGTTTTAATACAGGATACTTTCACCTGAACTTCCCATGATTTGTTTTTCAATGCTGCTGTTAGATTCCTTACTTGATGGTGCCGAGGGTTTCTGAGTAATAAACCACGGTCACATTGCCCTTGAACTTGTGCAAGCGTTTAATACTCCGGGTATCCATATCTGCACCGAGAACTACACTTACTGTCGCAACATTGCCATTCATTGTCCGACAGGTAACCCATTCAGAGGTAAACAGACATGACTTGTTGGTGATCCAAATATTGGCTTGGGTGACCTCACTGTACAATTCGATCCCTTTGCCCTTTACAGGCAATGCTTTCCAAATGTCATACTCCCTCTGAAGAAACTTTTCCCTTAGGTTTCTAGACTCTTCATATCGTAAACAACTTCTTTTTCCTGACAGGGTAGAAAATGATCCCGGTATTTGTTTTGAGTATGGCCTGACGCCCTCCCTCTCATTTCTTGTTGTGTCAATAGTCCACCCTTCCTTGTGTGTCACACGTATTACCTCATTACCCACTCTCCTCTGCACAACATACACACACTCGCACTGAAAAGAATACAAATTGCCTTATAACAGGGGAAATATAGCCACCAGGAAACAGCGGAGCACGGCTATTCATTCTTTATTAATAATGCGTCCTTAAAAAAATGCTTCCTTCCTCGCATTTTGCAAACACCAAGCTGACACAGAAAGTGTTGCAGCTTAACTCACAGGGCGAGTAAAAAGTGTGCATCAGTACATTCAGACCCAGAACTCAGCACAATGTTGAGCAGAGGGATTTGATTTTTAACGAAATAAAAATTATTTTTCTCGATTTCTTTGGAATACAAATAGTCAGCCTCGTGACGGTAGATTTACTGGCACGTAAAAGAACTCCTAAGAGACAAAATTCCGACATATTGGCGTATCCGAAAACCTTCAAAAATAGTTAGTGGTACGTAAACATATTATTATTATTATTATTATTATTATTTTTTTGCTATTTGCTTTACGTCGCACCGACACAGATATGTCTTATGGCGACGATGGGATAGGAAAGGCCTAGGAATTGGAAGGAATCGGCCGTGGCCTTAATTAAGGTACAGCCCCGGCATTTGCCTGGTGTGAAAATGGGAAACCACGGAAAACCATCTTCAGGGCTGCCGACAGTGGGGCTCGAACCCACTATCTCCCGATTACTGGATACAGGCCGCACTTAAGCGACTGCAGCTATCGAGCTCGGTATTATTATTATTATTATTATTATTATTATTATTATTAATCTAAACTAGTTATCATATCTTTAGTCTCCTGTCGCCAACCTCAGGTGGGTAGATTGTGAAGATGAAATGAATCACTGGGAACAAAACTGGGTAATGAGGTGGAAGGGATTGGCTCTGACCGGGCGAGTTGGCCGTGCGCGTAGAGGCGCGCGGCTGTGAGCTTGCATCCGGGAGATAGTAGGTTCGAATCCCACTATCGCCAGCCCTGAAGATGGTTTTCCGTGGTTTCCCATTTTCACACCAGGCAAATGCTGGGGCTGTACCTTAATTAAGGCCACGGCCGCTTCCTTCCAACTCCTAGGCCATTCCTATCCCATCGTCGCCATAAGACCTATCTGTGTCGGTGCGACGTAAAACCCCTAGCAAGAAGAAGAAGGATTGGCTCTGGCCCATGAATACGAACTGCTGAAAACCGTTTTCAGAACATCCGACAGTGGCGTTTGAACATTGTCGTCTCCCGAATGCAGAACTAGCCCATGGAACATGCTTAAAATGCTGTTGATTTGTTGTACAGATCTCTCAAATTTAGCTCTCTTAAAAACTCACCCACTGCGCTGGGATTCAGTCTGCAACTTTGAGCAGAGTAGATCAGTACTGTACCAAGGATTCTATGCAGCCAGTTTATATCTCGAGGTGATGCAGATGCGTGTATCTATTTAACTACACACAAGTCTTCCTGTCAATCTTACATTTCTGGCTGGAGCATGAATCGAACCAGGATCAAGAAGATGCCAGCCAGCAGCGCAAATCGTTACACTACGGAGGTGGACAGTCTACAGATAGCGTACCAGAAGGCAAAGTTGACATATTTTTGGGAGAAACTGACAAGGTGAAGAATATATATCAGTTGAAAACAAAACTCTGCATTGTATGTTGACAGAAGTGTTCCTCGCCAGTAATTATACCAAAGCTGTGTCACTCTACACGTCTTTGTCTTCGCTCTCTCGGGTGATATTTTTTCTTCTTCAATTAATTGAGGCAGGCCGGCTTGTTGGTGCCTTGTACACCGGACCGCAGTTCCCGTCGCTCTAGTGATCCGGCTGTGGTCAGGGGGAACAGGCTGCCGGAATGCAAGGGTGATTACAACATGAAATACTCGCAAATAAAATTTCCTGACTAAAAAGCCTTGGCGTTGGGAAGTTACGCAGCTGGGTTCTTGTGATATAGGGCCTGACGGAACGAAAAAAAAAACTATGACAGCCTGCATGTAATTGAGAGTGGAATTAATTCTACTGGTTTATTTGTCTTGATGAAAGCAGAAAATGTCACTGACTTGTTATATCACGTGTCCATTATATGATGAGAGGCAGTAATTTGATTGAACGGAAATTTATAGTTCAGTGACTACCTTCTAAAATTGGGTTCTTTTCCTTTGTGAAGTTTTTTTTTTTTTGCTAGGGGCTTTACGTCGCACCGACACAGATAGGTCTTATGGCGACGATGGGATGGGAAAGGCCTGGGAGTTGGAAGGAAGCGGCCGTGGCCTTAATTAAGGTACAGCCCCAGCATTTGCCTGGTGTGAAAATGGGAAACCACGGAAAACCATCTTCAGGGCTGCCGATAGTGGGATTCGAACCTACTATCTCCCGGATGCAAGCTCACAGCCGCGCGCCTCTACGCGCACGGCCAACTCGCCCGGTTTGTGAAGTTTTAGGCGGCTATGGTTTAATACAATTTTAGCCTTTAACTTCATGATTCTTTTATTCTTTTGTTTAATTTTGGATAACCTGGAACGTTTATAGAAAGGAAAAATGGTATAACAATTCCATGTCAGCTGTTCAAAAACGAAATAGAGCTTTTTCATGTTGCATAAATGCTATATCATACACAAAGTTTCGTTTCACAGTAGCCATGTACAATATATACGGGAATTACCATTCTTTCCTCTTCCCTTTCCACTTACTTGCTGTAAATTGATGATACGTGGTGTTTGATATTTTACTGACAAATTGCAGATTAACCCATAATTCAGCCTATTTTCTTGGTTTCTGTTTCTATCACTGTTTCTCTCTCTAAGAATTGTATACTGCAAACGATCCAGGCTGCTGGTGGAAACCTGCCTAACGGTTCTTGTCTTACTTGAAACAAAGGAACACTTCACATTTTATGCATGAAAGAAATATGAGCCCACTCCATCCAGAAAACTTGCATCTGTTTCATTTGATATTTCACTTGCGCCAGTGATCAGTCTTGAGTGTTCAGAATGTAACGCTTAGCCACGGAAAACGAATTAAAACTTTATGCCAATGTAACCACTTTCCGCTCATCAGTAGATACTAATAAAACCATAATGCAGACAGCCATCGAGCAACCAGTAACAAAGGTCTCACTACTCTCAGAGTGAATGTAACAGAATGAGTAATTCCTTATTATGAATCATTCTTTAATAATATTTGTGTTCGGTGTCCGGCTCTTTGGCTAAATGGTTAGCGTGCTGGCCTTTGGTCACAGGGGTCCCGGGTTCGAATCCCGGCAGGGTCGAGAATTTTAACCATAATTGGTTAATTTCACTGGCACGGGGGCTGGGTCCTTGGACACTTCCGGCACTAAAAGCCATACGCCAATTCATTTCATTTGTGTTCGATGTAAGACTACAGCACGTGTATTAAATATACGTGACAAATGAGTATTACTGCCATTCAGCTGTATAATAGCTTTGACGAAAGTCGGAGAAAAAGGATTCACGAGAAGGTTTGGGGAATAAGTACATACTGTAGGACAGAAAAAAATAGCGAACTTGTGACTTTTCGATCAATATTGAAGAAAACATGTAAATACCTGTCAATGAATAATCATTGATACGACTATTATTTGCCCAAATAAAATGGAAAGAAAATTAGAGCATGCCGAAGTTTTTTCTGTCGACTACTGGCCTCAAGAAAGATGGTATGGATATCACGTTTCTAATACTTTATTACAAGTTCCGTCGTCTAAGTTAAGAACCTCCAAATGGTGTTTAATTTTGTTTCAGATCCTGAGGTTCACATAATTTCTCTCGGTATTGTTTCAAATGATTCGAAGTTCGAAACAACGGAAGAGTTATTGATATTTGTAGATCTATCTGTTATCAATGCCGATGAACTACTCTTATGTTCTGCCATTGTTCATAGAAACGGGAGCAGTTGAAGAAAGTGTTTATGAAAATGTAGGGGATTATAATTAAACATGTGGAAACACACTGAAACATCCTGATATAATTGGAGATAGCTCTGGTTAAGATGAAGGCAATGAGAAAGCTGAATTTAAAAAAAAAAACTAGGACATCCAACAAGAGTTTGAGAGTTCTTGGTAAGGAACAACAACATGCTCCAGTACGGAAGGAAAGAAAAGCGTCAGTAAGAAGCTTCAGGTGATAGCTTTGACGAAAGTCGGAGAAAAAGGATTCACGAGAAGGTTTGGGGAATAAGTACATACTGTAGGACAGAAAAAAATAGCGAACTTGTGACTTTTCGATCAATATTGAAGAAAACATGTAAATACCTGTCAATGAATAATCATTGATACGACTATTATTTGCCCAAATAAAATGGAAAGAAAATTAGAGCATGCCGAAGTTTTTTCTGTCGACTACTGGCCTCAAGAAAGATGTGTTTTATGACTGGGCGAAGCATTTTTATGTGAGAAAAACCAATATCAGTGATGATGAAAGGGAACTTCTGAGATGAAAAAGAAAAGACGACCATCCCCAAGTGGACCAGCAAACAACAACAAGAAACTACCTCACGAATTTTGAAAAGTCTTTTGGCGACTTATTGATCAAGATATTTTTAAATAAGCTTTGCGTTTTAAGATTTGGCACCCCGTTACGTCGAATTTAAGTACACATTTAAATGGTGGGAAACGGTACGTAATATATCTCGTGAATGCACTGTTAATTCTGGAATTCCTCAAGGTTCAAACCTGGGACTGTTGGAATTTTCAGTTTTTTAAATGACCTACCTGAAAGGATTAGACCCTACGTACTCCCATAACCTACGATATGTCAATGATTTCAAATATTTAATCCCATTCACTAAATTACAGACTGTTCTCAACTCCAACGTGATCTAGATAAAGTAATGCTATGGACCTCAGAAATTAAGCTTCATTTTAACATATATAAGTGCGTGTCGATATCTCTCATTCGTAACAAATATCGTGTCAGATATTCGCACAAGTTAAGAGCGGAATCACTACGACCATTAACGGAAAATATAAAGAGACTTTGGAGTGATGTTTGACCACGAGTTAACCTCATCCCCAAAATAAAGAAGATAATTAGCTAGCGTTACGTAAACTTTGGATTTCTAGTGATAAGTGTTAAGATTTTCACGAAAATATATTCATTTATAGAATGCTATTGTACGACGAAAACCCCATTATGCAAACCAGATTTGGAATCTGGGATGCAAAGTCCATATTAAAAGCCTAGAACAAGTTCAGAAACACGTTCTTAGATTCTTACATCTCAAAAGAACACGATATATTAGGAGGAATTACTATTGAATTTTGATATGAAGAAATAGGGAGTATCGTAGGTAGATGGATGATATTAAGTTTTTATACAAAAGTGTAAATGCAAAAATTGGTAAACTGGTTTTCCTATCACTTCTCAATTTCAATGTCCCCTTTCGTAAAAACCAGATTTCAGTACTCCTCTCCACCAATTTATGTCCCTGCATTCAAAATTTCTCTATATACTGCTGATAAATTAATGATAATATTGTGTGTATTGGTAGAGCAGTTGTTATTTAGTACCTTAGTGAGAAGTTAGTTAGTTAGTAGCAAATATAATGTATGTTAATTTGGTGTCATTCTGTTTGGTTAACCTGGAATTCAGTTATAATTTGATATAAAACAGATAATTAATATAATATGTATCAACTGAAATATTTATTCGACAAATACCGTACCAATAAGCTGAATAGATACACTGTAATTGGGTCCTATGATAACCTCTGTTGTGTTTGAAGGGTAAATACATAGCCTTGCTGACTGCAAGGTAACAGTTGATCTCCATTAATCCATTTTGCTCCATAACGTCAGATTTTTCACAAATGATGACTATGTATTTTCCGCTTTTGCATATTACTATTTTACTTCGAGTGTGCCGAACCCATAAGTCAGAATATTTTTGAACCAACACGTCAAGATTGTTTCATAAATTAGAAATTTGTTGTGTTGTTTGAAAAATATCAACTTATGTACCTTTCTCCGTTGTAAATTCATGTGAGATACGGCTACCATTCATCGTAAGTGTAAGAACGACCCAGATGTATTATGTAATATGCTAACGAGAAGAAAGGACAAATATGTTGTAGTTCTTGTTTGAGTCATCAGGCCATAGACTGGTTTGATGCAGTTCTCCATGCCAGCCTATCCCGTGCTTGACTTACTTGACTTAATTCCTGTTGTTCCTTGTGGAACATAGGGCATCAACAAAACATCTCCATCTGATCCTGTTGTCAGCCAACCTCTTCACCTCTCGCCAGGTCTTGCCTTCTTCCATTGCCTCCATGTGTACAGATCTTCGCCACGTTTGTTTGGGCCTTCCTCTCCTCCTTTTACCCTGCGGGTTCCAATCCAGTGCCTCTCTCTCGATGGCTTCATTCCCTTTCCTCAACGTATGCCCTATCCATTTCCATTTCCGCCGCTTTATCTGTATGGCCATCTCGGTTTCACCCGTCCTTCTCCATAGTTCATGATTGGAGATTACTTCCGGCCAGTAGATGTTTAAAATCTTCCTTAAACAGCGGTTGACAAAGGTCTGCAACTTGGAGGTAATCACTTTAGTCACCTTCCAGGTCTCAGACCCATACAGTAGAACAGCCTTGACATTACTTCGGAAAATGCGAAGTTTGGTCCTGATAGATATTTTGTTGTTCTTCCATACCGGATAGAGCCGAACAAAGGCACCGTTCGCTTTTTGTATACGTTGAGAAACATCCTGTACTGCTCCTCCATCTTTGGAAACTACACTGCCCAAGTAGGTGAAACTATCCACATCCTCTATAGGTTCATCGCTGAAGACAAATGGGTCTAGTTTGTTGGTGTTTATCCTTAGGGCCTTGGTCTTCTTGGAGTTAATCGTTAGTCCCACCTTTTTTCCTTCTTTTACCAAGTCTTCAATCTTTGATTGCATTTCACCATGTGCCTCAGACAGGAGACACACATCGTCAGCGAAGTCTAGGTCTTCTAACCTATTTGCCAATCCCCACTGGATACCACGTTTCACATTTCGCGTTACATTTCGCATTACCGCATCAATCACCACCAGGAACAAGGTTGGCGAGAGGATACAACCTTGACGTACTCCTGAACGTACAGATATAGTTTCAGATACATGGCCCTCATGTATGACTCTGCATGTATAATCACGGTATGTTTCCTGAATGAGGTTGGTAATTTGTGATGGCACACCATACCGCTTCACTTCCTTCCACATAGCTTCTCTGTTGATCGAATCAAAAGCTTTTCCGAAATCGATGAACACTGCATAGAGGCGAGATGACCATTCAGCACACTGCTCCAGAATTATCCTCAAGGTGTTTATTTGATCTACACACGAGCGATTTGATCGAAAGCCTGCCTGTTCCCGTCGGAGCCTCAAGTTGATATACTCCTTAATTCTGTTTAACAAAACCCTGGTGAAGACTTTGCCAGGGATTGAAAGAAGCGTAATGCCCCTCCAGTTGTTACAGTTTGACGTATCGCCCTTCTTTGGCAACTTCACCAGCAACCCACATTTCCAATCTGTCGGCATTTCTCCATTAAGCCATATCTTCTCAAATAGCGGCTGCAACATATTGGCAGTGGTATCCATATCAACCTTCATGACTTCTGCTGGAATATTGTCAACACCTGCTGCCTTACCAATATGTAACTCTCTCAATGCCCGCTTGATTTCCTCCACTGTTGGAATGCAGACTTTAATCCTTGGGTCAGGCTGGGTTTCTTCCTCTTCTTCGCCTTCTCCTGCATCTACTTGCTCCTTCAAGGAGTGGTTTAACACTGCAGAGAAATGTTCCTGCCACCGCTTCAGTTGATCCTCGGAGTTTGTTAGGAGGACACCATCTTTGTTTCTGACTGGACGGTTTTTCTGCATCTGCTTCCTTGCCAGAACTCTGGTGATGGTATAGAGTTCTCTAAGATTTCCCTTTCTGGCTGCCTCCTCTGCTTGTTGAGATAGGTCATCTATCCATTTCCTTTGATCTCTCCTCACACTTCTCTTTACTTCCTTATCCTTCGCAGCATATTTGGATTGCAATTCTGCCTTCCTTGCTCGTGTCTTACATGCATTCATTACTTCCTTTATCTCTTTCCTTTGTCTGATAATTTCCCATGTCTGGTCAGTCATCCAGTCTTTTCCCCCCTGTCCTTAAAACCCAGGATATTTTCACTTACTTCAGTAAATACAGATCTAGTCTTCACCCATTTTTCCTCAATAGTTTCATCCTCCACCTCAGTGAGTGCTTGGAATCGATTCTTTAGTTCTATCCTGAAGGCTTCTTTCACATTTCTGTCATCCCTTAGCTTTCCAACATCATATCGCTTCCTTATTTGCTCTATCCTTCTCTTTTGTGCCTGTATCTTCATTCTAAAGGTAGCCACAACAAGATGGTGATCACTACCAATGTCTGCACCTCTCTTATTCCTCACATCCAACAATGAACTCCTCCACCTTCGTCCAATAGCCACATGATCTATCTGGTTTTTTGTCCTATGATCCGGTGATACCCATGTCACCTTATGGCAGTCTTTATGTGGAAATATAGTACCACCAATAACCAAATCGTGGCTTGCACAGAAGTCCACAAATAGCTGTCCATTCTCATTTCGTTCCCCTAAACCATGCCTTCCCATAATATGTTCAAGTCCTTCATTGTCCTGTCCCACTTTTGCATTCAAATCTCCTCCAACTAGGATGATATCCTTCCTTTTCTGCTTCTTAACCGTTCTATTAAGATGTCCATAGAACGTCTGTTTGTCTTCCTCCTCCGCTGACTCCGTAGGTGCATAGCATACTATCAACACAATGTTTCTAATATTGGTCTTAAAACGTGCCACTATTATCCTTTCCGTCACTGGGTACCACTCCATAAGGCTCCTCTTGGCCTCCTTATCCATTAATATACCCACACCTCCATAACTCGCTCCGTCACCCTCGGGTCTTCCAGAGTATATAAACGTAGCTCCATCATGGGTTGCCAGTTCCCCAAACTCACTCCATCTTACCTCACTCAAGCCTAGGATGTTCAGGCCATAACTCCTCATACATGCCACTGCCTGTCGTAGCCTTCCACTTTCCCGCAGAGTCCTCACATTCCATAGCCCAATTTTCGTTAGCCTTTTCAAGCCAAAGGTCGTCATCTTCGGATCCGTCCGGTTTCTCATTGTTGATGTTTCTGTAATAAGGTAATTTAAGGTTGTGCGAGTTATTGGCCCACAGCACCCGAGCTTGGTGGTGGGCTGCCACCTACGCCTCCAAGCCTGCTGTTTTCTGTTGGGGTAGTCTCCCTTAGCCTTTGAAGATCCCTCTTCACCACAAGGCAGTGGTTTTCCTCTTTATTTTACCCCAAGAGGAAGGGTTACCTCCTCCGCCAACTTTGCCGTACCAAAGGTCTCCTTCTCCGCCTCAGTTGCCGTTAAGGACTTCACCAGAGGCCCGTTAGCCGTTACTTTTCAGGGTTCCTGTAAGGCCTTCACAGCTACCGTAGCGGTCCTGGGGCACACAAGGTCCCCGCTGTACTTCACCCTTACAGGCTATCCCCTACTTCGTACCGTTGCCCATCCCCCACGACGTGGACGAGGGGTTGGACTTACGGGGGACCTATCCCGTGCTAACCTTTTCATTTCTACGTAACTTCTGCATCCTACATCTGCTCTAATCTACTTGTGAAGAAAGAATGCCAAAAAGGGTGATGGAAAAGCAAATGCAAGGAAGGAGAGGCCGCAGACAACCACGATTGAGATGGAAGGACACAATCCAACGCAATATTAGAGAAATAAACCTGGACTGGGACACAGTGTTGGAGGAGTGGTGGAAAGACCGAAGAAAGTGGAAAGGAACCATATTTGCTCCTACCGGGCTACATCTGGATAATGGGAAATGATGATGATGATGATGATGATGATGATGATGATGATTATCACAATTAAGACTACTGTCACTTCCTCCCCAGCCTTCCTTTGCCAGCCCGTTGTCACCATAAGAATTGTCTGTGTCGGTGCGGCGTAAATAAAACCGCAAAAATAAACCCAATCCTATGTAGAGGGATGTAAAATTAATTAATTAATTAATTAATTAATTAATTAAATATCAACCTTTTAGTTCTGTTTACCGATGCGGGATCGGGGATGAGGTGATGTAATTTATGGTAATACATAAATAAATGAAAAAAGCCATATACCATTGTATTGTCTTAAAATAACGGAATATCCAACATTTAAAACTAAGAAATGGATATGAATGGGGTTGTAAAAGCATTGCGAGGACAACTGGGAAGCTATTAGTAATACGAGCTAACAACTTCGTTCTAAAATACAGTATATATACATTTACGGCTTAGAAAGATGACGTTTTTCTCCAGTGGGTATGAGTGGTAGAATATATGCATGGTATCGCCTGCCTGTAATAAGAGGTGACTGAAAAGGGAAAATCTAGGGGTTCAGTAATTGAGTCTGATATTGATTTTACTTACTTTAGCTAGGCCCCTCACTTTCAGCTTTCCTATCTGGCTTCCCTCATTCAACACTTGTTCTCTACTGACCGCGACGGTATTTGGTTTGCGAGGCCTCTTCGTGGTATTTCTCTCCTTTTGTCGATAGTTTAAATATTCAAAGAAGCGGGATTCTTCAATGCCCATTTCTAATTATGTTAAGAAAAGATAATTGCTTAGTTGTTATCTTAGAACAATAATCGCCTCAATGACGTAACCATGTTGTGCCTGCTCTATAACCCGCAGGTGGCAACCGTCCAATGGGGGGAAAAGAAGGAAGGAAGGAAGGAAGGAAGGAAGGAAGGCAGTTTACGCGATGGTTGACACTGTTAAGTCAACTTCGATATAAATTAAAGAGTAGATGAGGGCGATAGGATAGCGGAACTACTCTGTATTTTCCACGTGTGTGTAGTTCAGAGTATTTCATGCCGAGCAAGAAGTGAAACATACAAGAGTATTTATTTCTTGTTGTCGGCTCCGTAGTGTAGGGGTAATGTGCCTGTCTCTCATGCGGAGGCCCACGGTTCGATTCCCGGCCAGGTTAGGGACTTTTAAATGGATCTCAGGGCTGGTTTAAAGTACAATCACCCTACATGATTACAATTGAGTAGCTATCTGACGGTGAAATAGTGTCCCCGGTCTTGAAAGGTAAGAATAACGCCGAGTTGAATCGTCCTACCGAATACACGACACCTCATCATCTTCAAGTCTTCGGGTTAGCGGGGGTCACTTGGTGGGCCAGGGCCCTTCTGGGCTGTTGCGCCATGGGATTTGGTTTTGGTACACAACATGCAATTATTTCATATAAAAAGATTAGAGAGGACAATGTTTCCTGAAGTAAAGTATACGATGCGAACAAGGGAATTAATTCGTAATCACATGGAAATATGTCCTTAAAAATATTTCAGTTTCAATTTCACAATATCGTATAGAGTTCACTAGAGCCTAAACATAGCGGCGGTGAAAATTACTGACAAAAATGAAAAAAAGGAATTTCAAAAATTGCATTACAATTGCAAATCACTATTTTCACAGAAAGTGAATTACAGCTTAAAATATCGATCATTTTATTTTATCCACTCCGTGATGAAAGACCACCGCGGTTCTCGAGGTAGCGCTATAGCTCCTCAACCAGTAATAAAATGTATTATTTAAATTTTAGCGATATGATTTGAGGAGCTATCTGACGGTGAAATAGTGCCACCTGTCTTGAAAACCAAGAATAACGGTCGAGACGATTCGTCGTGCCGACCACACGGCACCTGGTGGTCTGTAAGCTGTCGGGCTGTGCAGCGGTCGCTTGGTAGGCCAAGGCTTTTGCATCATAGGATTTAGTTTGGTTCATTATTATTTATTAATAGAAGTACATTGCTCGATAACACAAACATATATCCCTACGAAAATGTTAAAGCATATACTGTATTTTATACTGACGATTAGACCTTACTTGTATTGCTAGGTGAGTGAACACTTGATATCAATAACATAAGAAATGTCATATCGCTCACATGAAATTCTTTTGAAAAATAGAAAACACACATATGCTTTCGATTAGCGAAGAAAGGCGAACATTGCAAAAATAATTGTTCTTACTATAAGTTCTTCTCTTTTCCAAGAAAGAGGAAAAACGTTTTCTATATGTGCGTGACAAAGTTAAAATATAGCAGGACTTTTTTATATTGGCTTTACGTCGCACCGACACAGATAGGTCTTATGGCGACGTTGTGACAGAAAAGGGCTAGGACTGGGAAGCGGCCGTGGCGTTAATTAAGATATAGCCCCAGCATTTGCCTGGTGTGAAAATGGGAATCCAGGGAAAACCATCTTCAGGGCTGCCGACAGTGTGGGTCGAACCTACTATCTCCCGAATACTGGATACTGGCCAGCAGGAGTATAGCCTCACTCCAAGTTAATGTCGTGGTCCTCACCTGGAAAGTAAGCTCAACTGGGCAGGGAAGGGAGGGAGATAAGGAACGGAAAGTCCAAGTTAAACGACCAGAAATTGCTTTACTGCTGAGAGAACGACAAGGTTTTCTTTACTTGTGTAGGTGGCACAAATGTTCTAATGCAGCGTTATATTCTCTCTCCAGATGACGTTATGTACAGTACCACTCAAGGAAATGACAAGCTACTGATCTGTCTTGCATCCAATAACTTGAGAAAAAAATGATAAGAGCATATTTTACATCTGACAGAAAATCACTCATGTTTGTATGAAACGCAATCCATTTGTTCCTATACCTCACACCAAGCTACAACTCACAGCACTCCCACTGATTTCCCTCCCTCACAGCCACAAACGACATATTCCGAGTGCATTCAGCTAAAAGCTGGCAACTCCACTTGCTCGTATTACCCCTTTCACTTCTTATGATGGAAGGTAGGAGCACTAAGTGTGTAATGGAACGCGAAGTCGTTCCTTATTCTTCCCGGCCAGGAAATGAACACTACTGTGAGGTTAATCACTCGTGACACAATGGGTCTCTTTAGCTGTGTTAGATGCCAGCTATTGAGGGCTTGGCACACGTTACGAGTAGCTGCTCGTATCCAATCAATGGGAATTCATTCGATTCACTCAGGTTTCATTTCGATGAAAAATAAATGTTGAATCAGTAAGGTTGATAGTAGATTCATAGAAATAATAATTTTTGATCTGTGCCAGTTATACATATTACTTTCCTGAGTCAGTTTTACATACAAGAGCTACTGTCCAGTTGCTAATTTACGTTCTCCTGACAATTATTATTATTATTATTATTATTATTATTATTATTATTATTATTATTATTATTATTATTATTATTATTATACCGATAGGTACACCCGCCCCGTTACTTCAAATGTAGTACACTGAAGAATGCCATCTTAAATCTAAAACTTGAACTAATTCAAGCAGTTTGGACATTTATCTACAGATGTCTCTACTGTAACGTATGTTATGCCCTCTGGTGTGAAAAATGGCTAGTAAAATGTTAAAGTAATTTTGTATTCTAAGGTTTCCTAAAATGAAGTGATTATTCTTTGTTTTGGGTATGTTAAAGTTTACAATACTTCTACCTCTTCCCGCCAAATTAAGATGTCGGCCAACAGAAAATTTTGTGTATTTATTTTTCAGCCAATAAGCATTGTCTTGTATCTATTTAATTGGCCCACAGTCTAGCTCGAGCAGTCGAGGAGAGAGGTTGCGTAGCGAAGTGCGTGCTGTAAACATGGTTGGCATTGAACAGTACCGGGCCGCTATTGGGAAATGGCAGGCAAGGCAGAAGAAGGAGGTCAGGAATGGATTGGTGACGGACGGATTGAAAATGAGTGAAGCGGTGCTGGTGGTGACAGTGATAGCAGTGTTACTGGTTATTGGGGGGGTGGAAGTGAACCCAGGCCCAAATACCAGTGGAAAATTTAGCGCAGAGGATTTGGCCGCACTCAGGGTGGTTGTAAGTGAAGTGATGCAGGAAAAGTGTCAATGGGATAAGGTGCAGGAAATAAAGGACATGATGGAGGAGCAGAGAAGGGAAATAGGGAACATGAAGAAATGGCTTGAAACGAAGACAGAGGAATCGAGCAGGAGAGTGGTCAATAACGAGAAAGAAATCGAGTTATTGAGAGGGGAAGTGAAGCATCTGAAAGACGAGGTGATGAAGATGAAGAAAGAAGCGGAGGGGTACAGGCAGGAGAGATTGAAAAAAGCCATATTTTTATATGGAATTGAGGAAGGGGCGAGAGAGAGCAAGATTGAGCTGATATTTAAGGTGGTGGAAGCTATACGTGATGTTATGAAGGTAAACTTTAGTGAGGTAGACATTGATGATGTAGAGAGAGTTGGTAGAATCAAAGGTCGGAGGCCAATTAGGGTTACATTGTTCTCAACCCTAATGGCAGATTCTGTGTTAAGAAACAGCAAGAATTTACAAGGGCGGAAAATAGGGGTGAAAGGAGACATGGGAAGAGAAGGAAGTGAAAACGCGAAGATCTTGAATAGGCACCTTTGGAGAGCGAGGAACCAGGGGCTAAAGGCCCGAATAAGAGGTCTGAGGTTGGAGGTGACGAACGGGCGATGGGTCAGAGTTCATTCAGTTTCTAAGCTAAAGGAAATGGACGAAAACGAGAGGGTTGAGAGTGGTGAGAGGTCAAGGCAAGATGGGAAGAAGAAAGAAGAAAAGAAGAGGAGGAGGGACGTGGCAGGAGAGCAAGGCATCTCGGAAGAGAATGGGCAGTGCAGCCGGGAGACAGAAGACCAAGATAGTGAAGTGGACGGTGAGAGTGGACCGCAAGAAACTGGGAGAGGAGAGTGTAGTGGTGCAGTGAGTAAGAAAGGACAAAGGGAGATGGATTCAGAAGTCCAAAATAGTGAGGGGGAGAGTGGGGGTGAGCAGCAAGAAGAGGTGAGTGCAGGGTGCAGTGGTGTAGCGAAAAAGAAAGGTCAAGAGGAGACAGATCGACAAGAAGGTAAAAAACTTATGAGTAAAGTCAGGAGTAAGAGCTTAAAAGACATATGGGGAAAAGTACGTAAAGGGATGGAGGATACAGAGGGAGAGAGGTCGATAAATACTAGAAGTAAGAATAGAGCGGGAGACCTAGAAGGGAGGGAGGGAAAGTTATAACAATTTTGGAAGATAGGATGTGTGAATATTGAAGGAGTAAGGAGCAAATTAGGAAACAAGAAAGTTAGGGAAGTAATTGAAAGTTTCGATGTTGTGGCACTCTTAGAGACGTGGTTGGAAACAGGGAGGGAGATTACATGGAAGGGGTTTGAGATAAAATATAAATATAGAAGAAAAGAGAGGAATAAGGGACGAGCACCAGGAGGGATGATAGTTCTAATTAGGGAAGAAATTAGTGAAAGAGTAGAGGATATAGAGACCGATATGATGGAAACCATATGGCTGAGATTGAATTTGGGAGAGAGAGAGGGACGGAGGAAGAAAATAAATCTAGCTTTTGTTTACTGTCATCCTAGTAATTCAGAATATGCAAATAAATATTTTTTTGAAGAGTTATTGGTGGATATTGGTAGGATAAGGGGAATGTATCCAGGGGAGGAGGATATGTTGTTATTTGGGGATTGGAACGCGAGAATAGGAGAACAGAGCCCAATTTATAGTAGGGAGGATGGAATGTGTTTGTTAGAAAGCAGAAGGAGTGAGGACAAAATTACAAATAGTTATGGAGAGAAGCTCCTAGAGATGTGTGCTGTGGGAAACTTGTATATTCTGAATGGGTGGATAGAGGGTGACAGGACGGGGAAATTGACATATGTTACGGAGAAAGGGGGTAGTGTGATAGATATGGTTCTGAGCTCGGAAGGGATGATTGAGGAAGTTGTAAGTATGGAAATAGGAGATTGGATTGAGTCACACCATTTCCCGGTGAGGGTTATGCTGAAAAGAGAGGTAGAGAAGCGTACAATGGAGGAAAATGAGACAAAGGATAAACGAGGGAGGGGTTATAATAAGTACAAATGGACAGAGAAGGTAGGCCGGGATTGGAATAGGGTAGTAAAGGAGGAGTTACATCTTCTGAAATATGGGTGGGAAGGGGCGTTAGAAGAGAATGATACTGATAAAGCCTTGGAATTGTTGCTACATCCAATAAAGATGATAGCGCAGAAGGTGAAAGCGAGAAAAGGAAATAAGAAAGAGGGAGAAGAATGGTTTAATAGGGAGTGTGAAGGATTACGGAGGAGGGTGATGGACGCTTTAGGAGAATATAGAAGGAAAGGTGGAAGCCAAGAAAGGGAGTTTTTCTGTAGATTGAGGAAGGAGTATAAAAAGAAAATTTCTGAGACAAAAAAGACGTGGTTAGAGGAACAAATGGAAGCCATAAATAATGACTGCAAGACTAACAATTTTGAGAGAGTCTGGGATAAGATTAATAGAATTATTAAGGGTGGAAGGAATATGGAGAGAACGAGTATTGAGGAAGTGCAATGGGTCAGGCACTTCGAGGAATTACTAGGAAAAAAGAGGGGTGATAGATGGAGAGGTTCGGGAGAAGAAGTAATTTGGAGTAATAGGGGAGTGGCAATTTATGACTTGGATAAAGAAATCACAAGAGAGGAAATCCGGGGAGTGATAAGTAGAGCCAGAGCGAAGTCGGCCGGGGGGTGTAATGGTATAAATAATAAGTTTTGGAAGGAAATTAGTAAAAATGAGATAATGATAGAGGGCATGGTGAAACTATTCAATAGGATATTCGAGGGAGGAAATTACCCTAGGGAATGGGAAACAGGAATTATATGCCCTATATACAAGGGAAAGGGTAGTAGGAACGATGTGAACAGTTATAGGGGTATATCTCTGTTGGATTCTCTGAGTAAAATATATACGGGGGTGCTAGCGAACAGAATAAGTGGGTGGGCGGAAGAAAATGGAATTTTGACAGATTACCAAGGGGGATTTAGGAAAAAGAAAAGAACAGTGGATAATATAATGATAGTAAAGACTATTTTAGAAAAGTATAAGAATATGAATAGAAGTACGGTTTATGTAGCAGCAATAGATTTTGAGAAAGCTTTTGATAAGGTAAATAGAGAGGCCCTACGAGAGAAATTAGGTAGGCTAGGGATTTCGGAGAAGATGTTGAGGGCAGTGGAAGGAATATACAGGGACGTCAGGTTTTGTGTAAAATTGGGAGAAGAGAGAATGAGTGGACCATTGGAGTCCAAGGTGGGTTTAAAACAAGGTTGCAAGTTATCGCCCATACTGTTTATTTTATTTATAAACGATATTTTAGAGGGGTTTGGGGCAGGAAATTGGGCTGTACCGGTAATTAATGGTTTGGAAGTGCCAGGACTGATATTTGCGGATGATGTGTTATTGATGACGTTAACTTCAGGGGCGATGAATAGGGCCTTAGAGTCAGTGATGCTATTTGCGAGGAAATGGGGATTGAAAATTAATGGAAATAAGTCTAAAATATTGATAGTACAGGTGAACAAAAGAAGAAAGATGGAAGGGAATTGGGTAATACAGGGAGAAAGATTGGAACAGGTAAGGAAGCTGGAATATCTAGGAGTTATTTTTAATGATAAAGGAACTTGGAGTGACCAGATCAAAAGAATGAAATATAGAGGCTTGGCAGCCTTAGCCTCAGTCAGAAATTTGCTACTCAAGTTCCCGGGGATCAGTTATAAAACACTGAGACTCGTGTTCAGGTCGGTAATAGTGGGGAGGGTATTATACGGAGCAGAAGTTTGGGGGCTGGAGGAAAAAAGAGAGGAACTAAGAAAGATTGTTAGTAGTTTTGCTAAGTTAGTGATGGGCTTACCGAGGTGTACAGCAAATGTAGGGGCGGAATTAATGTGTGGGGAGGATTTGGAATCAGAGGGTGTGAAAAGAATAGTTAGATATTGGATGAATTTAAAAAGACAGGAAGGTGGGAGAGTTTTACAGGCTGCATATGTACAGCAATTTAAGAGCATGTATAAGGGGGGATGGTTAGAAAAAATAAAAGGATATTTAGAGAGGATAGGATTAGGGCACCTGTGGGGGGAGGTTTGGTCAAAGACAGAAGTGAGAGGGATAAAAATACTAGAAAGGAGAATTAGGGATATCCATAGGCAGAAATTATTGGGGGAAAGCAGACTAAGAAATTCGCTGATTGTTTTGACGAAAATAGAGGAGATAGCAGGGTTGAATATTAGATACGTTGATAGGTCAAATCGATATGGGATGATGTGGTGGCTTTTAGGTCTGCCAAGGAATAAGGGCTGGTTACAGGGCAGGGATAAGACAAGGTGTGTACTTTGTGGAGATGTGAATGATGAGTTTCACTTGCTAAGAGACTGTGAGGGAACGAGGGGGTTAAGACATAGATTATTGAGTGCCGAGAATCGGGAAGTACTGGGGAGAGGGGATGAGAACGCAATACTGAGATGGATTCTTAAACAATGGGAAAAAGGGGGTGAATTGAACAGGTATTTTTGTGCGACAAAAAAGGCCTGCGAGAGTAAAATGAAGGAGAGTGAGTTAGAGGGTGGGCAGGGGAATAGGGGGGTAGAATAGTTATCTGTATAAGGGAAGGAGATAGTAGGTTAAAATTTTAATGGTTTAGTGTATATAGGGACTGAGTATTTAGTTAGGGGAGTTGGGTAAGAGGACAGGATGGCATGGTCTGTTTGTTTTATGATATGTCAGTAATTGTTATTCATTGTAATTTTATTAGGCTAGGATGGTAACTATTTGTGAAGACTGAAATATGGTAAATAATTTGTGAAGGCTGAGACGTGGTAAGGGTGAAGTGATATATTTATTGTGATATTTGGAGTTGACGCTGATTGGTAAGTCTTACGATATGTCAGTAATTGTTATTCACTGTAAATTCATTAGGTTATGATGGTAATTGTTTGTGAAGGCCGAAATGTGGCAATGGTGAAGTGGTATATTTATTGTTGATGTATATAAGAGAGAGGATAGCATGATAGTGTGGTATGAGATTGAGAGGTGGTATATGAAGCGATGTGTTGGTATTGAAGGGTAGCTGTATTAGCTTTTGGTTGGGTAGGAGGTTTATTTAATGCTAACTAAGTGAGTGTGAAGAGGGACAAGAGTTTTGGATGGTAGAGATTGGAATGTGGTGTTGGTGAAGAGATGGTATATGAGTGTTTGGTATTTTAAGGTGAAGATGGCCTGGTATCTAGATAAGATTAAGGTAAGATGTGTCATATTGCTGAAATGAGGTGTTGGAGAAGTGGTGGTATAAAATGGTCGCAGTTATTGAGGACTATGGTTGAAATATGGTGAGAAGCGGTGTTAAGTGGTGTTATTTTGTAAATCTGAGATGTTGTAAATTTAGATTTAGTGGTGTATTGTGGAAGGTATATGAGGTGGATCTGGAATGGAAATTGGGGATAAGAGGTGGTATCTGAATCCGGGAGTTGGTAGGTAGATGGTTTATTTATTGCTGAATTAGTTTAGATTTATCGAAAAAAAAAATGTGGTGTGGGAGAAGTGTTGGTATAGGCGAAGATGGTTTGGTAATGAGATGGTTTAATTTATTGCTGAAACTTTTGGAGTTGGAGAGATGATTGTATTAAGTGCGGGTTGGTAAATGTAGTGTATGATGGATTGAAGGGCAATTGCGGAATGTTGGTTGTTATGGTTTGGACAGAGAGTAAGTTAGAGGACAATGAAGATGACGTATGTGCTGAATCCACAAGGACACGGAATGAGTGGTGGTTGCGATAGCAAATGTAATGCTGAGCATGGCTTGGGTTTTAAAATGAGATCAAGCATGGCTAAATAATGGTCAAGTTGCAACATGAGAGGTAGTAATGCATTGAAATAAAAGTGGTATTTAAGGTAAGTGTGGAGGGAGACCAGTGTTGAAATTTGATTGTAAGTTATTGTGATTTTCTGCTGGGTTAGGATTGTGTTATTTATTGTTGTGAACGTGGAGGACTTTTGTTTGTGTTATGGCTGGTTAGAATGTAAGTGCTGACTGTCGATGTTTTGGTATTGATCGGGAGTAGGTCAGGGAAAAGGAATGTGACGAAAGTTGCTGTAGGCATAAGGACAAGTGATGAGTTTGCTGGATCCTCGAGCCGAGGACTGCTACAGAATTGTTATCATTTTTGTTATTATTTATTCCTATTATCTCTATTATCATTATTTTATTTTTATGTATTATATTATTATTATCATTATTTTATTATTATTTTTATTATTATTATTATTATTATTTTTTTTTTTTAAATTATAATTATTAATACTGTGTCTTATTGCTTTGTGAACATGTAATGGGGCGGAGAGCCTGTTTGTTCATAAATAAATACTAATACTAATACTAATATTTAATTGGCCACTGAAAATTGGGGGTGTGTTGGGCCATGGCCCAGAATTTTCTGAAACCTTCCTCTCGGGTATAAAAACTGGCACAGGTTCGGACCAGGTTGTCTTATTGATAGTTCCAGTCGACAGAGTGTGTGTTAATAAAGGAAGCGTGGGTGCCATCGTCGAGAAGTCCATCAGCTCAAGGTAATAGCAATCCTGGTTTAGGTAAATGATAGTCTTTGAAAGCTAGCTTGAGGGGAAGGTTTCCAAACTTTGATAATGTAATTTTAATTTCTGAAATGTAAATTTCAACTTAAAAGATAAATTTAAAACTTAAAATATAAATTTCAAACAAGTCGAAGGAAGTTAACCGTAATTAGGGAATAGAGAGTGATATACCCTCTCGTGTTCCCTATCAATTTGATTTTAAGGTGACTATTATTTTATAACCGTTTTCTGTTTGTAATCTCTGTAACTTAAATATTTTCTCCCTCTATTCACCTCAGTAGTATAGGCTTAGCTTCTGTAACTACGCGCCAGAAGCCCAAGTAGGGTTTAAAGTTTTTCATTTCTAATTTCAAGGAGTGCAAGTGTCCGCCACCTCAACATTTTGATTTTAGGGCCAGTAACTTGAACCTGTTGTTTTTCACAAAGGCCTGGTAAGATGTGTACTCGATACCCCTGTTAAACATTCCCATTCCTTTTATGCTACGATGTTAGACTGTTGAGACAGTGAATACTGTTTAAATTATAAAATGCAGGTTGTGCCTTTGATAAGCCTGGACATTTCGGAAAATATACATTTTATAGAGCAAAGACGCTCTGTTTATTAATGTAAAAGTTGAATGGTGCTTTTGGAAGGCTGCAATGTTATACTGTGAGGTTTGGAGAGTAGTCTCCTAGACAAACTTGTAGAGCCAGCAGGTTCTCACTGTGGTGTAAAATAAATTGGGAGATCCGTCTCCTTGATTATGGAGTGAATGGAGCAGTAGTGCTCAAGTCATAATTGTAGTTTGGGAGATCTAAGCTCAGATTGTTAATTAGCATTTATTGATTATTCTGATATTTCCAACTTTGTAACTAAGCCAACGAGCTACTTCTGTACACTGAAATTATTATTATTATTATTATTATTATTATTATTATTATTATTATTATTATTATTATTATTATTATTATTATTATTATTATTATTATTATTATTAATCTACATTAGTTATATCTTTAGTAAGGTGCTTTTGTTAGTCAAGCATTTCTGTTGCTACATGGTTAGCATCTGTTGAGGATAACTCCAATGAAGAAGAAAGTCCGCGTTAACATAAGTAATTTTAACCAGGAAGTATAAAAGTAGTAGGTATATATTTTTCTGTCAAGACAATGTTTTCTTCAATATTCATCAATCATGAAATTATGAATATATGTATGTTGGAAAAATATTGTGTAGCCATTGGAATATACCGACCGGTTAGGGTTGCGCAGCTGTTATCTTGCATTGGGAAGATAGTAGGTTCGAACCCCATTATCGGTAACCTGAATATGGTTTTCCATGGCTTTCCATTTTTCACACCAGGCAAATGCTGGGGCTGTACCTTCATTAAGGTCACAGCTGCTAACACACCAAATCCTATCACTTCTCAATCCTTGCGTTACCGAAAGTCTTCGACGTGTTAGAGCGACTTTAAATCACTAGCAAATAAAGATGAATCATTCCTGGAAAAATTATAACAACGAATGGAAACCCACGGGAAACGAAGAGATTAAATAATTAATACAACCAAGAATGACCAACAGGGATACATTTAAAATACGTGCAACTTCCTATTTCCCTTAGTTTTGAATTAATTTCACAAGGTCATCGAACAACTAGTGGCGGTTTAATTCGTAGTGGGAGTATATTTCTGATCAAGCTTTAGTTAACAAGTATGCAAGCGAAGGCAGTGAGACAAAAATGAAATGCTCTGAAATGGAGCAATCCACTCTATTCCCAGAGAGTGCCTTCACCTTTCACTTTACTAGAACCTTCCATGGATTTGTTTTACCGAAAAAAGTAATTACCGTACCCAAAGAATGGAAGTGACGTGAACTACGTCACAAAAAATATGTTAGGCGAGTGTAGCAGTTGGTCCCATTCAAATAACTTACAGTGAAGGAAACGGCTTACACTTTACTCAACAATCCAATAAAATGACCATTTTAAGAAAAAAAACCGTAAATTATACATGGAAAAGGGATAAACCAACATCTGATTTGAACCAAAGGTACATCAATCAATCTGCACAGGGTCGTCCAGTGAGCGGATCGATAACCTCAAAATGTAATACATTCACATGACCCCGTTTGCATATGAATCATGCTAATTAAACATGATTGCGAAGGAGACCAAGAAATGGAAAGAACAGTACCTTTCTTGTCCTTCGGCCAAGGCAACCAGCCCTTTCATTACTAAACCGAGGAAGAAAGGTCAGTTTCTCACGGTGAAGAAGAGAAAAAGGAAATCAGAACTTTGAGGGTAAAGAGTGGAAGGCCACAAAATAAGAATAAGTGCGGGCAGTGTCCAGTAATGGGGAGATAGTGGATTCGAATCCCACTGTCGCCAGCCCGGAAGATGGTTTTCCGTGGTTTTCCATTTTCACACCAGGCAAATTCTGGGGCTGTACCTTAAATAAGGCCACGGCCGCTTCCTTCCCATTCCTGGGCCTTTCCTGTCCCCTCGTCGCTAAAAGACGTATCTATGTCGGTGCGACGCAAAGCAAATAGCAGAATAAGAAACGAATGGAGCTAGAAATGAGTTCGCTATACGAGATCAAGTGATCAAAAGCTCACGGTAGATCAATCCATACGAACATCGTAACACTATGAGAAAAAATACATAAGCTACTGTGTCAAACAAATGATAAAACAGCAGAGTCCACTTGTTCAATGTATATCAAAGAAGACTGTTCATATCTAGTGGCAATTTGAATGTATTTCATGTCATTACGTACTAATATTATACATAAAATTAATGTACGCTTTAAACTTTGTATTTCCGTTTCTAAATCAACAAGCCACTTTAATCTACAGCTACCTGGTGAGGTTATTATCATTAATTAATGTCACTCTATTGTAATGAGTAGGGCTAGGAAATTGAGGAGATGTGAATTACCTAAAGGAGACCTATAATAAGATCTAAAAATGTCAAAAAGGACGTAAAATGCGATCCAAATTCATTCATAATTTTAGTATTAGTTACATGTTTAATGAAAAAAATATCTTTTTAAATGCAACATTCTAGTGATATGCAACATATAGTGCTAAAATATATGAGTCAAATACTTCTGAAATGAATTCAGCGAACCCGCAATGGACAACCTGGAGAAAGAATTTGAAAGTACTACAACTGGAATCATATTTGGCTCAACCACACTAGGGTTATAGAAATTAGAATTCGGAAACCTTATCGCAGTTCGCTTTGCAGTATATCACATGTCATCTGCGGGTTCACATGTCTAAAGGATCGTCGGTTTATAAACAGCACGTTGCAAAACATCAAGAAACGTCTCTCCCCATCAACGGATGTTAAGAGTTAATACATGAACCAAGTGAGATCTTCCTGTTTAAAAATCCTCATCAAAACTTTCTCCTTTCAATATTTCACTTATCTTGCACATAATTGTATACCCCTGATTTTTCTAAGCAAAAGTTTCATTTTTTATTTCATTTCGTTACATATAATTTCATTTTCTCTTTTTAGATATGGGTCAAATATATTAATTTACTAGAGAAAAATATATTTAAGAGATGACGGATGAAGTAATGATCATTCGAATTCAAAATGGGCAGTAAGAATGTAGCTGAAAGAAGGTAAATTTTTGGAAAGAAGGCTAAAAATGACCATTAAGGCGAAACAGGACAAATAAAAGCCACCATGTTATGGCCTATAATGACCCAGAATGAATAAATATATATATTATGTTCGACCTCGTCGTTGGACACTCGAGAAAAAAAATCCACAACTTCCGAGCCCACGTAATGAGCTTCATATCGGGACTTTCCACATTTTCAAGTCTATGATTACAATTACAAACCATCGGGCGGAGCGGGTATTATAATGTTTACTGTGGTATGGGATGACATATTTAGGGTGATTGATTTTTCGGTAATGACAGTTAATAAAATGAACTTTTTTGCTAGTTTGCTTTACGTCGCACCGACACAGATAGGTCTCATGGCGACGATGGGACAGGAAAGGGCTAGGAGTGGGAAAGAAGCGGCCGTGGCCTTAATTAAGGTACAGCCCCAGCATTTGCCTGGTGTGAAAATGGGAAACCACGGAAAACCATTTTCAGAGATGCCGACAGTGGGGTTCGAACCTACTATCTCCCGAATACTGGATACTGGCCGCACTTATGCGACTGCAGCTATCGAGCTCGGTAAAAATAGGATTTGGTAGCTCTCTCTCTGCCATTATATCACACACTGTTTCGATGCCAGTTTAACGGTTTATCAAGTTACAAAGGAACGCCTTTGATGATCGTATTGTGAACTCCAAACTAATAGTCTGCCCCTAACTGTACATCACATGGTCAGGGAAATAACAGAAATATTTCTTTGAAATTGAGAAAACGGCCACTCACGCAGAGGGCAACGAACCAATCAATTTTACAACTTACCATGAAGTTGCCGGGTTAGGGAACAGAAGCAGAACTGACAAGTGAGCCGGAACATGACTTGATAGAGCACATTATTCTAGAACTATCAGTTGATACAAATTGAATAAACCCCCAGAGGATACGTAGTAATTGCATTGCAGATGCTCTAAATAAGAAGTGACTAGTACGGAATATCAGAGTCCACCTAGCTGAGGGGGTAAGGGCATATTCGGTACTCCCAAAAGGACGTGGATTAGATTCACAGTCAGGAAGTCGAAAAATTTAGGAATGGCATTTCCTCTCTCAGAAGAAGAATTTTTTTGCTAGGGGCTTTACGTCGCACCGACACAGATAGGTCTTATGGCGACGATGGGATAGGAAAGGCCTAGGAGTTGGAAGGAAGCGGCCGTGGCCCTAATTAAGGTACAGCCCCAGCATTTGCCTGGTGTGAAAATGGGAAACCACGGAAAACCATTTTCAGGGCTGCCGATAGTGGGATTCGAACCTACTATCTCCCGGATGCAAGCTCACAGCCGCGCGCCTCTACGCGCACGGCTAACTTGCCCGGTTCTCAGAAGAAGAATATAGCGCTGGCGTTCACTCAGCCCACACCAAAATCAGTATCGAGTTAATTCCTGGGTGCAAAAGGCGGCCGGGCATAGAGCTAACCACTCTGTCCACTTCGTGCCGAGGTTACGGATAGTTGAAGCCTTTACCTACCACTCCTCCAAGGGCCTTAATAACTTGTACGGATATGCTTTTGCTTGTGTTTACCAAATAATATATTTAAACAGTGGTTTTCCAATCTCCTGCATCGTCACTGGAGAAGCTTTCATTAAAATTTAGAAACAAAAGAAAACTATTTTAGTCTTCGTGTGGTAAATGGAAGATAGTTTAGCAGACGAAGAGGAGAAAGCGCTCTCGTTTGTCCGAAAAGTCATGAGTTACATTGTAGTTCAGGAGATACACAAAGTTAAATAATTCATTAAGCCTACAACATAAATAATACCTGTTTAATACATGGGGGCCTAAGCAGCCTGGTATAAAATTTGCTACTTAGTTCCGAAGTTACGAATGAAGAACGACTTTACCCCCCACTTCTCTGGAGGGCAGGATTAATGACCTGTATGAGGGTGACTCCTTCTATTCACGAATGATTGTGGAAACTGTAGACAATTAACTCTCTGAATAATTATTACCGTGAGTGATGGATTTAGCCATACTTTCTTGGTACAGTACTCGGTATTTGATATATAAACCATACTTAAATCTTTCTTACTCTATTCTTTAAAAAATCGTGTTAAAGCATGTAGTTGGTGCGATTGTTTTTGGCCCACGGATCGCTAAACTCAGTGACATTTTTACTAATACTTTCCACATCACGTTCGTTACATCCTACTCTAGAAACAAGAAAGATGTGATATTTTTGGGTACTTCAGATATTAGTTAAACATTTCAAGTTCATTCACACTTCTTGTACATAGCCGGAACGATCAAAGAACTTCCAAAAATAATTGTCCAGAAATCAAACATTTAGACTAAGTATTGGTTTTTGATACAATATCATCTGAATCACTTTCTTAATCGAATCTGACCAAAATCTAAATTATCATTCTAGTACGATATTGAAAGTAAAAGCATGTTCATATCTGAGCTAAAGCCGACATGTGCAAGTGGTGGGCCCGAGCTAATTAGGTCATGTCCGAACCACCAATCACGAGCTGAGTAGTTGTCACGTATCTTCCAATCTCCCAACTTTTCTTCCCCTAAACAGTCTGAAAAGAAAGGAACAAGTCCTGCTGGAGTCTGAGCAAAAACGAGCAGGTCCTTCTAACGTCTGAGAAAAACAATGAAGCCACATATGGTTTGGCAAAACCAGATATCTCCATTTTACACATGAAATTATTTACTTATTAATTTACCTGGCGAGTTGGCCGTGCGGTTAGGGGCGCGCAGCTGTGAGCTTGCACCCGGGAGATAGTGGGTTCGAACCCCACTGTCGGCAGCCCTGAATATGGTTTTCCGTGGTTTCCCATTTTCACATCAGGAAAATGCTGGGGCTGTACCTTAATTAAGGCCACGGCCGATTCCTTCCCATACCTAGGCCTTTTCTATCCCATCGTCTCCATAAAACCTATCTGTGTCGGTGCGACATTAAGCAAATAAAGAAATAATAATAATTTTTGACCTGTGCCAGTTATACAGATCACTTTCCTGAGTCAGTTTTACATACAAGAGCTGCTGTCCAGTAGCTAATTTACGTTCTCCTGACAATCTGGACATTTCTATAGAATGAGAAGTAACGAAGAATGAATGAATTTGTTACCGTGTTTTAGCGGTAGTTATGCGTAAAAGAAGGTGCGGGTGTGAATGGGTTTCAAGCTACGAAATTATAGTGCATGTAAAATTAATTTAAAATTTAACAAGGTTATATTTTCTTTTCAAAAACAAAGCAATAACAGACATGGCAGGTACAATGTAGCAAAACAAGGGGAGTTACAATATTTACAGGTTTTGGGCTTCACGCCCTGACTTCAGCGATCAGCTCAGTTTTACCACAAACACAAGTTTTAACAGAGGGGCAGAAAACCCCATTCATCCCTAGGAGCCCCTGGCTCCGAATTACACAGAAAAGCCTCCACGAGGCATATGACACTCCATTATCAAAAGAGCGATCCGCTCTTAAAATTTAAGCCTCTCAAAGGCCACACCAAACTCTACCTTCCAGCTGTCCTCTAAGGACGTATTCACAGGGGTAAAATACCCAACCTACAGAGGTCTATTACATGAAAAGAAGGTTGATTACATGACCTCTAAAATAACAATTTGAGAGGAGGCGATCTTGCACTCCTAATACACTTTGTTTTTTTTAAAACCTAATCTGGCTCTGGGCCGCTAACGCAAGGGCTAATCCCATACTACAGAGGTGACTTAGAGAAGAACACTTTACATTACATAAACGAAGAATAGTTTGAGAAAATAAGTTCACCTCAAAACAAATGTGAGTGGGAGCTCGAGAGGGTTAGCACTCTCTATCCCAATATGTAGCCTTACAAGAAAAAGATGAAAAGAGTAATTACATTTTAGGAAAAGGTTACATGATGGAAATGCTTCGAACCCGCCGCGAGTGTTAAACTGCCGACCTAGCAAGAAAAGAAGTTATTAATAGGCCATTACCTGGTGTTGAACGGCTGAAGAAGAAAGAGGCGCTTCCCGCCTCCTGCTATGTACTTAATACACTGAAAGATGGAACAGAAGTGGCCCGGAGACCCCAAAATCAGCAGTTTATATCCTCTCGCGGAAGATTCTAGGCGTTAGGGGAAAGAAAACACCCTCCCACAAAATCTTTATTGGCTAGGGAAAAGAAACCCCTACATAGAGGAAGAAGAAACACATTATTGGTGGAAAATTAATTAAAGAAATTCGGGATTGGCTAGATCCAAAATAAGGGGAAAAAGAGGGGTATACAGCCAACTTAAACCATGACAGAAGGAAATTTAACAAAGAACAAACTCTTGAAATAAAAATTTCTCCAACAAAATAGTTCTTTGATTTCGCACTAGGTTGCACTATTGTAATTCTTCAGTAGTGTCCTCTAGAAGAGAAAGTTCACACTTCTTACTTCAAGCGAAACAAAAACACATCAAAAGGGACACAGTTCAAAAACTCAAAATTTTCCACGTGGTGACATCTTCTGAGAAAGTAGAGAATTAATAGAATAGATAAAGTTCAACCTTCCTCCAGAAGAGGAGTTTCAACTGGCGCAACTTTTAAATAAACGGTGTAGAGGTGTACCGCCCGGTACAGACCTCCCCCCCCAAAAGTTCCTCCAGGGGTGACACATGAAATCAGTTTGAAACAAAGTCCAAGAAATGATGTTGATACGAAGATAGATAGCAGAAGCATTTACAAGATTTCTTAATTCAGTTTCAAAATGTTGTTGTTGCAGGTGAATGAAAGTCTTTATGTTTGTAGAATTTGAATTTCTGAAGATAAACTTTTAATACTTAAAGGTGAAGAAAAATTTTGCAATGTCCACCAAATATTGTAGTTGAATTCCCAAGTGTAGTTATTGCTTATGGTGACTGTCCATGTAGTTGATGTAGATTGAGTCGAATGGCCGGACCGGCCGTTGCAGCTTGCGTCCAACGGAGGCCGCTCGGACCCCTCAAGTACCCTGAGATACCGCTCGCCCGCACTATGAGGGGAGCAGAGGTGTTGAAGTACGCCGCGCCCGCGGTGAACAGATACAGGCTGCGGGCATGTAGCAGGTCGTGCGCCGCACATTAGCCTTGGCCGGGAGGTGAGCTCCGGCTCGCCGTGCACATGTCGTCCTCGCTGGAGAGGAGGGGGCCCATCCCCCTCCCCAGTCGCTGCACGGCGCTGCGCGGCTGCGGGGGCGCTGAAACATTAAAGCTAGGCGGCAGAATTGTGTTGGACAATCATTTCCTTTGAGGGTACAGGCTTGTGGAGAGGTTGAGGGGCCAGCGGCGTGTAGATATCCATGGCATTTACTATTATGAAGCCACAGTGTAAGGTGGAGCAGGAGACGGGAGCGTGGTAATGGCCGTGGCAAGAACAGGATGGCAGTTTAACGGGTCGGGGCAGGTTTTACACAAGGCTTACATCTAAAACCAAAATATTACAGAAGGGGCAGAATGCCTTAAAAGTGAAACTCAAAAAAAATATAACCTTCATATCCTTTCAAAATAATATGAAGCAAGTTAACACAGAAATTACACCGGTTTCACCTGGGACAGGTGAACTCTAAATATCCTCTCGGTGGCTGGATTACTTAGCAATAAGGTAACCGGCGTAAGAAAATCGAGAATGATACAAGGCCCATGAAATCTGGGGGCAAGCTTGCCCGCGGGAACAAAATTTTTTACCATAACCTGGTCACCTACCTTCAAAGTGGTGGGTCTCCGTCCACGATCATACCTTTCCCTAACCTTTTCATGAGATACTTTAAGATTAGCTTTAGCCTTCTTCCAAAGATCTTTAATGTTGTCCGGATCTATTGTCTCGGGCAGAATGTCATTCAGAGACCAGAGGTTAGAGAGCGGCGTGTTGGGAACGAACTTAAACATCAAAGAAGCTGGAGTAAATTTGTGAGATTCATGAACCGCCGAATTCAAAGCAAAAGCTAACCAATGCAGGGACGTGTCCCACCTAGAATGATCTTCATGATGATAGGCAATAAGTGCGGACCTGAGATTACGGTTAACCCGTTCAGCCAGAGTTGGTTGAGGGTAATAAGCAGATGTAGTTACATGAGAGATGGACAAGTCAAAACAGAATTTACGAAACAGATTTGATGTAAAAGCTTTAGCATTATCAGATACAATGTATTGGCACGGACCAAAAGAAGCAAAAATAGAATTTAGGCAAGTAATGGTGGACTGAGCGGTAGCCAGCTTAGTCGGAAATAACCAGGAAAATCTTGTAAAACCATCTACACACACAAAGATGAACTTGTTGGCATTACCCTTTGACTGGGGGAAGGGTCCCACATAATCGATATACAGGCGTTCCATGGGGCGCGACGCTTGATGAGAAGACAAAAGGCCTACTTTAGTGGACATGGTGGGTTTACTGATCAAACAAGATTTACAAGCTTTTACAAGTTCCCGAATTTCACCGTCCATACCTTTCCATATGAACATTTCACGAATCTTTTCACGAGTTTTAAAGATACCCAGGTGCCCCCCCAATGGGGTCTCATGATAGTATTTGAAGATCATAGGTACAAGAACCGCTGGAACAACAACTTTCATCAACTTATCATGCCTCGAAGGGCAACATAGAACACCATTCCTTAGAACATAAGGGACAGCATGTTCCCCAGAAGAAAGGGTTTCCATTATCGGAGCCAGGGTCGGATCTTCACGTTGGTATTTCTCAATATCCCTAAAAAGCATGGGAGCATCTGTTAAGATGGCATTAACACCAGATAGTATGGACTCAGAAGGTGATGAACTGTCGACCGGTTCGTGGGTCTCTACGTCGTTATGAAACATACGGCTGAGTCCATCGGCAACAACATTTTCAGTACCTCTGATATGCCGTACATCGAATTGGAAGGCAGAAATACGGATGGCCCAACGGGCTATACGACCTGTACGACGCGGCCTACCTAAGACCCAGCTTAAGGCTTGATTATCTGTCTCCAGATCGAATTTGACGTGTTCCAGATAGAGACGGAACTTTTCTAAGGCGAATAAGACTGCCAAACCTTCAAGCTCATATATGGAGTACTTGGCTTCTTGAGCCGATAGAGTCCTAGATGCATAGGCGATGGGACGCCTCCCTAGTTCAGTCTCTTGAAGAAGGACTGCAGCTACAGCTGACGACGACGCGTCCGTTTGGACGATGAATTTCTTCGAGAAATCAGGCATAGCAAGTACAGGGGCATTACAGAGAGCTAATTTAAGATCTTCGAAAGCGGCTTGTTGAGAAGGTCCCCACTCGAATTTGATGCCTTTCCTACGAAGGTTTAAGGGCGCCGCTCTATTAGCGAAGTTAGGAATAAACTTCCTGAAGAAATTCACCATACCAATGAATCTAGCGATACCTTTGATGTCCTTAGGAGGTTTAAAATCACGGATGGCCTGTGTTCTAGAATGATCGACAGCTACACCATCAGGTGACACAATATGCCCTAGGAATGACATAGAGGGCTTAGCAAAGGCAACCTTGGACAACTTAACAGTTAACCCAGCCTTACGAAGGCGATTGAGAACTTCTCGCAGATGATCTAGATGTTCTTCAAAGGTCTCTGAAAATACGACGACATCATCTAAGTAGTGATATAAGTACTCAAATTTGATGTCGGAAAAGACCCTATCTAGTAGCCTAGTGAGCACAGCTGCCCCCGTGGGGAGCCCGAAAGGCACGCGGTTGTATTCGTATAAATTCCAGTCCGTGGCAAACGCTGTAAGGTGTTTAGACTCTTCGGCAAGGGGAATTTGATTATAGGCCTGATTTAAGTCCAAGATGGTGAAGAACTTGGCCTTACGAAACCATGAAAAACAAGAATGAAGGTCGGGAAGGGGCACAGATTGTAACACCACCTTCCGATTGAGAGCCCTGTAATCAATGACAGGCCTGAAGCCTCCTTGGGGTTTCGGGACTAGAAAAATAGGCGAAGAATACGCTGACTTAGAGGGCCTAATAATACCATCTTTCAACATCTGATCGATGATTTCTTTCAGAGCCTTCATTTTAGGTGGAGATAGCCTATACGGTGGAAAGCGAACAGGAATCGAATCCGTGACCTCAATTTTGTATTCAATAAGGTCAGTAACACCAAGAGTATCAGAGAACACCTCGGGAAACGACTGACACAATTTGCGAATACTATCAGCCTGCTCCTCAGGTAGATGTCTAAGGTCTAACAACATCTCATCCTGGGTAGGCGAAATAGATGAACATGATGCAGAATTACACTTTAATAGAGGGATTTTACAGTTAGAGGCAAATTTGAATGTGCACGACTTACTCTGAAGATCGAGCACCAGACCAGTGTGAGACATGAAGTCCGCTCCCAGTATGATGGGGCAAGACAAATGCTTGGCCACAAACAATTTGATCTTCCATGTAAATTTAAAAACCCGAATTTTGACATGTAAGGAACCTAGAATTTCTAATGGAGATGAATTAGCCGAAACATATTTAACAGGAGATGAGTCATAGTCAGGGAGTTTACAAACAGATTTCAATTTAGAATACCAATCAGCCGAAATAATGGAACAAACACTGCCTGAATCTAAGAGAGCTGTTATAGGCTCGTTATTTACCTCAATCTTAAGAAAAGGAACAGGTGCGGGGGTATCCGCCGCAATCCTAAGACATTCTTTAGGGCATTCAAAAGAAGAATTTGAAGGCTGGTCGTTCTCTGCATTTACAACCTGTTTACTAGGGGCTGAGTCTCGGGAAGATGGATTAGTCGGCTCAGCCGACGCCACTAGTCACATTTTATTATTGGCATAGCTGGAATTTGCACCAGAAGTTGAGCAGGAGGGGGTGCTATTTGAGTTTGGGCAATTCTTGGCGATATGTGAGAAGGCCCCACACTTAAAACAGCCTTGTGATGACCCTGCTCCATTCCTTGTCCCACTTGACTTGATCAGAGGACACTTATTCCGCAGATGGTCAGGCGACCCACAAGCATAACATTTACGGGGATTGACTGGTCGGCGAGGTGGAGGCCGAGTGTTACTAAAGGAAGGCGGGGGTTCTTTCGCGACACGCAAAGAATCGGCGTATCTAACTCCTTCCGCTGAGACTGCCAATGCTTCAAGTTCCGAGAACGTTTGCGGGCACGCCGCGAAACACAAATATGACCTATAGGATGGTGAAATACCTTCCACAATAGCTTGTACAATTTGATCCTCAGGGAAGTGAAGAGCAAACACCCTAGTATAAAACTTAATATCTTGGATGAAGTCTGCCAGGTTTTCATCCAAGCGCTGTACCCGATAATAGTATTTCTGAATAAGGGAGGACCTGGCCCTAGCCGGGATGAAGTTAGCTAGCAAATGGGCATGGAAATCCTCAATAGAAGATTGCTCAGCGATGGCTCTAACTATTTTGTCAGATAGAACACCAATAGCATAAGGATAGATAATTTGCAAAATTTGACATGGGGAAAGAGAAAACACAAGGGCATGATCCTGAAATTCCACTAGAAATCTTAAAAATGAAATTACGTCACTGGTGGTGTTGACGGAAAACTTAGAGATACCTCTAAGCAACATTGCCAATGGATGAGGCAAGCTGCTGAACCCAGGTGACATAGTCGTTAAAGGTTTCAATGGCAAAGAAGTTAATTCAGAGCGGATGTTACTCAATGACACACGGCGTTCAGATTCGTTGTTCGATGGGGCAGAGATAGTTTGAGCAGCAACGGTTATCCTATTGACTTCTCCCTGAGGAGGCTCTTCCTCGTTACCTACATTCACCGTGGCGGGTTGATCAGTTTTGGGAGGAGCTTCGCCGGTTAGCAATTGAGTGACCTTATTAGACAATTCAGAAATAGTTTCAAGGAGCGTATTAGCTTGCTTCCTCTGAACGTCATTCACCTTTAGAGACAACAGATCATTAACTCTATTTGCAAAGTGATACAGCCTGCCTTGCACACGCTTAATTTGATTAGGAGATGGATCGTTTTCATCAAAAAAGCTGACTACCGATGCAAGCCCAGTAATATTCTCGACAATCGTGGAAAGAGAGTCATCAATTTCTTTCTCTCCCAAATTGGGGATGGAAATGGGCAAATCAAGGGACTCTCTAAGCTTGTTAGTGTCGATTGCAACCGTGCCTCCAGATTGCACATTTCTGATAGTTAACTCGTATATCAACTCCTCTTTGCGCAAATAGTTAAGGAGGAGAACATCGCGAGGGCCGGGCATGATGACAGAACAATTTTGAAAAACTCAAAAAAATTCCAGCAACTGAGACAATTGTTAGAGTTCGAATCAAAGCAATGTTTAGCCGTCAAAAGGGGCTAAATTGAGACCCATTCAACCACGCTCTGCTACCACTTGTTACCGTGTTTTAGCGGTAGTTATGCGTAAAAGAAGGTGCGGGTGTGAATGGGTTTCAAGCTACGAAATTATAGTGCATGTAAAATTAATTTAAAATTTAACAAGGTTATATTTTCTTTTCAAAAACAAAGCAATAACAGACATGGCAGGTACAATGTAGCAAAACAAGGGGAGTTACAATATTTACAGGTTTTGGGCTTCACGCCCTGACTTCAGCGATCAGCTCAGTTTTACCACAAACACAAGTTTTAACAGAGGGGCAGAAAACCCCATTCATCCCTAGGAGCCCCTGGCTCCGAATTACACAGAAAAGCCTCCACGAGGCATATGACACTCCATTATCAAAAGAGCGATCCGCTCTTAAAATTTAAGCCTCTCAAAGGCCACACCAAACTCTACCTTCCAGCTGTCCTCTAAGGACGTATTCACAGGGGTAAAATACCCAACCTACAGAGGTCTATTACATGAAAAGAAGGTTGATTACATGACCTCTAAAATAACAATTTGAGAGGAGGCGATCTTGCACTCCTAATACACTTTGTTTTTTTTAAAACCTAATCTGGCTCTGGGCCGCTAACGCAAGGGCTAATCCCATACTACAGAGGTGACTTAGAGAAGAACACTTTACATTACATAAACGAAGAATAGTTTGAGAAAATAAGTTCACCTCAAAACAAATGTGAGTGGGAGCTCGAGAGGGTTAGCACTCTCTATCCCAATATGTAGCCTTACAAGAAAAAGATGAAAAGAGTAATTACATTTTAGGAAAAGGTTACATGATGGAAATGCTTCGAACCCGCCGCGAGTGTTAAACTGCCGACCTAGCAAGAAAAGAAGTTATTAATAGGCCATTACCTGGTGTTGAACGGCTGAAGAAGAAAGAGGCGCTTCCCGCCTCCTGCTATGTACTTAATACACTGAAAGATGGAACAGAAGTGGCCCGGAGACCCCAAAATCAGCAGTTTATATCCTCTCGCGGAAGATTCTAGGCGTTAGGGGAAAGAAAACACCCTCCCACAAAATCTTTATTGGCTAGGGAAAAGAAACCCCTACATAGAGGAAGAAGAAACACATTATTGGTGGAAAATTAATTAAAGAAATTCGGGATTGGCTAGATCCAAAATAAGGGGAAAAAGAGGGGTATACAGCCAACTTAAACCATGACAGAAGGAAATTTAACAAAGAACAAACTCTTGAAATAAAAATTTCTCCAACAAAATAGTTCTTTGATTTCGCACTAGGTTGCACTATTGTAATTCTTCAGTAGTGTCCTCTAGAAGAGAAAGTTCACACTTCTTACTTCAAGCGAAACAAAAACACATCAAAAGGGACACAGTTCAAAAACTCAAAATTTTCCACGTGGTGACATCTTCTGAGAAAGTAGAGAATTAATAGAATAGATAAAGTTCAACCTTCCTCCAGAAGAGGAGTTTCAACTGGCGCAACTTTTAAATAAACGGTGTAGAGGTGTACCGCCCGGTACAGAATTAATGAAGAAATGAAATGAAATGAAATGAATGAATGAATGAATGAATGAATGAATGAATTAATGAATGAATAAGTTAATGAATATAGTCTCCTAACATGATTGACAACAACTTTATTTCACCCATTTTCCTAACGGGACCTGTAGAGCTGTACAGTATACGTGGAACAGTCATATAACTACACCCAAGATATGCGGTCATTTGAGAGTTCCTGAAGAGAGGGGATATTTATTTGTTGTTGCCCGTAATTTCAGGGAATATAATCATGATATTATTCTGTAATGATATGTGAGAACTACTGTATATTTCACGTGGTTTCGTCATCGTAAAGTGCCACTAGAAATCATTCTATGACCTAGTCGTGATTTCATTATATGAAATGCATTCCTTTTCTGCATCTCAACAAGATTTAGAAAATGGGTTACGATCTAGTACTTGTACTAGTACGTACAGATTTGAACACGAGTCTAGACTTTTTAAGATGATGGTAATAGTGATTATTGATTTAAGAAGAAGTACGGCATAACTGGGCAACCCTCTACTATTAATACTATTCAGAGGGAATAATTAAGAAATTCGAATGTACGTATCAGCAGAAGGGAAGGGGAGGGACACATAGTGTGTGAAAATAAAACACTCTACAGTATTAGCAAATCTAATACTGTCCGTGTTGGAAGAAAACAAGTGTTAGGTTGGATAGAGAATACGAAAGCGATGAATCATGGCTCATGTATGAAAACAGTGACAAATTCAGCTTGCGGTCGGGTGTTCGACAATCACACTCTCAAGCTGAGAGCAGCTATATCTGCTGAATCAATTAAACCAACACTTTCCCATAAATCCTCGAGGATTTACTAAAGTGATAGGTAGCTGAATTAACGAGGTATTCGTATTCAGTGAAAAATTAAATAATTCCTCAAAATGAAAATAAAAATCCACAGCCTGTTTCTAGTCATTTGACAGAGTCAGGAATGGAATGAATGAAGCCCCCATCTAGCGGCGAGGATAGGAATCGTGCCGGTTGCCGAAGCCTGTCGCACTCCTCTGGGTCAATGAATAATGAATGACAGATGAAATGAAATGATATTGGACATTGTTGCTGGAATAAGACATGGAAAACCGGAGTACCCGGAGAAAAACCTGTCCCGCCTCCGCTTTATCCAGCACAAATCTCGCATGGAGTGACCGGGATTTGAAACACGGAACCCAGTGGTGAGAGGCCGGCGCGCTGCCACCTGAACCACGGAGTAACAACAATCATATTTGATTTACGTCCCACTAACTACTTTAACGGTTTTGAGAGACGCCAAGGTGCCAGAATTTAGTCCCGCAGGAGTTCTTTTGCGTGCCAGTAAATCTACCGACGCGAGGTTGACGTATATGAGCACCTTTAAGCACCACCGGACTGAATCAGGATTGAAGCTGCCAAGTTGGGATCAGAACGCCAGCGCCTCAAACTTCTGAGCACTCCACCCGGGAATCTTATAAACAAATAGATTGCAAATAACGTCACCGTTAGTAGGCCGGGCATACTTACTATGAGTAAGTAGGGGAATATGACCCCTACAGAGCATGTCCCCAGGTGGCGTATAGGGTTGATCTTCGGAACAACATGAAACCCAATTCATGCGGAAAATGAAAAAAAAAAACACTTGTATCAAGCAAGTAAGGCCTGCCATACTTGCACAGGATAATACGAGAGGGTAGTGAATGCGATGATCAAACGCGCAGCGCTGCGGACACGCCAGGAACCGCGTTATCAGACGTGGAATGTTGCAAGCTGCGGAAGAGTTGATCACCGCCAGAGCCAGTGGCAGCCATTTTGCCGTGGCATAAGGAGCTCCATTTGTGTGTGCAACATTGTTAGCATGCCACGACAGCGTGTACATACACAGTTTGTGCAATTGGCGGAGTTTGGGCGAGGGCGTATAGTGGGCCTGCGGGAGGCCGAGCAGTCGTACCACAGAATTGCGCAACGCGTGGGGCGAGAGGTTTCCTCAGTGCATCAATGTTGTCGGCATTGGTCAGCAGAAGGTACACATGCCCGTCGACTTGGGTCTGGACAGCGGCGAAGCACAAATCCACGCCAAGACATTCGCATCTTAAGATATGCCGTATTGGACCACACCGCGAATTCACAGCAAATTAGGAACACTGTTGCTCAGGTGGGTATTAGCGAGGACCATTCGCAACCGTTTCCGTGAAGCGGGGTTACGATCCTGCGTCCCGTTAGGACGTCTTACGCTCACACCCCACCATCGTGCAGCCCGCCTCCAGTGGTGTCGCGATAGGCGCTTGTGGAAGGACGAATGGAGACGTGTCGTCTTCAGTGATGAGACTCGCTTCTTACTTGGTGCCATTGATGGTCCTACGCGAATGTGGCATCGTACAGGTGAGCATCAACGTCTGGAGTGTATACGACAGAGGTACACAGGACCATCACCCGGCATCATGGTGTGGGGAGCCATATCCCGTTCTTCTCTGGTGATCGTCGATGGAACTTCGAACAGTGCACGGTACATCCAAACCATCATTCAATCAGGCATGCTAACGTTCATTCACCACCAAGATGATGTGCTTTCCCAACAGGACAATGCATGTTCACATGTATACCGTGCCATCCACCGTGCTTTCCAAGGTATATGTCAACTACCCTGGCCAGTACGAACCCAAGATCTGTCTCACATTGAGCATGTTTGGGACCGGATGAAACGTCATTTTGCGTGATCTGCACAACCGGCAAGACATCTGGCCCAACTGAGGCACCTGACGGAAATCGCATGGCAGGCCATTCCACAATACTACATTCGCCACCTCTACGATCGTCTCCATGGGAGAATTGCAGCCTGCACTGCTGCAAAAGGAGGGTAAACACGGTACTAGCGCTGACATTGCGCCCGCCCTGTCGACTGTGCTCAGAGGCGTATGGCTCTGTCGGTGTGATCGTGTATAGTATACGCCCTCCAGAGTGTGTCAATAAAAGTTCCCTCTGCTGGGTAGACGAATTCATAGTGTTCTTTTTTTTCATATTCCCGGAGTGTATATGAAGCCCTCAACGGCATCTGCAGATGAGAAAGTAGAATTCGGAACAGTGTAGGTGATGGAAGGGGGAACCCAGTGCTCGGGTTAATAAGAGTAAAAGGTACAATATATAATGGCCATATATAAGTCTAACGCGCACATCAGTTCCACATGTTAAATCAACATGGACACAGCATCTTAAAAAACAAATTGCCCCACTGAGTCAAATCCTACGGGTGAAAACCGTAAGTGGTCTATTCGGATTCGGAGAAGACCACAGATAAGTGCAAGGAGGTAAGCCTGTAACTATTTGATGACTACCAATAAATAATTTCTTGAATATCATAAAATATATCATAAATAAAAATATGTAAATAAATAATATTACTCAAAAGCTTCATAAAATACTTGAATAAATTAAATTAATAAAAATAGTTAATCGAAATGTCCGTAGTATAGGCGCCAGAGTTCACCAGAATGGATCCCTCGAATTTAGATAGAGCATGATAAACTTTATATCCCAGGGCGTGTACATAATGCTGCGTACTGGTACATCTGCTGCAGGCCTTACCTAACCTCCTGTAAGCGACTAAATAGGTAGGAACTGCACCTAGGTTCATCAATAACTCCACTGATTCTAAAATAGCTAACTACATTCTTAACAAAATTCGTGCATGAGCACCTCATCAACACACAACATTCTACATATAATACACACATAAAATATTGCTGGAAAACTCCATATTTACAACAACAATGAAAACAGTGGGAAAACGAAAGCAAGAATTAAAATACCATTGTAGATAGTCCGATGAACAATGTACATATATGTAGATAAATACCCTTCACTGTCTCTGTATCAATACTACTTGCCGATTCTCATAATCAGCACTTAAAAAAATCACATAGATACTGTACCTCGTAATACTGTGTTCACATATTTTAACACTTGTTGTAAAGAAATATACATTTGAGCAACACATGGCTGTCGATCCTCAACATAAATTATGGAACGTCTGAGATAGCTTTCAACAACATATAATGCCAGACCTTCACAAGTACTACAACACTTAATACGTATGCCCTCCGCAATTTGTTAATCAGTCACTTTCCACGAACATAAAAAGACTACGTTCAACGAACTTTGAAGTCCAGTTCATTGTAGCCGTGTTACTCCAATACCGTGTATCCGCAATACTTCCTTCTCGTACAGTCTGTCCCCACTACTTCCTTTTCGTACAGTGTGTCAGCACTCCTTCTTGTCCGTACCGAGTGAGGTTCTCGCCGTTTGATCAACCTTTATAGGTATCAGCATTTCCCTTCCTCTCACATAATACGTCTGGATTGGTCCTTGCCAGCCAATCATGAGTGATCCACCGTTCAGGGGTGCCCTGAACTTCTTCATGCTCCCAAGACATAAACAAATGCTGGTGTATATCACATGACTCATAGAAATTTCCTAGTACAACAACATCAACAAATACATCTCATCAGAAACTGGGATGCCCGCATGAGTCATACGAATTACCAGAGTCCAAGATAGCAATGTTTTCCCACTCATGCAAAACAAATTACTCATACTACATATATGGTTACCTTCCAGCTTACAAATATTAATGACAAAATATACAAATGAAATAATAATAATAATAATAATAATAATAATAATAATAATAAATCGAATACTGACAATAATATATCTAACTTCTACATACAGTGCGAGGGTGTGATATATGTACTATCACAAGTCGGAGTGCCTCGAAACCCCGTAAGAACAACATCAAAACGAAATCGGGAATTTTGATAATGACATATAAAGCAACATCCCTCTTGAAAATGGGGAAACTTTTAAACATACTATTTAAATCCAGAGAACGAAAATTGCAACTCAAGAATCACGTTGTACTGGCGAGTATCCTTTCAATTCTGAAGGATATACAAACGGAAGCCAGGAGAACGATCTATGACAAACTGTCCACAATTAGGGACTGGATTTCTAGTAGTTATGTCAATGCTTCATTCATTTACAAATTTCAAGTCTTACTCACGTCGCCTCTCCACCATGACACTACAAATAGCAAACAAAATGTACACCTTAATCAACGAACATGCACGAACACACATCGCCAACTGAACGACACAGAAAAAGTGGAGGAGTTCTGGAAATAATTAGCGATATTCGCTAAGAATTAAAAAATAGTATGCCAAAATCTTTGTAGGTGTTTCACTGCGCAAATTGGCAAAGAAATATAGGTACTTTTATTAAAATGATCTGGACATAAACAAACCAACCAGATAGTCATGGAACTCGTTGTGATCTGCAGAAACGATGATCTATTTTTGAAATCGAATTTTTAAGAAAAGAACCCTCGCAGACCAAGACTGGTTTTCACTTAATCCACTACTAGGTGAATACCAATTGGACCATGTGACGATCTTCCGTCTAAACACAGTAGAATTAATGAATCCTAAAGTCCTGAAAGGAATGGACCTAGATTCCCATCATTACCCCACAAAATTATCCCTAGACGTCATTCCAGAAAAGAGGAAATTCATTCAGAAAGATCCGCATCGTAAATACGACGTACAGAATATAAAAGTAGATGAAAACACAAAATACAGAAGCACATAAATTCATTCAAAAATATTAGCAACAACTTCAAGCAGGACTGATAAAAGCATCAGAAAATATAGCACCTCAAACCAGGACACGGAAACACCCGTGGCGGACATACGAATGTGATCAACACATAAAAGTCAGACAACAGGCATGGCAAAATTGGTCTCGCAAGTAAAATCAAAGTATCACCCAAAATTGCCAGTATGTCTGAAAAACAATCACAAAACCAATTAGAATGATTCGTAGACAACACGTAGATATACAATTACAAGCTTCAGGAAGTAAAATTATCGAAAATATTACGGAACATTCAAACAAACATTAACAAAGTACTCTTCTCCAGCACTTCAATTCAAAAACGAACATGGGGAAACTGTCCACTCCAACACTGAAAATTTTATGATTCTTGCGAAATACTTTTCTGAACTAATTGCGAGACGACACAAGAAAAATTCCATTTCTACCGTATGCAACAGAACCGGAATTTAAAACCAACAATTTTACAGGAAATTAAGGATATAATTCATTGAAAAATAACAAAACATCAGGGGAAGAACAAATCACCCCAGAACTATTGAAAAAATGCAGGAGAAAATCTCATCATAAAATTTAAAGAAGTCTGGCAATCTGAAATAGACCAGCTGACTGGAAGAGACCTATCATACATCCATTATGCACACAAAGAAAGGAAGCAAAACAGATCCCACCGACTATTGGAGAAATTCATTACTTCGTTACCGCGCAGAATCTCAACTGGACCTAGAAAGTAGAAGATACCAACATGGATTCAGAAAAGACCGCTCATGTGTGAAACGGATTATCAGTCTGAAAAGCTCTATCAAATATTTCCGCAACACATCATACAGAAGTTTTTTCATTACATTTGTAGACTTCAGAAAGGAAAATGCAAGTACAGACCGCGAATCCCTTTCTGAAGTACTAGCAGAATTTTTCTAGTTCAGAAGACAGCAAACATCAAATAATCGCTCATTGAGACAAAATCCAAGGTAAAATTTAAGGGAGAACTAAAAAACTGGTGTATGTCAAACAAAAATTACACCTTAATCAACGGACATGCACGAACTAACATCGCCAACAGAACGACATAGAAAAAATGGAAATATTATGGTACCAATTAGACTACATTTTCCAAAAGTCGCAAAAACAAATCGTGTCAATGGGATCATCTACCCCGTTGCTCTTCAATTGTACACTCAAAAACGTCATAAGATAATGGAGAAAATCAGGTGTACCAAAACATAGACTAGAATCATAACTAAAAGGGCAGATGGCATTGCGTTAATTGCCCAAGACATCCTTAATTCACAAAGACAACTTGAACAACTACAATACAAACAGCAAAAATCAGATTAAAAATTTCATTTGAAAAATATGACAGGTATCAAAATTGCACCAGTCGAAGTCCGTATTGGAAACAAAAAATATCTCGAGTGAAGGAATTTTAATGTTAAGGTGAATGGTTTACAAAAATTGTAACGAAAAATCTATTGAATCGAGACTTCAGAAAATGGAGACTGATTTTGTTAACAAAAAATTTTTACAACAAAATTGTCTCGCCTGGAACTGCAAAATCCGAAACTGTACAGTAATTAAACCTAAAACTATCTATGCGTATGAGACACTCTTCCTCCAATACACTAAAAAGTAATAGAAGATACAATGTGCATACTGCACCCGTCCCTACACATATTGGCTCCGGCATGATATCTACAGGGCGTTAACGGGTTGGAATAAAACAAATAGGCGCTTAACTAGACTTAGCTTAAAGGCATACAGGGTAGGAGACGGATCATACCTAATTACAATGAGAACATATTCGGGTTAAAGTTTAGATTAATACAAGTGGTTTATTAGGCCTTAATGATGATGATGGTAATGACGCATTTATATACAAATGAATTACATGGATTATTATCAATTGTTGTTGTTTGTTATCGACTTTTAGTCGTATGTGATGGATCCGAGTATTATCTATCGCAGAGCGATCCATTATGACGAGATTCGAACGGAAAAACACTTATCATAGACACTGAGGCTATGTGATAACATTGACCAATAGGATTAACATGCATGCAACGAATCTGAGCAATCCCTATACTAAACACACAACCATTCCCCAACGAAGTACCAAGAAGGAACTCATAAAATGTGGAACAAACGCCCGGGTTTGAACCGACCCTCACAAGTAAAAAATTCACCACCCCGATGGTCAGCACCATCGGCAGCTCAATTATAATCACAACAAGATACATAAACACTCAGAGAACACAAATTATATACAGTAAACACGTGAGACATCCAGCCTTCGGTTGAGCATTGGGGTACCAATGCCGCTGTCGGGAACTGAACTGACACCCCTTGGGATGGAGGTGGGACTCTGAAAACCCTAAGCTACATTATACTCAAGTGTGTAATGACAGTAAACTAACAAGTACTGGTAACAATCGCCGTGTCATTTATTAGCGACTACATCATTCTGGCGTGTTGAATATTCCATTATTAGGCGATTCTTCCGGCCCTCGTTCTCTTTAACTCAAGGCTCCCCCTTATACGAGCGGACGAGCATACAAAAAAAACCAACACTTCTCCTCACTAGGTCAACTGCCCCAGCCCCTGCACGGCGGGTGGTCAATGGCCTCGGCTTTCACAGGCATAACGCCCTTTCTTAACAAAACACCCCATCTCGGGGATCGTTCACTAATAAACTGAGCTTCATTGTTCATTAAACAAAATTACATCGGCTCTCAATACTTCACTTCAATTCAACACACACATTCGTTTACAATATCATGATCCCGCGACGCGACACCGGTTTCTATGATACCAATACTTGCATGATTACCATAACTACAATTTATTATTATTATTATTATTATTATTATTATCATTATTATTATTATTATTATTATTATTGGGTTCATCATTACACTATCTCCCTACACGACTTACCTGGAAATTAGACCATACTGCGTGATCATACTTAACTTCCTCGTAATAACGGGGTAATTAATCCATATCTAAATTGTGATTTCTGATAAAATCGTCACACGGTAATACAATTATGAATTAAATATTCCTCAATTTGCACTTAAATTGTGATAAGCCTGCCAATTAAAATCGTACACTTCCTATCTAAATATATGTCAGTGGAGGCCTATGGTGTCAGTTCCGAAGTCATATGTCGTAGTTCTGGGTGCTCACGGAATAAAATTACACTATTTACCAGCCATGCATTATCAACGCTGGACTAACTACAGCCTAACTTGAATTACTCTGAATTACTAAAAATTGGTTTCCTGACGCATCAATAATTACAAGTTTTCCCAAATAAAATGATTAAGTCAATCTACTACTGCATGCAAACTTATCGTATTACCCCTTTATTTACAATTGATTGCTCAGACGTGTTACTAATTAAATAAAGTAAATAGAAGCTACGTGTATCATGGTAGCACATCTACATCTAGAGTTACAATCTCTAACATTATAGCGTCAGGTAATGATAACTGTTCCCCGCCCAATATGATTACGTCATATTAAATATGATTGATACTCATCTCCATCACTTGATGATACGTTGTCAGCTCAGGAAGTCCATTGCTGGTTTAGTGCTGACCCATAGGCACCAAAGCAGTTACTGGAGGCACCATTCTTCTTTCCAACCGGGAGTCCATTGTTCTAGGTTGACGAAACCGCTGGCAGTATTCCTGAGGCACACAATACGTCACTATTTATTCCAAGATTTGTTTAGTTACATTCAGTGTGAACGTCCAGCCACGATATCGGACCTCACTCCGCAATCCGCGGTTCAGTATCGGATTCCGCGTACCTTTGTTACTACTCGACGCAGTAGCGCCGTAGTAATAATAATAATAATATTATTACAAATTATATTTAATGTTCGCGACACGTCCCTGATCTTTAAAGTTTAGACACTATCATCGCGTCTATCCAATCTCTGCAATATTTACGCACAGTACGCGATTTCACTTGTAAATTAAATTTAAATTCACTCAAACGAAAGACCGCTGGAAGCTCGAATGCACATAGCTTCGCCGTCTGTAAGCCACCAGTCCAGACTCACCCTTGTCCCTTCCTGCAGTAGTTTTTACTAGGGAGCGATACCCCTTCCACTAATTTGCGTAGCGCCTATTCCCGGCGTACTCGAGGTAAAATAGTGCGGGTGACCGGTGACCAGTATCTAGTTGGTGCGATTGAGACATAACCACTCAATTATCCTTCGGTGAATCTCTTTAAATTAATTAAAATATGTTCTGCTTCCCCTACCACACGGGGTGAAGTCCCTCCGTCGAGGACGTGTCATGAGACTAACCAGATGGCCACAGTACTTTTCCACGCAGAAACAACACAGTATTCTTTCTTTTGCTGAAAGTTATCACGGAAGAGGACATTAAACACTCTAAATAAATGTCCCAGTAACATTTATCCCTTTTAAATCGGGAGATGAGCCCCTAATTCGAGTTTTATTAATTTTCTACCTCGTAGGTAATTAAGTTGGCCAGTCCGATTCCAAGATGGCTTCTATATTCCGTTTCGAAAAAGTTAGTTTCCCCTCATTCTGTGAGTCTTGAGGAGGGATGTCTTCTCTCGAGTGATGTCACAGGGAATCCCCATTCGTAACCCCTCCCGGGTCTAAGTTGGCTTGGCTTCATCTACGGGGCCCCCGCTACACACAGGATAATACTGCGCAATAAGTCGCAGACAAAGAAATCTCGCAGAATAATTTTGAAATACACAATTTATCTATCTCAATGGTATGAATATTAATTAGTTTTGGTATGACCTCTATTAATGATATGAATATTAATCATTTTCAGCGTTCTTTCCCTTTAATAGCATTGCGTGCGTAATTACGGAGATCGATATCAACCTAAAGTCCTTGGATCATGTCCCTGTCGGGTTCAATACGAAGAAATCCAATTCCTGAAGCACTTACAAAGATTGGACTCAAGAAGACTAACTCACAAATTCGACATATTTTTAAAGAATAATTCTACTTGGCCAAATTTGTACTGACAGAAAAAGATTTGAAAGAACAAGGATCACCAAATCTACAAGACCGAAATGAAATCAGAAAGATCACTCACACCCGGTAGGTAAAAGAGAGGAAAACTCACCAATAAACATGTTCAATGTAACGAAAACACCCTTACTCGTTGCTTAGGAAGGAATAATTGGCTAAAAGGAAAGCTGGAGAATGTTGATTCCGCGGTGATCTAAGTGACCGATTTGCGAAGAAGAACAGCAAAAATGGGCTCAAGTTTTATGTGTTTGATTGAGAAAATCTTAAAATACTTGCCTAATTTCCCATAATAATAATAATAATAATAATAATAATAATAATAATAATAATAATATGGCGTCATTCGCCGTGAGCAGACATTCCGATTGACGCCAATTAGGCTGCTTACGTGTAAATTTATACGTTCCTTTTTATTGCACCAGATGGCAGAGAAACAGATCTCTCTCGGGCGATTTACAGTATATGGTATTCAGAAACTGAACTTCTTCCTTGTCACAAGCTCCAGGGGCTCTAAACTTTGGAGCGTGGGTTGGCGACCACGGGGCCCTCAGCTGAGTCCTGGCATTTCTTCCAATTACTTGTGCCAGGCTCCTCACTTTCATCTATCCTGTCTGACCACTCTTGGTCAACTCTTGTTCTTTTCCGACCCCGACGCTATTAGTTTTGCGAGGGCTAGGGAGTCTTTCATTTTCACGCCCTTCGTGGCCCTTGTCTTCCTTTGGCCGGTATCTTCATTTTTCGAAGTGTCGGACCCCTTCCATTTTCCCCTCTGATTAGTGTTATATAGAGGATGGTTGCCTAGTTGTACTTCCTCTTAAAACAATAATCACCACCACCACCACCACCTTGTCACAATACGATTAAAGTAATCAGTGATCAATATTTTAAAGCTGTTGACATTTTATTATTTTCAACAGGTCTTCATATTACTACGGTATTAGTTATCATAAATATCCTCCCACGAAATATTCAGCAGTCTTCTTAATTAAGCACTTGGTGACTTTTCATGGTAAGAGGAGCCCGTAATGAAAATCACATTTTGCAGTAATTATTATTAAAAATCATTCTACTATCCTCGACAATGTAGTGAGAAGCGCAATGCCTGCTCTAATCATATTTATCACTTTCAGATTTTCTATATTAAAAGACTATATTCTCTACGTGACGGGTTTTGTTGGTGTTTTAAGTGCGCACTTAGGTGTTCGGCGATAATGGAATACGAAAGGTCTAGAATTGGAAAGGGACCTGCTCTCAATTAAGGTACTGTCTGAGATTCTCCGTAGTTTAAGAATAGGAAAGAAATGAAAAAAGTCCATCCTCAGGACTGTTGTCGATAGGATTTGAACCCACCACCGCACATCTCTCGAATGTTAGCTTATAGCTACACGGTCCGTCCCACTCAGCCTCCTCGCTCCATCTTCCCATTACTCAATCATATTTGTACTCGTAGACACGCGAGTTGGTAGACGTACCTTGTTGTCCAAACCATCCTCTGAAAAACATTATTCATAAAGGTATCTGAGGGAATGAAATGTAAAGTTGTGCACTATCTATAATCTCAGCACCGGGTGAAACTCATGGCTGACTAACAACTCTGACACTACGGTCATCACAACTGCAGAGCGTCCTAATCACCCGCTATGAGCAGTTAGATTTGAATTGATTTCACGACCGCATTGTACTTGGTTGTGTCAGGTAGGCCTGCATTCAGTACATGCAAAAGTGTTGTTCATTAAAGAATATAGGACACAAAATTTGGAGGGTGTGCTTTCTGCTCCTACTGGTGTCCAGTTGGACATTTTTAATCCGTACTTAACATTCCTTTGAATTTGATATGTTGAGTCGAACCTACCTAATAAGCTCAAAGTTAATTTTTGAGTTATTATTTATCATTACTTATTTGATAATTTGTCTAAGGATTACGTAGGCCACCGAAGAACACCAAGGAATCAACTCCGCTTAAAATTTCTATTTACAAAAATTTACCATCCAAAGATATTGTCAGTGTTCTGTTACCTATATCTTTCGCCATTCATTGCATACAATTTGGACATTACGAGCTGAAATAGGGACGTAAAAACAACATTATTACGATCTGAAATAATATTTTTCACGTATGTAATGGAAGTACTGTAAGTGTCAGGATAAGGTTTATCTAGTTTATCAAATCGTTTCTACTATAACAGGTTAAGTGAAACATGTGGAGCGACAAGTAGCACTCTGTAGGACTTCATCAATCACAGATTTATGCTAGACAGCATCACAGTGATGGACCACGCGTGACCAGGGGTAGCGTGCGCTCACGCGAACATTAGGAGGGAGGGCAGCCAGCTATTCCATAATGATTTGTGGGCTGCCATCATAAAGGGGTTCAGGAATTAATGGAAAGAAACCCGTGAAGCGTTTTGCTATATATCGTTTTCATGAATGCTCATTATATACCAGAACAATGATTCACTGTGGAAGAAATAAATAAATAAATACATAAATAAATAAATAAATAAATAAATAAATAAATAAATAAGCAGTAATATAAGTCCTTAAACAGGGCAGGTAACCGCAGTCATTGACGAAATGTTTCGTTTATAAAATCTGTAAAATTACCCAAGTCCTTGGAAACACTGAATTTCAGAAATATTTAACGAAGATATTCGTTGATACTGCAATATTCAAATGTTATTTTCCTCTTTTCACCATCAAAATCAATGCGACCTCACGTCTATATTTACTGAACGTTTTAAGGCCCTTCGAAGGACATCTACCTTCTTTACCTATTAGCAAATCGGCATGAGATCGTTTTCTTTGTCTATAGGTTCATCGCCACTTCTTTAGGTAAGAGGCGGGTTTCTGTAATTTAAAACTAATAACTACAATGATAGAACTCGATTTGAAAGTACAAGTATATTTACCATTGGAAAACGAAAACGAAAGAAAACTTGTGACATTTCACAACATCTAATCAACGAACTCAATCCTGTTCGTTTAAAAATTTAATAATAATAACGATGAAGAGAGACGCTGGCTTTGGAGAACTAAACTCAAATGCCTGAGGGGCATCCTTACTAGAAACCACTGCATTAATTTAAGAATGAAGTAAAGAAAGTCCGGAGATCCCTAAGATCGGTTTCCATATGAGACTGCATGTTCCACCATTATGATTCTTGATGATCCAGCCCCCGTAACACGAGCTCTGGACTCTAAGTATATTTAAGGTAGTCCAATCGGTATGTGCCACACAGCGGTTGTACGGCATGGACCCTTAATTGAATCGATGTGACCTGCGAATATGTCATGGACCGACATCTAACTTTGTGATTTAAGTTAAAGTCATTCTGGATAACAACCGCAAGAAAATTGATGCTGTAATGGCAGATATCCCTAAACTAAGTCATTGATGTTGATGACCAAATGACCATCTAAACTTGTAAGCTGAAGGCTGAACACAGTTAAGTTAAAGTAGTTGATGGCCAAGGATTGGACTTTAGTAAATCCACAGAACATCTGGTGCTCAACAAATTCAAAATCAAATATATAACAACAACAACAACAACAATAACAAACGCTCATAACACTTGTGGCAGTAAGGTCCCTTGCTTTCGGACATGTCCCTTAATCGTTACGTTAATAAGTTGAATTTTCCCCGCAAATGAAACGAAGATTTCCAGAATACATTTTCAAGTTAGTCACTTGATTTTAAGCTAATTCTCCAAACACGGTTCCACAATATTTAATAAATTATAAAATGAATTAATCTCATAATCTTAATTAACAACAAATTTATCTATCCCGGACGAAGTGTTTTCTTCAAATTCCCTAACTGTTTCAATTATATTTACGTTATCCCTTAGGCATGTTTACCAGAAACATTCCTTTGAAGAATTATTTAATTTAATTATTTGTTTTTGCTCATAGTTCTCTTATTTCTCATCTGGAATCGAGATACATTATCATAACAACCGGTACCATTTATTTATTTCATGATGTCACTCAACAAGTTTACATTTTAAGACTCGTAATTTTTAAGACATAGGCTTGGATAATGCTAACCTTAAATCCTATAATCTGCATAAATTCACGCACAACGAAAAATAAAACAACCCATGAAAATCTCTTATAATGTCTATGGTTATCCCTTGGGCTACTTTAGGCACCTCTACGGTTATGATTTCAGGCTTCACCCAACTGTAGGATGTATGGGCTCTTGCACACCATGTGTTCGACAAGCATGACCTCATATCACATGAACCTGCATTTGTGCCTTAGAAACCAACAACAAAGCACAATCATCCATCAACAACTCTATGGATTGACAAGTTATCGTGACAATCAAATTAAAAATAATATCGTAGACTTCGGACAACACTCAATGACACGGAGGAACATCACTACGGATTCTCAAATTTTGACACTCCTGAAAATGGTTATTCCCGACATAGCACAACATCGTATCATTTCTGTCACACCGATAAAGAATCTCAAGTTCTCTAATTCTAAACATTTATTATAAATGACAAAATCTCAATTAAAATCCCATTCTGACAAATGAACTGGCTCGCTCGCCTAACAGATAGATTACTACCTGGAAAGGAGACATTTTCTCGTTATATGTCTTGAAAGCAAACACGTTACGGTATTTCTCCGAACTGTATCAAAACTGAAGTCTCACCTCGTTGACAACTCGCGTGAAATACAATACTTAACTTACATAGAACGCGCGAAAAGATTTAATTTAAAACGCCACTTGAAGTGTACCTATCCATCACGGTTCTACGGTTTCACGTGGTATCCTAACTATGAAGTGACCGTATTTCTATATCATTAAATTACATAAAATAAATCCTCAGGTCCCCTACATGTTCGAGTGTAAGGAACGGTGCTCAAATGGATCCACGTAAACAGACACTTTCAAAGGAGATAAAGTCATCCCTGAGTGAGGATGTAATTTTCAATTAATCATTTAACCCAAGCCTGGTCAAACAGCACTCATCAAGCATGAAATGCTCAACCTCGCTCATGCTTTCCGCGCTGGTAACCTGCTGTCGAGGGCAGATGAGGAGAGAAAGGTCAGCAGTCCGGCCGACTTAGTTGAGCTACTAGGGAAGCAAATCTTCCACACCACAGATACAGTATAATAATATATCTAGTGTATATAAATAAAGTTTTATGGGATCTGCTTTGCATCATTATGTTTATTTTTATATTTTTCAGATATTTATCCGGTTTAAGTCTAATCAAGACCGTATCAATGGTCTTTAGCTTTCGTGTTTCTCTGTTTATTTGTGAATAGGCCTATGTATGAGTTTTGTTTGTTTGTTTGTTTGTTTGTTTGTTTGTTTGTTTGTTTGTTTGTTTGTTTGTTTGTTCTGCCGTCATGGATAGATCTCGATCAAACTTATATAGAGTCTATCCATCTAGCAGAAGGTTTTGATATGCATATGATTTAATAATACTTGAATAGACTGGCTGTTTATAGAAAAATCAAAGGAGTTACTTTAAGTTTATTCCTATACTATTGATTTTCAATAAATTCTGTAAATAAGATTATATGTGGAACGTTGCTTCATCTTAAAAATCATTTTTTCTATTTGTAATTTCGCTTAATCTTTCATGGCGTGGAAAATTACTGTTTTCTATGGGTTTCACGTTCTGCCGCGAGTGACGGACGCCATCGCAGACTGACAGCAAGTTTGTCGGTTGCCATGTGCTTGCCAGCAGAGAAGTAACGTAATGCCATTTTCGTCATCATTCATGCAATTATTATGTAAAATAATTGAAGAGGGCACACTTTCAAAGTAATGGTAGCACTATGCTAGGTATACCTTATAGGTGTATATATGTCCTATGTTTATACTTATTTCGCGGTTTTATATTTACCTGTAACTTTGCAGATTATAAGGTTATGTCATCTTATTGCGATATGGAACGAAATTCTACTCATGATGTTTTCATGGAAAGGGTTTACATTTCTATTGTGTTTTATTTTAATATTTTATTTAAATTTATTTTTAAAAATGTAGATAAACAAAATGTAAGGAAAACTGCAAACACATTGTCATTACTAGCGTCTATTTGTACTTAAGATTTAATGTGCTGTCCATGCTGATTGCCACAACTCATCTTTTAACAAACATATATTTCATGCCTTACTTTTCATAATTTTATTTTTATATGTTAATTAATTTTACTGGCGACAGTTTAAGACCAGAGTTATTCCATTGCTAGTTACCAGTTCTTAATTTAATTGATGTTTCTGTATTTCCACTTTTATTCTTATTCATTTTTAGGTATTAGGTATTTTAGGTCATAAGTCCACTTCGAACTTGAAAAAGTATTAATGTGCTGTAACTTCCGATTGCTGCTTTACCTCTGATTAATGTTGTATATTTTTATTTTTGGATATTCATTTCTTCGTGACATTTGTTATTTTTAATAATTAATATCCAGTGACTAAGCCACCTGTAATTGGAGAAACATCACTGTTGGTGGTATGAAATAAATAAATAACATTTCACAGTCCACCCCTGTGATGTAGTGGTTAGTGTGATTACCTGCTACCCCCGTAGGCCCGCGTTCGATTCCCAGCTCTGCACCGAAATTTGAAAAGTGGTACGAGGGCTGAAACGGGGTCCACTCAGCCTCGGGAGGTCAAATGAGTAGAGGTGGATTCGATTCCCACCTCAGCCATCCTGGAAGTGGATTTCCATGGTTTCTCACTTCTCCTCCAGGCAAATGGTACCTAACTACCTACCTAACCCCACAAGGCCCCTGTTCAGTATAGCAGGTGAGGCCGCCTGGGAGAGGTACTCGTCATCCTCCCTAGTTGCATCTCCGACCCAATGTCTCACGCTCCAGGACAGTGCCCTTGAGGCGGTAGAGTTGGACCCCTCTCTGAGTCCGTTGGAAAAACAAACCCTGGAGGGTAAACAGATTAAGAAAGAAAGAATGAAATATCATTTCATACTGTAAGGTGTTTCCTGACATTTGGTATAATTCTTCTTGTATTTCTTCTCTCCTTTGGTTTTCTGCTTTAAATTCTTTTCTCTTCCTTACTTCTTTAGGCTTAAGTTAACATCACCATCTATATATATAAAATAAGAGTTTTGTCTGTACATTGCTCAGAATTTAAAAATAATGGTATTTCTGTATCGGTCATGTCCATAGTAACAAGAAAATGCACTTTTCACTTTTCCGTAATTTCTGTCTGTCTGTCTGTCTGTCTGTCTGTCTGTCTGTCTGTCTGTCTGTCTGTCTGTCTGTCTGTCTGTCTGTCTGTCTGTCTGTATGTATGTACACGCATCCCGAGAAAACGGTTGAAGATAATTTAATGAAAATCGGTATGTGAAGTCGGGGGATGAGCCTCTACAATCTAGGCTATAAATCATTTTACTCACGCTGAGTGAAATGGTAGTTTAGGGGAAGGCCTAAAATTGAATTCTCAACTATTTATGTTATTAGTGGTCTAATGAAAATCGGTATGTGAAGTCGGGGGATGACCCTCTACAATCTAGGCTATAAATCATTTTACTCACGCTGAGTGAAAGGGTAGTTTAGGGGAAGGCCTAAAATTTAATTCTCAAATATTGTTGTTATTAGTAGTCCTATCTTGATGAAACTCGGTATGCAAAGTCAGGAAATAAGTCGCCATAGTCTAGGCTGTAAATTATTTTATTCACGCTGAATGCAATGGTAGTTTATGGGAAGGCCTAAAATGTAATTCTCAAATATTTCTTATTAGAGGTGTAATCGATGAATGCTACATAACTAAGTTTATACAGTATTAATTTTCCTATTATTCATGTCTTACACATTGTTACCGTACTGGCTATGATCACAAAGATATTCATGAATTTGGATTTTTGTTACTAAGTCCATATCAGCGCCGAGTAACGAGAAAATGGGTAAACAGTATTTAATGAAAATCGGTATGTAAAGTCGGAGAATAATAAACTACAGTTTACGGTATAAAATATTTTACAAATCACAGAGTCGAAAGAAAACTAAATGTGTAGGCCTACAATATAGAAAGCTCATAACATTGATCAACAATAACATTACATTGACCATTGTTTGTCGTGATGTGCTTTGTGTCTTCTGTTGCCCCTCATCTCCGGTAGATAGGATTACTGCTGCATACAGAGTATTTTTTATTTGATTTACGTCACACCGACATAGAAAGGTTTTATGGCGACGATGGGATACGAAAGGGCTGAGAGTGCCTTAGGCCTTAATTAAGGTACAGGCCCAGCATTTGACTGGTGTGAAAGTGGGAAACCATGGAATACCATCTTCAGCGCTGCCGACAATGGGGTTCGAATCAACTATCTCTCGGATGCAAGCTCACAGCTGCGCACCGCTAACCACACGGTCAACTCGCCCAGTCGTACAGAGTGTAACAGCCTGCCTGAATATTGATGGGAAATAGCTGGGGAGTTAGATAACTTTCTTCTTTAGCATGCCATTCCCCTGGTATATACAGTACATTTTCTGATACTACTGGTACGTAACACACTGGATCATCATAGCATTCGGGCTATTCAATCCCTACTCTGAGGCACTGATTGGAATGAACAGTGTGCATATTTAGCGAAATAATGGCAGATGAGTGTTTATGGCAATCTGCAGCCTGGTCATCCCAGCTCTGGAACTTTGGACTGTTAGATTGGCACCGCAATCTAACCGCAGTGATAAAACGTGCGGCTTTCCATTTGATCGAGTATTTTATATGATAGCATTGCTTTTAATCGCTACATTCATACTTACGTTTTTGTATTGACCTATGTTTATTTCAGTTAGGAAAACCACAAAGTCAGTCTTTCTGAGAATCCCGTAGCGAAGCACGGGTACATCAGCTAGTTATTTATATTACTGTCTGAGTACTTAGGAAGCTCTGCGCCTAAATTTTTTTCTGTTGTTTCAAAAATCCGTAACTTTTATGATCATAATTTAGTGAGCAGAATTTCAGACTTTCAGTACATCTACATATATAATTTATAATTTCGTGAGGCTATTTCTAGCCGAGTGCAGCCCTTGTACGGCAGACCATCCGATGAGGGTGGGCGGCATCTGCCATGTGTAGGTAACTGCGTGTTATTGTGGTGGAGGATAGTGTTATGTGTGGTGTATGAGTTGCAGGGATGTTGGGGACAGCACAAACACCCAGCCCCGGGCTATTGGAATTAACCAATGAAGGTTAAAATCCCCGACCCGGCCGGGAATCGAATCCGGGATCCTCTGAACCGAAGGGCAGGACGCTGACCGTTCATCCAACGAGTCAGACAGTACATCTACATGATCTGCACACATTTGTCTTAACCGTCTGTCCTGAGAATTTTTCTTATCCTGAGTTACTTTCAATTTTACAGTTACCTGTCTTCATTCCTCCATATGTGTGGGAGTGTTAATCCCGAAACCTGGACTCTCCTTTCTTTGAGTGGTATGCACTATATCTTTCGTGAGGGTTTTCCTTAGCCATCTATGATTTCGCTTATTAAGTCACATAACGTACAGTTAACTCGTACTTACTTAGAGTCAGTGGGTAGATTGTGGTATTTCGAGATTTGATGCCTTTTACTATGGCCTCTAAAAACAAGTTACCCTTGGAAAATCATCGTGAAAGGCTTACAAACACCAGTCCACGTCCAGGACGACTGAGAGTTCTTCTGAACGTGGGGCTGATTTGAATGTGGGTAGATTTAGGGGGATATTTTGAGAGCGATGCTGATATCACGCCTGGTTCAACTCTCAGAGAAAAAGCCATTCTAAATACTGCTTTTAAGAATGTTGTTTTACGTCTCACTAACTACTATAATGTTTCATAAGACGCCGAGGAGCTGGAAATTTCGTGCCGAAAGAGTTCACCTATGCGCTGGTAGATGTACGGACACGAGTTTGGAGCAAGAGAATATCTTCACTCACCACCAAACTGTGGTGGCATCAAAACCACAACCTCGGGAACAGCTAACCAACGCTGTACTATCTAACCCAATTAGTACATCAAGACTGCATCAGACCGCGAATCCAGGCTCTCTGCCGTCAGACTCAAGGAGAACGCTGCTCGGTATCCATTGTGTGATGTTGATTGTGTGGCAAAGTCTTGCTCTCAGATGATTCGAAAGTACCGTTTAAGTGAGCGTTAGAAGATCTTGGACTAGGGAGTCACGGAGGTGGCGTTCGCAATATGTAAAAAACGAACGATGTTCAGAACAGTATTCAAGAGTTTAGATCAACTGAACACTAATGGTGGGGATAGATAGTATTCCAACCGGTGTTAGGAGTGAATCAACAGGGGTCCTGCAATGGGCCTGATGTTTCTCCATTTGAACATCTACATGAAATGCTCTTATATTACAGTCATGCTTTGTGGAAATCTGGGCCTTCCCATCAATGGTGGGTAGCTCAGCAGGTTATCAATACAATACAGGGAAAATTATACATAATTTAGCGTTTGTGTTAGCACTTTAATAACTTATCTTGGTGATGATCCAAAGGAATTCCTTCCAGTCCGTGAATATATTGAAGTTACTCTAATTCGCAGAAAAATAACAAGGGGATTTTAACAAGTAACTCCTCCCCGATATACATTAGAACGATAGAGACAATACGAGTACTTCGACAGCTTTTGAGGGGTAGCATAATCGCCTAGAAACTGTTAAGGCTGTACGAATATAATGACATTCTTCAGAGTCAATAGTGGCTAAATTTACAGTTCAGGTAATAGTAATGAAAATCATACCTTTGAACGCGTTGGTTGGTTACAAAGCGCAGGCGTTATATGAACATGACCTCGAGGTGATGGTGATTATTCATTTAGGGCAAATGCAACAAGACAACCGTCTCGGCCTTACTCTAACTCTAAAGGAAGGATAAATAAATCCAGTCCTTAAAACGATGAAGGTCTCGTGAGAAGAAAGGGATGGTTCATGGAATGCGAGACAAAAGGCATCAGAATTTAAATATTATGGAAGTCGAAAAAGTTGGCCAATGGAGGGCGGATAGAGGTATGAAGTTGAGAAGCGTTACGTAAGGAAGTGGAAGCAGGGGAGGACCCAAGTACGTAACCTGCGTACGCCACACCACATCCCAATTAGAGGGCTCCTGAACGTTGAATTAAATCTCCTTATTCGGACAAGAAAACTCCTGTTGGAAGTGAGGGTAATTACCTGCGGGCGTTTAACATACATACATGCCTTATCATTATATGTAGACCGTTATGCCTTTCAGCGTTCAGTCCGCAAGCCTCTGTGAATATACTGAACGTCGCCACAATACTCTATTTGCAACCAGTGCTGTGGCCTCATTTAGTTCTATACCTCTTATCCTTAAATCGTTAGAAACTGAGTCTAACCATCGTCGTCTTGGTTTTCCTCTACTTCTCTTACCCTCCATAACAGAGTCCATGAGTCTCTTAGGTAACCTATCCTCCTCCGTCGCTTCACATGAACCCATCACCGAAGCGTAATACTTCATCCATCGAGTTCATTGCTAACTTAGCCTTTATTCCAAAGTACCCTCCTGCCATTGTTCCCACATGTTTGTACCAACAAACATTCTCGTTACTTTCATGTCTGTTACTTCTAACTTATGAATAAAATATCCTGATTTCACCCAGCTTTCGCTCCCGTAAAGCAAAGTTGGCCTGAAAACAGAACGATATATTGATAGTTTCGTTCTGGAGCTGACTTCCTTCTTACAGAACACCGTTGATCGCAACTGCGAGCTCATTTCATTAGCTTTACTACTCCATGATTCAATCTCACTTATTATATTAGCATCCTGGGAGAATACACAACCTAAATGCTTAAAATTATCTACCTGTTCCAGTTTTGTATCACCAATATGACATTCAGTTCTGTTGAATGTATTATCTATTGACATCAATTTAGTCTTCGAAAGCCTAATTTTCATACCATACTCATTGAACCTATTTTCTTGTTCCAAGATATTAGACTGCAGGCTTTCGGCACAATCTGCCATTAAAACCAAGTCATCAGCATAGGCCAGACTGCTTACTACATTTCCACCTAAATGAATCCCTCCCTACAACTGTAAAGCTTTCTGCAGATGATCCATATAAACTACGACCAGCAAAGGTGAAAGATTACAGCCTTGTCTAACCCATGTGAGTACCCTAAACCAAGAACTCATTCCACCATCAATTCTCACTGCAGCCCAAATGCCTTTGATTGATTTCAATAATCTACCCTTAATTCCATAGTCCTTCAGTATGGTGAACATATTTTCCTTCGGTACCCTGTCATATGCTTTATCTAGATCTATGAAACATAAACAAATCTGTCTATTCCTCTCGCATCATTTTTCAACTACCTGGTGCATACTGAAAATTTGATCCTGACAGGCCCTCTGTGGTCTGAAACCACACTGGTTTTCATCTAACTTCCTCTCAACGACTGATCGCATTCTCCCTTCCAAGAAGCCAGTGAATACTTTTCCTGGTATACTAATCAATGAGATACCTCGATAGTTGTTGCAATCCTCCCTGTTCCCTTGCTTATGGATAGGTGCAATTACTGCTTTTGTACAATCTGTAGGTATCTTATAACACTCCGTGCTGATCTTACCACTCCATGGAGCAATTTAATCCCCACATTCCCACTATACTTCACCATTTCAGGTCTAATTTCATCTATTCCTGCTAATTTATGACAATGAAGTTTATTCGCCATCCTTTTCACTTCCTCAAGCGTAATTTCACCAACATTTTTTTCCTCCTCCCCAAGAGCTTGTTTGTTCGCGACACCACCATGAAAATTTCCATTTACGTTGAGAAGATTTTCAAAATATTCCCTCCACCTCTGCCGTGATTTCCTGAGATCTATTACAAGTTCACCTGAATTACCCAAAACACTGTTCATTTCCTTCCTTAGATTCCTTATTACTGTCCAGAAAGTTTTCCCAGCAGCTTGACTTAGCCTTTCCTGGTTAATACTAAACTCTTACCACGACTTCTTTTTGGATTCAACAACTAATTGTTTCGTTCCGTTTCTTTCATCTACGTAAAATCCCCTGTCTGCATCGGCTCTTATTTTGAGCCATTTTGGATAAACCTTCTTTTTACGTTTACTAGCTACTCTCACTTCAACATTCTACCAAGATGTTCGATTTTTCCCAACTTTACACAAAATCGTATGCTTTCCTTTGCTGTTTCTACTACAATATCCCTGTGTGCCACCCATTCTCTTTCTATATCCTGAACCTGCTTACTGTCCACTGTTCGGAACTTCCCACTTATCGTATCCATGTAATTCTGTCTAATTTCCTAGCCCTGGAGATTTTCTGCCCTTATTCCTTTGCAGACAGATTCCACTTTCTCTACCCTAGTCATAAAGATACTTAGTTCACTACAGATCCGATAGTTGTCCGTATCATCGAAGCATCCCCCAACACCCGTACATTGCTAGCAGACTTAATAAATTCGAAGTCGGTTAAGATATAGTCACTTATGGATCTGATACCCCTAGCCTCCCATGTGTAGTGGTGAATAACCTTATGCTTGAAGAATGTATTCGTAACAGCTAAACCCATACGAGCACAAAAGTCCAGCAAATGCTTCCCATTCCCATTAGCTTCCATATCTTCCCCACATTTACCAATCACCCTTTAGTACCCTTTAGTTCTATTTCCAACTTTCTCATTGATGTCGCCCATTATCACTATCCTATCCTTGCTGCTGACCCTGACTACGATGTCACTCAATGCTTCATGAAACTTGTCATGTTGATCCTCATCTGCACATTCACAAGGCGAATACACTGAGACAATTCTCTTCCTAATTCCTCCAACTGCCAAATCTACACACATCACTCGCTTATTCACGTACCTAATAGAAACTACGTCGCGTGCAATAGTATTCCTGATTAACAGCCCTACGCCACACTCTGCCCTTCCCTTCTTAACACCCGTCAAGTACACTTTATAATCTCCTAGCTCTTCCTCGTTATCTCCCCTTACCCGAATATCACTTACTCCTAGCACATCCAGATGCATCCTCTTTGCTGACTCAGCCAGTTCTACTTTCTTTCTTCCATAGGCCCCATTAATATTGATAGCTCTCCATCGAATTCCATTTCGTTCGTCAAGTTGTTTCCAAGGAGTCCCTCGCCTGTCAAATGGGAGTGGGACTCCGTTACTCCCATAGGTCCGAGGCTTTTATAATGTTCTCAGATCGGTAAATTCATGAAGCAGGATGCTACCCTACTTACACACAGTCCAAGTGAGGATTCCTCTAACAGGTTATGGACCACCGGTGGGTTGAATAGCCCTAGCCGCCTCAGCACAAGGAGGGCCAAGACTAAGAATATGTCCGAGATGCCCACTCCCATTCCATAGCAACTAGTAACCCGACTCTCAGGACCACTTACTAAGCCACTCAGCCGTTACCCATGATTCACAAACTAGGATGTGACTACAGTAACCCACACCGTGAATCATGCTGGCGCTTAATAATATTAATAATAATAATAATAATAATAATAATAATAATAATAATAATAACTGTAATTTGGCTTCCCTTCGATCGTTATAGACTTCATAGATGACAGATTTTATGAACGTAGTCTCACAGAGTGTTTTTTAACGTACCGCAAGCAAAGGACAGGCAGTTGTCTTATTTAAACCCTGCCAAACGTCACCGGTTAAAATTAGGATCGAACCCTTCATCATTGGAAGAGAAGATCTACGACTAATCCACTGGACTACTGATTTAATCCGATTCTGAAAATAATTTACGCACAAAATCCTATTGTGATTTATGTTACAGCACTTTGCAGGCACGGGCATTTGATATTTGTAACTTCCAACTGATGTAATGAATTCAAATGCATTTTTCATGGGAATGGGTGCAAAACACGTAGAGACTAACATCGTTCGAACTAACCTAATTTATATGTTAACTCAGGCATTTCATAGACTCGCATAACACACAGCTGGGATGCTTTCATTCAAAATATTTGGAGTTGGTTTCAACTCCAAATACTTGTAGCCCTGAGGGCTGTCCTCCACCTGCACGGTCTCACTCTGTTAGATGCTAATTTGGAAGCACAAACATCCCAAGAGAACTAACTAAATAATTTAAACACTGTTACCCGAGAGTAATAACCCCTGCAAAGAAAATATCAACTCTGTTTACAAATTGAATTGGTTGTAACGATGGCATTAACTTTGTCACTTCACTGAACATCTTACTTTTATTCATAAATTATTCATTCGTACTTTGAAAACTCTGAATTTCATTGTTGCTAATGTAGTTTAGCTAATGAAGGAATAAGTATGTTGAAGATTGTGATTCATTTACACGTGCCAAAGGAGAGCAAAGATGATTTCAATACGCCAATCCCGTTAATTAAAGACGGAATATTAAAGTTAATAATTGAAGTAAAAATATAATAAATAAGTGAAGTGGGATACGAAAGTTCGGGGAATTCGTGTAACCGGTAAATAATGAGCTTGAACTTAAAGTAATGGTAAATGAAATATATCCTATCATCCCTCCCAACAATAACCAGAATGATCCTGTAAAATGTGGAACAGTGATGTGCGCAGATTAGTTCTTATAATGTTAATCGTGTTTGTGCTGTGAAGTAAGAAAAAATTCAAGAGCATATTTAACAAAAAAAATCGTTTGGAAACTTTAGTAATGCTATTGGCACTGTAAGGTGACTCTCCGATAGAGATTAAAAGGGGCCGAAGTGGTGTTACCAATTTAGTTGTTTTTACGATCAGATCTGGTTATTTCATATCCTGATCTATCATGAAGGAATACCTGTCTAGTTGCTAGTTGGAAATCTGGTTATTTTTAAGCATGGAATGTTTGTGATCGTGTTCTCTTACTATTATAGGTTATGCAAATTTGAACATGAATCTTCCTTCACAAACTCACCATCGTATGGTGGGATCAATACAGATCACATGCAACTTGAGTGGCCAGGTCCTCGGGTCAATACCTGACGAGGGCAATAAACCAACATGAATGGTTACGGTACGTAAGCTATTCCGAAACTTCTATTATTTTAGGCTTTTAATGAAAGTTATGCGTGAAGAAATGCCGCAGCATACAAAAAATGTGTTGCGGTGAGTGGTTCAAAAAGAGCAGTTTGCATAATGGCTATCGTGTGCTGTTGGCGATGACAGAAGTATATTTTGCAAAATATGTCACTTTAATTTAAGAGTGCGATTGGCACCTTTAGAAGACCACTGTGTAACAAAAGAACAACTGCTGCGTTTTGAAGTTAAGGATTTTTCAAGGTTGTCGAGGACACTGTGTATTTACGCACAGCTGAAAGATCCATTGCCCATTTCGTAGCCGAGAATACTCCCATGGCGTCATATGATCATGTAAGTGAAATATACCAGAAAATATTCAAAGTAATAAAGCCGTGTGGTTCAAAATGTGCCGAAAAAATGCATTGGTTCTAAAAGGAAGTCCTTATTTTTCAAATGAATTCATTGGTATTGGTGAAAGTGTGTACTTTGTCTTACCAGACTAATCTACTGACATTAGCATAAATAAACTGGAAATAGTCACAATTTATTATAGTATTCCATCTAAAACCTTTTGACGATATATCTCAAACTGTTAAATTAGAACAGTATATTGCTGAGGGAGCTTTGAATGCCAAAAAAAAAAAAAGGCTCTATTAGGACTGCAACATTGGCTAAATAAAATACAGGGTATTGAAACTGATCACGCTATAGTGTTATGGTGGGAGTTAAAAACGGTGAGTGATAGTTGCTGAAAAAATAAAATCATGCGTTTGGCGTTCATACGGTGTGTCTGTCATTCCATTCAACTCACAACCTCAGCTGCAATGGCTGAATGCATTATAATACGTCTGGACTTCCTTGTTTGGGAGATATACAATTGTTTTCCAGGTTCTGCTTGAGAACAGAACTTTTACCGGCAAATTTTTATCAGAATGAAGAACGGAGAGAAACCGCTGAATATTACTAAGCTTTTTAGAACTAAACATCGAGCCAGAAGTGGTCGGAATAATTTATCAATGGTTGGGACTAAAATAATATTTTCAGTTTGTCAAGAATACCAACTAATACTGTATAGTCTTCAGTGTTGAGTGACCAGATAAATTTGGCTTCTTTACTCTTCCTAAAATCCATCCTCCTTGTTCAAATAGTAAATAAGAGTTTTGAATCTCGTCATTCTGAATGGTACAAGCTTCTTGATGACTTGGCCATTCTCGCAGAGCCTCTGCTGTAAAAGAGATTACCCTTCCAACATACCCAGTTCAAAAACTGCTCATGAAGAGTTACTTTTAAAAGAATGTATATCATAGACCCTATTTGGGATACTTGTTTGAGAGTTAAGTTGCTGAGATGAAGGAATATTTTGCTATTTGAGATTGACACGAGATATATATAAGGGAATCGTGCGTATAATTTGTTTATATACTTGTTAAACAATTGTAGCAGAGTTTCCCAGACTAAATACCTACCGAGCTCGATAGCTGCAGTCGCTTAAGTGCGGCCAGTATCCAGTCTTCGGGAGATAGTGGGTTAGAACCCCACTCTCGGCAGCCCTGAAGATGGTTTTCCGTGGTTTCCCATTTTCACAACAGGCAAATGCTGGGGCTGTACCTCAAGGCCACGGACGCTTCCTTCCCACTCATAGCCCTTTCCTATCCCATCGTCGCCATAAGACCTATCTGTGTGCAAGCGAGTAAAGCAGCGTGCAAAACAAAATACTTATTTTAAGAAAATCATAATCCCTTCTCCAAAACCGTAAAAGAAGTTAGTGGCACAAAGAAAAATCATAACTTCTTTCCATTTTCGAAGCTCTTTCCGTAATAAAAGAGTTATTACTTCCCTTGCTGGCAGTCTCATCCGTGGATAAGTAGACAATAACGAAAATTGAATTCCAGTGGCAGAATTTTCCACTTACCGAACTAAAATATCTGAATGGTTCGGTGGACTTCTAGTGTGCACTACTAGGCTGTAGGGATGCCGGCGTAATAAATCCCTTCAAAGAGTTGGGAGAATATGTATTATCCAGATTAGTACTGCATTGGTTTCATGCTGTGTGACATGGTTCTGAAATGCTTTCACACTGACATGGAAGAGATAAAAACATCGAGTGAAAGGTAGCTCATTTAACGCAAGATCATATGGAGACATGATTAAATTTTGTTACGGACAAATTAAATGAAATCCTAGGGAACTACTGACAAGAAAAGTAAACAATTGGCCGGTCGAGAAGCTACGAGAAGAGAAAAGAAAAGTGGAAAACGTGGATGAGCCAATTACATCAGCAGACAATGAACTGAAATCCCTAGAGGATCAGTGGAGATGTTTTAAATGTGGTCTGTAAGATGCGGAAGAACAAAGCCTGAGGAGAAGAGAGCTGATTGCGAGGGAGCCGTAGATCGTTGATGAAATTGTGAGGCTGATATCAGGGAAGAATAAATATGATAGGAAGTGAAAACGGATACAATGTGGGTGAAATCGAGTATAGTCATTTTGCAAGATATCTAAGTGCAACTCATTACAGGGATAGTGCAGAGATTTTGAATGGTATATCTTGGAATGTAAAACAGAAGTTGCGCACAAAATAGTAACGTTCATCTTTTTCATAGTTGAAGAAACCAGGATGGTAATTTGTCGAATTAATTACCACGAAGACAAATGACTGGGATCAAGGTACATTCGAACTGTGGCGTATAGTTACAAGATTTGCAATACACAGGTGTGTACTGTGTAGAAAAAAGAACGATGACGTACGAGACTTCCAGTGCTGCTTCATACTCTACTCAAACACTGTGCCATTAATCAGCAGTAAACGAAGGAAAAATTCTGTTCCCTTTAGAGACTCAAAGCCAAATTTAGTTTTAATGAACATTTTTGTTTTTAATGGAATTTTAGGGAACAAAATATGAAAAAACTCAAAATAGTATGGGCAAATATTTTGGCCAGGGGCCCTTTAGGTGCTTTCGTGGGAGGTTTGGTCATTAAAATTGTTTGCTTTGTAATTTTCTTGAAGTTGAGGGGCAACGAAAGGCCTACCTGTAAATATAGCATTTTGTAAAATATTTTTGGGGCTCTAAGGGTTCTTTCTGGGACTATAATGAGCTTAGAAATTGTCACGGTACTACCACATATACGATAGAATGGTAGAAAGCAAATATAAAGCGTACAATGTATCAAATACGAAACAGCAGATCACCACAAGTTACCCTTATTGTCTGAGGCAGTAGAATAAATCACGTAATACACGGTATAACTAGAGGCTAAAACACAATAATTCTGTTATGAATAACCTATAACTTTGTGTATATTATATATTTTTCTTCTTAGAAATTTGTCGAAACTACAGTAAAAATACTATGATACAGTTATTTAATGAAAAAGAAAATCCTAAAAGCGATGTGTAATGGACGAATTACGAACATTTTGAGGTGTTAAAACCAAAGAGACGTATCTCTTTTTCTCATGATTACCATGATACAAACAATGAAAGATAAAGCACTTGTTTTCATTACAGAGTAAAAGGATGTATTCCGGTGCCGATTTCTTTGTTTCCACCGTGATGTTAAGTGACACTTTGCATCACATTTTCTAATATCATTTAGACTTCTGAATACTTTCCTACCGGGCGAGTTGGCCATTCGGTTAGGGGCGCGCAGCTGTGAGCTTGCATCCGGGAGATAGTGGGTTAGAATTGCACTGTCGACAGCGCTGAAGATGGCTTTCCGCGCTTTCCCATTTTCACACTAGGAAAATGCTGGGTCTGTATCTTAATTAAAGCCACGGCCGCTTCCTTCCCATAAGTTCCATCTGTGTCGGAGCGACGTAAATTCAATTGTAAAAAAAGATTAATTGAAATTGTAATTTCAGCGCGAGAAGATACCAACTTTACTTTCTTCTTCTTCTTCTTCTTTCTTAATCTGTTTACCCTCTAGGATTGGCTTTTTCTTCGGACTCAGCGAGGGATCCCACCTAAACCACCTCAAGGTCAGTGTCCTGGAGTGCGAGACATTGGGTCGGGGGAGTACAACTGGGGAGGACGACCATTGCCACGCCAAGGCGGCCTCACCTGCTATGCTGAACAGGGTCCTTGGTGGGGGATGGGAAGATTGGAAGGGATAGACAAGGAAGAGGGAAGGAAGCGGCCGTGGCCTTAAGTTAGGAACCATCCTGTCATTTGCCTGGAGGAGAAGTGAGAAACCACGGAACACCACTTCCGGGATGGATGAGGTGGGAATCGAACCAACCTCTACTCAGTTGACCTTCCGAGGCTTAGTGGACCCCGTTCCAGCCCTCGTGCCACTTTTCAAATTTCGTAGCAGAGCTGGGAATCGAACCCGGGCCTCCGGGGATGGCAGCTAATCACACTAACCACTACACCACAGAGGCGGACACCAACTTTACTTTCACCAGACTATATTATTTCGTTTGCATTATGCTATTTTATAATATAAATATGTAAATGTAATTAATCTTACCCGTGGATTATTCGTAATAATAGTTATTTTGAGATTTTGATTCAATGCTGTATACGAAAATTTTCGCCAGGTCTCACAAATATACTACGGGTCATTTTCTCAATAAATGATGTAACACAAAGAAATATTGTTTTTTGTTAGAGGCTTTACGTCGCACCGACACAGATAGGTCTTATGGCGACGATGGGATAGGAAAGGGCTAGGAGTTGGAAGGAAGCGGCCGTGGCCTTAATTAAGGGACAGCCCCAGCATTAGCCTGGTGTGAAAATGGGAAACCACGGAAAACCATCTTCAGAGCTGCCTACAGAGGGATTCGAACCCACTATCTCCCGGATGCAAGCTCACAGCCGCGCGCGTCTAGCCCGGTTAGGACATAATTTAGGAACGTTGGTATTAGCTCCCGTTGAAATACGATTACATCTGAACTTTTTTTTACAATTGGCTTGACGTCGCAACGACATAGATAGGATTTATGGCGACGATGAGAGAGGAAAGGGATACGCATGGAAAAGAAGCGACCCTGGCCTTAAATAAGGTACATCCCAAGCACTTGCCCGGTGTGAAAATAGTAAACCACGGAAAACCATCTTCACGGCTGCTGACAGTGGGATTCAAAACTACTATCTCCCGAGTGCAAGTCAGAGCTGAGAGCCCGTAACCCCATGGCCACCTCGCCCGGTATAATTAAATAGAAGTACGGCATGATTATGCAATTAAAATCATTTAGTATTTGAATATTCACTGAGAAACTAACAGACACTAAAGATACTGCCAGACTGATGAATGCGCGTGGCAAGTGAGTGAATTATAACTCAGTGGCCACGACCTCGGCAATATATATACACCTACTACCCTTCCTCACAGCACATGCAAAGTCTCCACTACTTGCCGTAGTGCCATACAAATTGGTTAGCCGCGACGAACAGCATTTTGTGCGTATTTCCGCCAATAATTATGTTAATAATTAAAGAAAATAAACGAAGGAATTAGCAGATAACAAGATTTGTACAAATAGCCTTTTTTAAAATTATTCCTAGTTCAATCTGGCTAAAGTGGAATAAAATGTAATGATTACTCCACAAAGTGGGGTGAGGGGCGGGGCGGGCGACTGTCCCTTCTCGCCCCACCCCCTAATCGCCGCTATTGTTTGTAGCCATGCCAAAGATGCAGAAAAGGAAATCTAATAACTTATTAATTTATACACGTGTAGACATTCCACTCGATGGAAGAGTTGCTTGTATGAAACAAAAATAATACTGTTCGGTGAAGTACGTGTTTAGAAGGCATACGTCTGTTTGGAGCTTCGGCTGCATTCCGACCGGCTTGTCCAGATTAAAATAATGTCTGTGTGTTCGTCGCTGCTGATCACACTAGCCACTGCCGATATGCAGACAGCAAATATAGTACGGTTGTACCGTACACCAGCCTAGAACTATGCGGTCGAAAACGATGTTTACTAATGCAAGGGGTTCATTCGATCGGTAGCGCTGAGTAACATGCTGCGAGCGACACTCCGTTCCTTATATCTTCATATTCTGACTTAACCTGCCCACTGGCAGTATTCCCCTGTGAAAATCAGTTGGCAGACATCCCATTCATCATTTGTGCATGCAGGGCATTTATAAGTAGAAAGTACGGCGTTCGAGAGCCACCTGGTAAATGTTTTTACTGTATGCTTTACGCGGCACCGGCACAGATGGGTCTTATGGCGACGATGGGGCAGGAAAAACCTAGGAATGGGAGGGAAGCGGCCGTGGCCTTAATTAAGGCACATCCCCAGCATTTGCCTGGTGTGAAAATGGGAAACCACGGAAAACCATCTTCAGGGCTGCAGACAGTGGGATTCGAACCCACTATCTCCTGGATGCGACCTCACGGCTGCGCGTCCCTAACCGCACGGCAAACTCGCCCGGTACGTCGATATTTTGAGATGTGGTGCTACCGATGCCTGCTCAGAATATCATGGGGTGACAGAATACCTAACAATGAAGTACTCCAACGCCTGATCGGAGAGCTAGAGGTTATGCACAACATCAAAAAGAAAAAGAAACTTGAGTACTTTGGCCTATCATTAGAAATTATAAATATAGACTCTTTAAACTTATCTTAGAAGGTAAAATTTAAGGTGGGAGAAGTAGAGGAAGGAGGAAAATACCTTGGCTACGAAATCTACGAGGCTTAGTACCCCACTCCTTTCCGAGTTGTTGAGAACAAGAACCAGATCGCCCTGATGACAACCGACATTGAATGAGGATATGGTGTAAGAAGAAGAAGAATGATAATAATACATGTTGTTTACAAAGCTGCCAGTTGCTCATTATTTATTTTTAAGATTCTATGATACGCTGATGGTAGATGAAGCAAATCGGAAGTGTTTTAATTTTTTCGGACAGTAGAAAATGTTTCGAACTCATGATGATCATACTTTATGACTTAAACCAGACTTTCTAAAATGAAACTAAAATACGTTTAGCAAATTAATCTGATTCCCATTAATGTCAAACGTTCAATTTTAGAAACACTGATTATGCAAAGAAGAAAAATCAAGGAAGTATTTTCGATCTATTTTCACCTCCTCAGACATTTCCGTTGTCTGAAGCAGCCTGTAAAATTGTCTACCAACCAAAGGGATGTATGTATTTATATTTTCACATTCGTCGATGCTTGTTAAATATGAGTATGAACAAAATCACATTTACTTACAGAATGAGATTCAAGGAGGCATTGGTCAGTGTGAGGTACGCTCAGTGTCTCAACTGCGTGAAGTACCATAGTGTGTATTTTCTCACAAACGTTTTTTCCTCTGTATGTATCTGAAAGAAGGATAAGTCTTTTGTCGCTAAACATTCGTTTCTTTTAGGAGGTTGGAAACACGGAAACATGTCTTCTAGTTCTCTCAGTGATACATTCCCTCGGCACCAAACAGAACATGGCTCAAATAGCAGATAATTTGAATAAATTGAAGAGTGGAATTTCGGAAATACGTCTCCCTGGTTCTGGCTGTTCTAGCCTATTCCTTAATGAAAATGTTGACGAAGATAACAGATTTAAACCGAATCCGGAGTAAGATTCTTCTGCAGCAATTCATACTGGAACTAAAAAACATTGCAGATAAAAGTGAAACACGTGTGGAACTCATTCATTTGGCAAAATAAAACTATTTAGGTATGTTCATTAATATTATCAACAATCTGTTTTATTGGTGAAATACCTGATTTCGAAGGGGCATCCATAGTAAAAGTTATTTTCTTACCTACGGAAACAGCAGCTGATAAAAATTAAGCTCATCGCACGTTTACCCGACGTATTATAATCTTACATTCATAGAATTTCAAAAGGTAGACTATTGTACGAAATGCTTTCCGAGGATAAAATTTACTTACTCAAACAGTTTGGGATAGAAGAAGTAATCTTTATTTCAAGAATCATACCGATTACCTAAACATACAACATACTATAAAGCATTCTTAGGCACATAAATCGTCTTTCATAATATTTAGCGGGGTTAAAATAATGAAAATATTGGGGGATATAGGAATAAAAATTTAGGAGAAGGCATTTAATTTATGAAACATGGACTACAGTAATTAGACACATGGAATATTGTGGAACAGTAAAATAATAATTGTACCTTACCTGACGTCCTCTTCTTTTGTCTGGCTTGTCAGTCGGTAAAGCGATGGTCTGACCAAAAAAATGGATCTAACAAATATGTGAAATTGAAGTAGGGCGGGTACTAACAACTATACGTGAATGAGAATCCAAAGATGAGGAATGGAAAAGTTTAATCTTCGAAAATATAGCATGAAGGTGAAATGTTCTCAAAAAGTACCAAAAGAATTAACAAAACAAGAAACACAAATTTATAACAAAATAGCCTTGAAAGTTGCGGGTCTCTCTCTGAATCATGTGAAAGTCTTTATCATTCTTGTAACCGTCAATAATTCACATGGCGTGATTTCATTTAACAAATAAGTATGAACACTGTAGATGTCGTCATTTAAAACGTTCAACTATATGAGATTAGGAATATATGGTTCGCACATTATTTCAACGTATGACTCCCAATGGTTAGGGAAACAAAAAACACACGCTGTCTTCGGACCACTATACTACCCCCAAAATAATCACTGAATTTAAATATGAGCCCGCGATCATAAACAAGAAGGAGGACTAAACCCTCACATCCCAAAACAAGCCGACGAGCTCTCCCCTTACACAAATGACAAGAAACGACAAAATAACAGTGCAAGGCAGGTGGGCAACAAAATATGACTTACACAAATACATGAAATAAAATCACATTTGTCTTATCGGGTTGAAATACATGTTCGTCTTTCCAGTCGGCTTCTTACCTGATGTGCATTAACCTGCTGCCGAGATGAGAGGTTAACGAAGACTACGTCTCTACGGCTCTCATATGTCTCGTAACAAAATTGCTCATTGGTCTTGTGCAATTTCTTCCCAAACTCGTAATTCAACATCGGCCAGGCCTATCTGCAGCATCTTCGCTTCGGGCTATCCGGAACTATTACTCATTAAATCACACTTCCGTTCTTAACTTGCAGACCCAAATTCGATTCATGTACTTCGCCATGCGTTACCTGCCGAGATTTCCTCAAAAGAACCTTTCTAACTCAACGGTGGCGACTGAACGTCCACAGTTTATTCTGCCCAACTAAAAAATTGCATGCCTTACTCTATCGCGAAATCCACTCCTATTCATAGGTTTTTTTGTCTATCACGTAACGATCTTCCAGTTCGAAACCATATCAGGCACAACTTACCTTATTTTCTGGATGACCATATCACCTCAGATCCTCTAAAAAAACAGACAGGAATAACTTTATCTGACAAGGCATCCAATCCGCTAAACTGTATACAATGACTGAAGGCATGATCAAACTAATATTTACAAGCATGCGAATTCTAGATTGTCCTAATTCATGCTAGAAATGGTGTTCAAAATAGTTTACCTAACATTACGTTATTACATCCACTTGCCTCAAGCAAGACGAGCTTAATAAATACGGGCACTTCTGTATGTTCCGATGATACGCATAGTAACACGTTCAGAGTTTAACATTACCCCTATTCACATATCACACCATTTTATATGTTCCAAAAGGGACGCGCTGCGAGGGAAATTCCCGACAAACATTGCCTTCTCTTTGTGCCAAGTAAGCTTCAGTTTCCACGCTCTATAAAAATGTGAATATTAATTAATCAGAGCACCATTATGAGATATTTTCAGCTAAAGCCATTTGGAAAATTACATAACAACACTTCTCTGTTTTACACTTGCAAACGACAGTTGACTGGCGTAATTCGCGCATCCAAACAGTCATAATATCTCCAACTCTTCCACTGGCGAGATTGTGTTAGATAATTCCCCAAACTTTTGTCTCTTCCAAAAGCCTCGTTTCTCTTACACGAGAACCACACCTGTAAATAATATTTATTCCGCATTAAATATTGGACATATCACATATTAAAATATGGTACATAATAATAATAATAATAATAATAATAATAATAATAATAATAATAATAATAATAATAATAATAATAATAATAATAATAATAATAATAATAATAATAATAATAATAATAATAATAATAATAATAATAATAATACAGAAACAGAAATTGTCCACTGAACGCGAGATGCAACACAGTGCATTCAAGAAGAGATATTTGAGAGAATCATCTTCTCTGCATTTTCGCATTTATGTGATATCTGTCTTCTTGCAATGTTTCCTCCACTTCAATCGATCTATAGTGTCCTGAGGGCTGAGTTTGGTGAGCCGCATGTCATCTCCCATCCTATAGCGTCCCGAGGGCTGAGTTTGGTGAGCCGCATGTCATCTCTCACCCTATCCAGCCAGCGTGTTTGAGGTCGCTCTCGAGGTGGGCGACCCTCCACTTTCAGTTGAAGGACAGTTTTTGCAACTGAGATTTCACTGCTCCGGAGTACATGCCCATACCATCAAAGATGTGTTTCACGTATTTTCTCTGTGTTTGGGTCAATCTTGAATTTCTTCCACACAGCATCATTCCTGATATGCTCTAGTCGAGTCAAGCCACTGGACTACCGCAGCATCTTCATTTACATTGCATGAAGTGCATGTTCGTGCTTCGATGTTGTAGGCCAGCATTCAGATCCGTAATGGGCCACCAGTCTAATCACGGTGCGGTAAATTTATATTTTTGATGCAATGGAATTTTCTTATCACACAGGACCCAAGTAACTTGCCGCAATTTCATCCATGCGGTGCCGACTCTCGTCTTGACATCAGGAATCGTACTGCAATATGAGCTGATGCATGACCCAAGGTATTTGAACAGGGTCACATTATTAAGTTGAACCCCACCCACAATGATCGTGCCATCAGTTTGGTCATCGCATTTCAGGTACTTCGTATTCTTCAAATTTATCTTCACCCCCAATTCATCAAGGCGCATCTTCCACTCTTGTATTTGCTGTTCCAGGCCCTCACGTGTCTCGTTAGCTAACATGACACCGTCCGCATTTAATAATGCCCACGGATGACTGGTCCGGATGTCATTTGTGATGGCGATCGTGCAGAGTGTGAAGAGCAATGGGGACAGGGCTGATCATTGATGGTCACCAACATTGATTTGGAAGGTATCGGACATTCCTGCTGCACACCGTACTGAACGTGTGGTCTTTCAGTAAAGAAGTTTCACCCTGCTGACATAGGCTTTAGGTACACTGTGTAGTCTTATTGCCAGCCAAATGAGATCATGTGGTATTCTGTCGAACGTCTTTTCCAAATCAAGAACGGTCAAGTGAACTGTCTTCCTTTTCTCGTGTGTTTTTCCATCAATAGACGAAGTGCATTGATGGCGTCTGTTGTTTCGCTGTTTTAACAAAGCCACACTGGTTAGATGAAACAGTGATATTGTTTCGTAATCTCGTATCAAGAACACGTTCAAACATTTTCATAGTATGGCATAAGAGGCGGATTGGCCCATAATTTGAACAATCCTGTGTATCTCCTTCTCCATTCCAAATTGGAATTGTGATACTGACCTTCCAGGCCTCTGGTACTGTGTCCTCCATAATAATCTTGTTGATAAAGATTCGATACTTCGGCTGAGGATATCATCTGCACGAGGCACTTTCCAGACTTCGTTTTGCTGGTGGCAGTGGACACTTTTTCCGTAGTGACAGCGGGAACTGGACAGAGAATGAGATCAGCTGTAGGTAGAGGTGGGTGAAAGAACTCCTTGTTGCATGTATCCTCAAAATACTCCTTCCAGCGTTTTGGTATGTCTCTTTTATAGGAGGAGCTCATTTCTGTCTTCGACGTTAATAACATGACCTAGATATTGTGTGGCGGGCTCGCGAGCGCGGGCATGTTTGTAGATTCTATCCGTGCTACCAGGCTTATCCAGCTCGCCATAGATGGCTTTGTAATGTATTGCTTTTGCAGTTGCTGCAGCTTCTTTTGCATTGGACTTAAGAGCCTGGTACCTTTATAAATCCTCCGAGCTGCATGTCTAGTGCCATGTATTGTAAGCAGCTTTCTTTTCCCTAGTTACCTGCTGCACATCATCATTCTACCACCAAGTCTGCTTGTCAATAAGGTTCGATTTGGTTTGGTGACGCCTAGGGTGGATGTCGCAAATGCCTTGATGGATTCAGGCAGTGTGTTCCAGCCATCTTTTACGGATGACATTGCAGAATTTGAAATCGATGATATCAATACTTCGTTGATGGTAGCTCGATGTTCTAATAGTCTCTACCATTTAATGCTTCTAATCTTCGTGCTGAGCCTCACAGATACCTAATCTATATGGACTGTGGAATCTAGTACAAGTAGTCTGTGTTGAGGATCAACGTTGTCATATGGGATCACTTTCGTATCCTTGACCATCGCAAGGTCTCTTCGTCGTGTCACCCAGTAGTCAATTTGGGACATATATGGCTTCGACTATAGTATTTGGTGAGGTGTGAATTCCGCTTTCTAAAAATGCGTTTGTTACAGACATATCCCACGTTTCAGCAAATGCTAGGATTCGAATGTCATCATTGTTACGGCAACCATATCCATGGCCTCCATAGTTTCGTTCAGATCCATCCCTTTCATGACCAACATGCCCATTAAGACCCCCACCAATGAAAATAATTTCGCTATCGTCAACAGCTTGAATATGTGATTCGAGATCGCTCTAAAATTTGTCTTTCTCTTCTTTAAGGCAGCCAGTCTGTGGGGCATAGCACAACTCGAACTGAATTGGTCCCCAAGTTGAACTTTATTAACATCAGGCAGCCGTTGATGCATGCTACTTCAGAGAAGCTGTCGCGAATCCACTTGTTTACAATCACACCCTAACCATTTGCACTTTTCTTACCATTGTAGATTATCTTGTAGCCTTCTCCGATGTCTCTTGATTTTGCACCTGCCCATCGGGTTTCTTGAAAGCAAGCTTTGTCTACATTCCGCTGTTTCAGACAGGCGGCCAGTTCTCAGCTTCAGCCTGTCATTGTCCCACTGTTGACAGTGGCTAGTCTGATACGATTTTATGTATTTTAGTCTACCTTCTTTAGCCGACGTCGAGACGCGTCGGTATCCCTCGTCCATTTACCGCATCGTTCGGGCAAAAACAGTGTGCATCGCTTAGAGGGGATGCCTTAGTATTTATATCTGAATGAAAAGGATTCAACTGCACGTTGATACGACAAAAAACCTCAACCGACGTGTCACTCCGCCTGTCGTCAAGGGCGTTTCATACCTACGCGCCTGACATGGCGAGCAGATGCCTTTTGCAGCCGCTCTTAACATGGAGTACAGACGCTGCAAAGTGGTCTTCAGTGGAATTTCCTCCAACTGATAGGCCACCACCTTCCCAAAGGAGCTCCTTCGCGCAAAGCCGCTGGCTCCTTCAGGGTGGTAGGTTATTTCTCGCCGCCCAACAATCGACGTAGAAACGTTGGCTGCACAGTTACTGTGACAGGACGAAACCTGGCCAGATAGGCGAGAGAATAAGAAGGCGTAAACCATGAGGGCAACGAGCAAGCTCATACGCGCTCTTTGAATGGGCATAACGAAGAAATAATGGTAATAATAACAATAATAATGGATCTATCGTTAATAAAGAAAAATATTTCTTATGAAGATTCGAGTCCAATGAAGTTGCTAAAGGAGCAACTCGCCTTTCGTTTGAGACCAAATCAGAAGCTTTATGACAAAATTGATAAAATGAAAGTTGTTATGAATATATTATGCAGACACAGCAAAAGGATAAACCTGGAGAGGCCTGGCTACGAGTTACTTACCTTGCAATGAAAATGAAAGATCCAACCTCTGAGGCTAAGGTAGATTCTCAAACAGACTAAATGGTGTCGAATAGGGGAGAGAGAGAGAGAGAGAGCAAAGGTCAGTCTTCAGGAAGAATTTCGCGTAAATGATGAATGCACGCGAGAAATTATTACTTTGGCCAAGCCTCGATACAACTCGGTGGAAAATCAAGAAAGAAGTCAAAGACTTACGGACCTATGTTGGGAGTGCAAAAGGAAAATCATAATTCTAGAAGTATAGGTACCGGGCGAGTTGGCCGTGCGCGTAGAGGCGCGTGGCTGTGAGCTAGCATCCGGGAGATAGTAGGTTCGAATCCCACTATCGGCAGCCCTGAAGATGGTTTTCCGTGGTTTCCCATTTTCACATCAGGCAAATGCTGGGGCTGTACCTTAAGTAAGGCCACGGCCGCTTCCTTCCAACTCCTAGGCCTTTCCTATCCCATCGTCGCCATACGACCTATCTGTGTCAGTGCGACGTAAAGCCCCTCGCAAAAAAAGAAGTATAGGTAGATAGTGTAAACGTGGCCCGTACATGGTCATAATGAATAATAATAATAATAATAATAATAATAATAATAATAATAATAATGTGCTCAAGTATAGGAAACCACAAAAACGACGTCCAAGAGGAGATAATGGCAATGGGAATGGGCTGTTGGTGATGTTGCTGTAGACTAATATCACAGGATAAGTTTAGGGATACGAACATCAGGGGGAGGGCAAATTAACATAAGAACCACCATCATTAATTCTATTGAAATTATTAATATTGCAACATTAGATGGTTAGACTGGATTCATTATTAAATGATATAGGACACACATAAAACCTGGTAAGTGAGGGTTAAAAATGCTATCGTACAAATAAACCAAAATGACGGTGATTGAGGAGACAGATTAAGACGGAAACCAGGATGCGACGAACGGCTCTTAAGTTGTGTTCAAAGTTTACATCATATTTACAAATACAAAATGGCCTTAAATAAACTAAGCACCTGCAATCAAATAGTAACTATCCAAAGTTATAATACTTGAATAGACTAACATTGGACAAAAGTAACAAAGATTTCGGGGCTTACAACTAATATATTCGAACTCTTAAGTACAAACTTTTAATAAATCATAGTGTGATGTAGTCCGACTCTGGAGACTCGTGGTTTTCAATTCCATTGTCTTCATTCTGTGAAGTAATTCTCCATGGTTTACCACTTTAAACTTATAAGGAATATTGTAATTGGGCGAAAAGGTTTGTTTATTACTCAGTAAATAAATATTTCCAAAATATCTGTTGGCCAGGACAGCTAATTCTACATTATCTTGGTTAGTCTATCCTTAGTCCTAGTGTTCGTAATGACGGCGATGAGAGACAGCGTAACCAGAAGCGAATAAATACGTTCAGAAGTGTTAATACACTTCCATTTAAAGCGGCGTGGACATTGTTTCATACTAAATCCAAGATTTATAAAATAATCATCGCATCATTGACCATGTATCTTGATTTTATTTTCTCCAAAGTAAAACTAGTCATACTCATGCTGTTGATACAGACCCTCCGAAGAGGGTGGATGATTTCTGCTGTCCTTGGAAAACTGTGTATTGTGAATGAGTTCGAGCAATGTTCAGGAAGTGCATATCCCCAGCCAATGGATTTAACCGTTTACTATTATGTCGCACGATCTGAGCAGAAAATGAACCCGTGACTCCAACCAAGTTGATCGTGATAATTGCAGCAGTATGAGCAAGATTTTAAAAGTTATGATTTTTGAACTCTGCTATGCACAGTCACTCTCTTTCCCTACAGTTATTTTGGCTAGAGCGCACCAGCTAATATGCATTTCCTCTTTCCACGAGAGGACTGAGTTGATTAGGAAAGAGGGAGCAACCCCTTGACGCAGTGCATTAGAGCGCTGGCTGGAGTGGGGCGTGGTCCCAGCCAAAGGGAGGGAATTCTGACATATTTGAGAGTTTAATAAACATCATTATTACATTCTAGAGCACTATGTACTCATACTCGGTCAATGTTTACCACCGTAGTTTATCCTGCTGCTCTCTGCGCCCTTTTCCTCTCAGCTCTAGTAATAAGCTTGGATAATAATTGTTCCTGAAATACTGCTAAATTGCTTTCCACTCAGAGAAATGTATGGCCTGCATTAAACAGAATGTGATGTCTCAAAGTAAGGGCACTTAGACTATAGTATTACTCATTCAGCTCTCTGATTTTCTATAACAGAGCTGTGGTTTGAAACTAGCACAACAACCATAAACTCTGAACTTCGAACGTCATCGTACTCTATGAAGGTTACAAGAATGATTTTAGTCGGATCTGATGGCCTATTGTCTCATACTTAACATTGTGTTTTGTGGAACTGTTCTTGAAGGACAGGTATTGAACCATCACGTCATACAGATAAATATCATCTTGAGTGGTTCACCACGTAAACCGAAGTAGTTAGCTTTTTTTTCAGTAGAGTAAGCCCTTTTGTGATCCGTGCAGTGACGCGTTCTCCATTCGCTGCTCACGATGCAAGTTGAAAATCTGCTTTAATTCCTTTACTCATTCCAAGATTACATTCCTCTTTTCCTTCCTCTTCTTGTTTCCTTTTTCCCTTTTCCCGCCGCTTTTCTCACGCCCTGGTAGGGTCGCAAGTTGGATGCTTCGGTTCCTGGCAGGGCCGGGAATTTTAACCATAATTGGTTAATTCAACTGGTACTGGGGCTGGGTGTATGTGTCGTCTTCATCATCATTTCATCCCCCTCACGACGCGTGGGTCGCCTACGGGAGTCAAATCAGAGAAAGACCTGCATCTGGCGAGCCGAACTTGTCCGTGGGCACTCCCGGCACTAAAAGCCATACGCCATTTCATTTAATTTATTTTTTTTCTTCCAGAGAGCCTGCTGCAGATATTCCGAATTGATACCAAAGGCGACCTGTGTATCTGTGAGTATGGGGCCCTACCTATGATGAATTTTAATGTTGATGACAGCCCACATACATACTAAATCCCCGAGGTATAGGAATGCCCAATTGAGGTTCAAGTGTATTGTTTAAACAACTCAAATATTTTCATAGAATATTATTATTGCATGAGACTTTCTGGCGTGTATTATAGGAGAATATCCTTCATCTATGCACTGAGTCGCCAGGGATTATTGCTAACATCTTTCATTGTAGAGGTGATCTGTGTTGTTTCATATCACATTTTTGATACGTCATTAATATAAATACAGAAAAGCGAGGGGCCGAGAATACTGCCCTGTGAGGCACCATTAAATCTCCGTTTCCGCTTAAGGCCTTTTCGTTTATTGTTTGTTTGTATTATTTTCATTTAAAAACTTGAGCGCAACTGGAATATTATTTATTGTAGTCTGAATTTATGTAGTATATGATGTGCTGCTGAAGTCAAACTGTATAAATATAAAAAGCAGTTGTTTGTCCAGAGCGCTTCTGATGTCTTCAGTAACCTTCAACAGGACAGCTGCGGTATTGTGATCCTTCTCGAATCCAGATTGCATCGAACTGGACCAGTAATCACAATGTCTAGTTCACTTTCATCTTTCTCTGTTTGTCTGTTTGTTTACTTGCCCGCCTGTTATAGCATTACATGAAAGCGACTGGATAGTACTTCAGTAAACTTTGTGTTTAAATTAAGAACGAGGGCTATTTGAATCTTAGGTACTCAATTTACAGTTCGTGTTAATGGGAAAGAAGACTGAGTGAAAAGCATGAACACAGAGAGAACAAAAAAACTGTTGATGTCTTCTAATAATGTGTTTTACTTAGTCCATGATAAGAAAATGCCATTTCTCACCATGTAACTTACCTCCTTTGCAGTTTTTCATACGACAAATAACGAACGACGTGGCTTAGCGTTGGGTGAGAGGTATTGGGAAGGTGAGGAGGTTTGGGATTGGCAGACGTTTTGTCTGATTTATTCTGATCTTAGAATTTATCATGTACGATCGCATCCGGTAGAGAAATTCTAATGAAGGTTTTTTTAATCACTGTGTTACTGGGCATTATTGCTTATTGCATTGTCCTTAAGTGTTGTCCAGGTGTACTCTGTTTCTTCTAATGTCACTCACCTCCAGTAGACAGCTTTACTCCTGAATGGACTATGAAGATTTCTTTTTTCTATATGTACACAATAAGTAACCTGCCACAGACAAATACAACAGTTGGAATCTTATAAATGTATTAAATATTAGCTCAATTATTTTGTTGAGTGTCCTGCGTATGAATGAATCCCTTAGAAATAAAACAACTTCTGTGAACATTTTGCTGACATTAAAATAAAATGAACATAACAGAATCCAATAGAACAAACAACATTTGCACATATTTTACTGATATTCAAATATCTACGAATCCTGTACGAATGAGCATACTTCATGGCAAACAACTTCTCTTCATATCTAGGTACTCAGTACATTTTAAAACAAAACATTCCATTAATGCAATAAATTTCCATGCACATTTTACTTATGCTCTAAGTCCGTTAGGCACGTAAATGAGCGAATGATGTGGGTAGATTTGTCAGTTAGAGAAATTAGGACTAGAATTGTCTCCGTGTATTCACCATGTGAGGGTGCAGATGAGGATGAAGTTGACAAGTTGTATGAAGCATTGAGTGACATCGTGGTCAGGGTCAACAGCATGGATAGAATAGTGCTAATGGGCGATTTCTATGAGAGAGTTGGGAATAGAACTGAAGGATACGAAAGGGTGATTGGTAAATGTGGGGAAGATATGGTAACTAATGGGAATGAGAAGTGTTTGCTGGACTTCTGTGATAGTATGGGTTTAGCTGTTACAAATACATTCTTCAAGCATAAGGTTATTCACCGTTGCACATAGGAGGCTAGAGGTACCAGATCCATAATAGACTATATCTTAACCGACTTCCAATTCAAGAAATCTGTTAGGAAGTACAAAGTACAAAGGCAGACAGGGATTTGTACGTAGATGAAAGTGACAGAGCAAAACAAATAGTTGTTGAATCCAAAAAGAAGTCGTGGGAAGATTTTGGCAATAACCTGGAAAGGTTAGGTCAAGCAGCAGGGATACCTTTCTGGACTGTAACAAAGAATCTTAGGAAGGGAGGGAAAAAATGAAATGAACAGTTTTGAGTAATTCACGTGAACTCATAATAAATCCCAGGGAATCACTGGAGAGGTGGAGGGAATTTTTTGAACATCTTCTCAATGTAAAAGGAAATCATTCGGGTGGTGTTGCAAACAGCCAAGCTCATGGGGAGGAGGAAATTGATGTTGGTGAAACTACGCTTGAGGAAGTGGAGAAAGGATGGTAAATAAACTCCATTGTCATAAAGCAGCAGGAATGTATGAAATTAGACCTGAAATGGTGAAGTATAGTGGGAAGGCAGGGATGAAGTGGCTTCATAGAGTAGTAAAATTAGCCTGGAGTGTTGGTAAGGTACCTTCAGATTGGACAAAAGCAGTAATTGCACCTATCTATAAGCAAGGGAACAGGAAGGATTGCAACAACTATCGAGGTATCTCATTGATTAGTATACCAGGCAAAGTCTTCACTGGCATCTTGGAAGGGAGGGTTCGATCAGTCGTTGAGACGAAGTTGGATGAAAACCAGTGTGGTTTCAGACCACAGAAAGGCTGTCAGGATCAGATTTTCAGTATGCGCCAGTTAACTGAAAAATGCCACAAGGGGAATAGGCAGTTGTGTTTATGTTTCGTCGATCTAGAGAAAGCATATGACAGGGTACCGAGGGAAAAAATGTTCGCTATACTCGGGTACTATGGAATTAAAGGTAGATTATTAAAATCAATCAAAGCATTTATGTTGACAATTGGACTTCAGTGAGAATTGATGGTAGAATGAGTTCTTGGTTCAGGGTACTTACAGGAGTTAGACAAGGCTGTAATATTTCATCTTTGCTGTTCGTAGTTTACATGGATCATCTGCTGCAAGGTATAATATGGCAGGGAGGGATTCAGGTAGGTGGAAATGTAGTAAGCAGTCTGGCCTATGCTGACGACTTGGTCTTTATGGCAGATAGTGCCGAAAGCCTGCAGTCTAATATATTGGAACTTGAAAATAGGTGCAATGAGTATGGTATGAGAATTAGCCTCTCGAAGACTAAATTGATGTCAGTAGGTAAGAAATTCGACAGAATTTAATGTCAGATTGGTGATACAAAGCTAGAACAGGTCGATAATTTCAAGTATTTAGGTTGTGTGTTCTCCCAGGATGGTAATGTAGTAAGTTAGATTCAATCAAGGTGTTGTAAAGCTAATGCAGTGAGCACGCAGTTGCAATCAACAGTATTCTGTAAGAAGGAAGTCAGCTCCCAGACGGAACTATCTTTACATCGGTCTGTTTTCAGACCAACTTTGCTTTACGGGAGCGAAAGCTGGGTGGAATCAAGATATCTTATTCATAAGTTAGAAGTAGCAGACATGAAAGTGGCAAGAATGATTGCTGGTACAACCAGGTGGGAACAATGGCAGGAGGGTACTCGGAATGAAGAGATAAAGGCTAATTTAGGAATGAACTCGATGGATGAAGCTGTACTCATAAACCGGCTTCGGTGGTGGATTCATGTGAGGCGAATGGAGCAGGATAGGTTACCTAGGAGAATAATGGACTCTGTTATGGAGGGTAAGAGATGTAGAGGTAGACCAAGACGACGATGTTTAGACTCAATTTCTAACGATTTAAGGATAAGAGGTATAGAGCTAAATGAAGCTACAACACTAGTTACAAATCGAGGATTGTGGCGACGTTTAGTAAATTCACAGAGGCTTGAAGACTGAACGTTGAAAGGCATAACAGTCTATAATGATAATGTATATATGTATGTATGTATGTATGTATGTATGTATGTATGTATGTCTAAGACTTAAGAATGCAGGAACTATGAAAAAGCTTCCGTGCATATTTTGCTGACATTCAAGTATCTAAGAGTCCAGTAACTGTGAGTTGCAATACTACTTTCTGTGCCCCAATAAGAATTTCTGGGCGTATGGGTTACACGCCGGTAAAGCGAGACGTGACATTCTTTCGTTTTTTGTCAAATTCAGTCACGGACAAGTAACATAAGTCTCCGCAGAAAATTCATTAGCGAGTAGTCTTTTGTGTCAGAGCAGCAGTCAGCACGCTTGATGAATAGTGCCGGCGGGAATAAGAAGATGGGGGTGGGGAATCGAACTCCTGGATTCTGATAGCCTAGATGGCGACACGTAAGCCTCCATTAAATGAGCAGCGCCGTCCCCTTTTTACGACGTAATAGCGCCGCGACGGAAACTAATTTACTGCATGTTGCTCGGGCTGTTCCTGCGGGTAATTATATTGCTACGTGCTGGGAGCCGTTCTAAAAGTGATGACACATCACTCAGCCTGCTCTTAAAAGCAGAGGAATTCCACCTCCTTGCCTTGTGTTGCTATTGCAGATTTGTTGCTCCTTTTAGAATTCACACCTAGGCGAAGAATTCACAAGCAGCTACCAAGGAAATGGGTATGAATGGAGCTGAAATCAAAATGAAGGCGTAACTACACTAAGATTATTATTATTATTAAAATCTAACAGTCGTATCAGATATTCACTTCATAACCAGTTTTAGGACATCAAGGCCCATTATCAATGAATTAAAACTTATTTAAAACATGTTGATGTGTCGTCAACGAAAAATATGGCCAAGGTAAAATAAACTGTAAAATTGAATGGATGAAAACCATAACGGTATAAGTAGCATTTTGGTCATTCAGAGAAGAAGGCATTTAAACATCTTAACACTCATGTAAAGCATGCTATTTGTAGTTATACCACCCATCACTAGAGCGCAGAATATTACCGCTATCATTTGTATCTCTTAGTTGGTGAAAGGAAACATCCTCCCGGAGTTACATCCTGCACTTATCACTTTTTTTAAATGTCACTTATACCGTTATGGTTTTCATCCATTCAGGGGAAGGAGAAACAAATTACATAGATTCTTAAACTAAACTGTAGACCTTAAAATGTTGTCTTAAAATATAGCATACCAATGGAGGGGCTGACTGGACATGCCGTTAAGGTTGTTATGCCAGTACTGACCAGACGTTCAGCTTCGAAGGCTTCGATATTTCATAATAATTATATTCTATGATTATTAATCGACCGAGTGAGACACTATACGGGTCATGGAGCTACACAATTACATGCAGTAGATGATTTGTTCGAACGCCACGGTCAGCAACACTGAATATACGTAGTTTCCTCTATTTTCTCATTTTCATACTAGTTTACGTTAAACACAAAAGGTTTATTAAAATTTCAACTTGAAGAACTATACTTTAATTGAGACAACGGCTACTATCTTGTCCCTCTCATCCACCTTCTACTGCGGAAACCTATACAAGTTAATACATCCTTTAAAAATAGCAAAGTAGAAAAATAATAACATGCAATGCAAGCAGCATGTACAATATATTGGAGAATAAAACGTGAAATTCTTCTCCACCATGTTACAGAATTTATGCATAACAGGATTGAGATGTTCAGTCAACACTTCATAGTGCTCAAGAGTACATCTGATTTACTCGTAGTCTCTGACAAATAATGAGTGCGAATAATATTCCAATCTCCGAACAGACTAGATCCCTCTTCTGGCAGTAAATGAAATCGCCCTCCTGACATAAGTAGATACCACTCCCTGATTCAAGAATTTAAATGTATACCGCACTCCAATATCAAGTTACCTATGAATGGAGACACTCCAGAAAGAAACTGAATAGGCTGAAATCTTGATTATGGGCGAGTTCACCGTGCCGTTAGGGGCGCGCAGCTGTGAGCATGAATTCGGGAGATAGTGGGTTTGAACCCCACTGTCGGCCAACCTGAAGATGATTTTCCATGGTTTCCCATTTCCACATCAGGCAAATGGTGGAGATGTACCTCAATTAAGGCCACGGCCACTTCTTTCCCACTTGTAGCCCTTTCCTATCCCATCGACGGCGTGAGACTTATCTGTGTCGGTACGACGTAAAGAAAATTGTACAAGAACAAAACAGAAAGTGATCAGGACAACAAATGAACCCATATGAATCTCGATGAAAATAGTTTGTAAGAGGGTTAGTTCGTACCTTCACTACCGTAACAAATTAGAGAGTTTAGAGGATGAATCAACTGGGAGGAAGTAAAGCAATGCAGTTTTCAAACCATAGTATTGTATTTTCCACGGTCGATTTCCTTTCGATCTATGGTACGAGAGAAGAGAGTAAAGTACTCGCAAGAAAAGAAAAAGGACATCCCATCCTTGAAGTATCTTGATGTTTCATATTAGAGAGTTTAGAGGATGAAGCTGTCACGTTACAATTTAGCGAAACGGAAAAAATCAGATATAATATTTTAGGGTGCTGTTTTTCATTAGTTCATTCAAGCAGTGTTTGTCCAGCAGTCTGTTGAAGTCTTGCTTGTCAGTATTCAAAATGTTCGACTTTTACTAACGTAATGGTAGCTTGTCAGATGGAGGGGAATTTCAAAAATTAATCCTAAATCTTTCACAATTTGTAGAAAATAGTGTTACGTGCATGTTCTATGTCCACGTTATTGGGTTAATCGTTTAGTTTGTTGATAAAATTTACACATAAGGCAATGAAATGAAGTAATGAAATAGCGTATGGCTTTTAGTACTGGGAGTGTCCGAGGACATGTTCGGCTTGCCAGGTGCAGGTCTTTTGATTTGATTCCCGTAGGTGACCTGCGCGTCGTGGTGAAGATGAAATGATGATGAAGACGACACATACACTCAGCCCCCGTGTCAGAGAAATTAACCAATGATGGTTAAAATTCCCGACTCTGCCGGGAATGGAACCCGGGACCCCTGTGACCAAAGTCCAGCACGCTAACCATTTAGCCATGGAGCCGGACATGAAATGAAGTGAAGTCATATAGACTGGAAATCAATAATATTGTAAAAAAAAGAGAAGTTGCTTTAAAATGTTTAGAATTTCCAAAATCTTATTTGCACATCAACGCTCATTTAAAAGGTAAGAGTGTAATCGAGCCAAAATTACTAAAGAATAATGTAGCCGTTCCTTTGTGTGTTCTCGTAAAAAATCTATCTTCACTTTTAGTATAAGGAAGTTGTTGTAAGACTTCAGTTTCCCCGGCGTCAGTTTCGCTCATGTGTGTGTGGTCCTTTGCAGCTCAACTTCCCCAACATAAAAGGATCATGTGGCACTACGATTCTGCTTCAATAAGTTAACTTTCTTCAAGGATGTATAACGATTACAACAAACCTTGCACAGGTATGAACCAAATTCCTCCACTTTAACCCATTTCACCCCGTCCCTGACGGCCACTTTTTCATTGGACATGTTCTTCCTTTAGTTGATGAGAATGAGTTCATCTGAGAGATCTTTGAACCTTCGAGTCATATCAGTAATCCGCTAATGTTCAGTATTATTTTGCGATATTGATCCAGAGGGAATGTAGTCCCATGCATCGTGAAATTCATCCTGAAATTATCCTCAATCCCGGAAAGAATTAGGAAAGTGGCTTTGATTGAGGTATTTTTCCCAGTATTTGCCCAGCATGAGAATAGAAAACTACGGAAAACCACCTTCAAGGATACCTACGGTAGGATTCACACCCACAATCTCCATCTTATCCAACCTCCCATGGTCAACTCTTGTTCTTTTCCGACTCTGCAAGTTCACACCTATGCGACTAACTCGCTCGGAATTATAATTATTAGGCCTATTCATTCTATAATCGTTCATATCATTTCGGGAATTATGGGTCACCTCACTTCAACTATCTCCTTCGGGGATTGATATTTGCTCAGTACGGTGTTGTTCTTTTCTCTTCTGAGTCTATGACCTTCCTCTTTTTAGCTTTGGATTTTCTTAGAAATCCTGGCATGCTTGATTTTTCCTGACTGGGACACGCTCCAGGATATCATTACACATGACGTCCAGTTTTTCGAGATTTCTTTCTACCTCAGTGATCCAGGCGCCTTTAGTTTTATTTTCGTGAAAGTAGTTAGTGATTTCATTGGCCAATCTTGGTGGGCTCATTTGTGTCACGTGCCCATAACAGGTGATCATTCTCTTTTGGATAGTGTCAGTTCTCCCTCACATGGGTTCTCTATGTGGGTGGAGCAGGGGAGTAGAATAACACACACGGCAGTTCCTGCCTGTCGTAAGAGGTGACTAAAATGGGCCCAAAGGACTCTTAACTTTGGAGGAAAGATTGGCGACCACGGGGCCCTAAGCTGAGTCCTGGAATTGCTTCCACTTAAAGACACCTCACTTTCATCTATCCTGTCCGGCCTCTCTTGGTCAATTCTTGTTCTTTTCCGACCCCGACGCTTATTAGGTTCTGAGTGCTAGGGAGTCTTTCATTTTCACGTCCTTCGTTGTCCTTGTCTTTCTTTGGCCGATACCTTCATTTTTGAAGTGTCGGATCTCTTCCGTTTTTTCTACCTGATCAGCGTTATATAAGGGGATGGTTGCCTAGCTATATTTCCTCTTGAAACACTAATCACCACAACCACCACCGCTTCACATGGGTGTATAGTTCGTGGTTGTGCCGTCTTCTGTATTCACTGTTTTCCTTGGCAAGGCCCAAGAGTTTTCTCAAAATCCTTCTTTCTTTGGCCTCTAGTTTTTCAGTGAGGAGTTTCTTGTTCACAGGTATTTCGGAGCGTATACTGTAAGACTTCTGGTCGAATGACACTGCAGTATTGCCTTAGCTTCACATTGAAGGATTGTATTATTATTATTATTATTATTATTATTATTATTATTATTATTATTATTATTATTATTATTATTATTATTATTAATACGCAGATATCCGTGGAGAAGAAAGATGTGAAAGAAGGTGCGGGTGTTGAACGAGTCTAACTACGATATCAGAAATTGAATTAAAACTTTTAGAAAGGTTATATTATTTCTCTTTAAATCACAAACTTAACAATGTTTTCACTCAGCGAAATAATGAGGTTACAGGTACAAAGACAATTTCAAGAATTGGAAGATCCAAGATTCAGAACTTTAACAATTTTGTGCTTCAAGCCCCTAGTATACAAATTTACAATATCGTAAATGAGGAATAATTTACGCAAGAGCACAAATCCCCCAATTCAAGAGCACTTTGCTCCATAAGTTGCAATCTCTAGCCTTCCAGAGGCACCCCACACTATTACAGAAAACTCAGAAAAGAGCTTACATACTCTCTAACATTAACATATTTTTAACAGCCCGCTCAAGGCAACATTGCACAAAATCTTACGATCTCTGACCCCTCTGGCCATAACTTACAATTAAAATTACTTTTACACAGGGGTATCTGTTATGCAAACTACTGGGCTTTCGTGGAAAAAGAACAGGTTAGATTACTGGTCCGTACACTTGCAATCATAAATAATGAAGTATAAAATCCTAACTGGACTCTCGACCCGATTATACATGGGCTAATCCCAAGCTACTGGGGTGACTCGAAAGAAGGATAATTTAATGCATTACAGGAAATTGTAGTCACCTCAAACCAAGTTGAAGGGGAACTCGAGAGGGTAACGCACTCTCTATCTCCGATTTACAGTTTTAAGACTTTATGAAATTGTACACTATCCGGAAGAAAATTTACATTTTAGAAAAAGGTGGTTACATAGTTAGAAATCTGAACCTTCCCCTCGTGTTAGTCGGCGGAGGTAGCTACAGAGAGATAAAACTGATGGCCATTACCTGGGCTGATGAACTGCCTGGCGAAGAATGAGGCGCCGCGCTGCCTGCCGTTAACACACACTCTTAGAAAGTCAGCGATCAAAATGACAAGGTAGCCAGAAAAGCTGCAGTTTATATACCCGAAGGGAAGGTTCGAGAGAATTCTGGACTAATCCTGACACACACACTCAATATTTATTGGACAATTCAAAAAGCGACAAGAAGCCTGTAATAAGCTGAAAATTAATTACAGAAATTTCCAATTAGCCAGATACAAAACTGTCGGAATGAAAAAGAAGTGTTGCCAAGCTAAAAATGAATGAACATTGATACAGTTATGAAAACCTAGAAACACAAAACTTCTTTAAATTACAAGTTCTTCCACCTTGCACCAGAGTGCATGACCAGAGTTTGTAATGACATCTATGGAGGAAAGTTTAAACTTCCTGAAGTACACCAAAACAAAACAAAAGAAATCCAATCAGTTTAGGAAACTTAGAAATGACAAACTTCTGAATTATTCAGTAGTGACATCTTCTGATTACTGCCCCAACTTCCTGCAGAAGCAGTTTCACGTTTTGTTCATTAAGGCTTCTTCTGAATGCGCGGAGTTGAGGTACACCTCCCGGTACAATTACTATTATTATCGCCGGGCTGAGTGGCTCAAACGGTTGAGGTGCTGGCCTTCTGACTCCAACTTGGGAGGTTCGATCCTGGCTCAGTCCGGTGGTATTTGAAAGTGCTCAAATACGGCAGCCTCGTGTCGGTAGATTTATCGGTACGTAAAAAATCTCCCGCGGGTCTAAATTTCGGCACCTCGGCGACTCCGAAAAATTTGAAAGACGTAAAAACATTATTATTATTATTATTATTATTATTATTATTATTATTATTATTATTATTATTATTATTAAAGTTACAATAAAGTTGCTAGCATTACTTTAAGAAGTTAGTTTTTCGAATTATATTCTAATAACTGTAAGTTGTATTAGTTTCATTTTATTGTTACATTTAACACAGTGCAACAAAAAACTTCTTAGCCCGAACTGCAGCAAACAAGATATAAGGTAAAGGTATTAAGTAAAATAAATAAATCAAATAATAAGTAATAGTGCTCTTATTACCCTATAATGAAACTCCAGTACACCCGTGTCTTGTATCAACATTTCTTATGGTGTTCATGATCCTTACCGAGATGTGTGGGTGTTAGTAATGTATTTATGAACTTTACCATTTCGGGAATATAATTTGAAGTAGCTCTTTTTCCTGGAACAAATGCAAGGATCTTAGAGTAGATGCGAGCTAATGACGACCGTGCTAGGATATAAAGCCTCAGAGTCATCTTGCTACATTTGTCTTGGAGAAACTCACTGCGGTACATGTCCTAATAAATTCATCAAGCCTCGCTTCTCAAATCCCTCCTCATTGTACTCTGTGTACAGAATTTCTTTTCTTCTCCTCAATTTCTCTTCCCCTTTCAGTCTAGTCTTTGTAAGCATTATTTGTTACCTCCTTTTCATTTCCGCTGAATATAGACCGCCCCATCTTAAGAGAAGCTGGGGGAAAGCACTTTTGAATGCGAGACTGATCCACTGCACATTTTCCGTCGTGAGCGATGTGCAGCGCCCTAAATTAGTGTTTGTGGAAAATGATCCCTTCTCTCACCCATGAATGAACGGCCGTGTCGTTTCCATTTCACTACGTTCAGGCTTGAAAATTATCCGGTTTATGAATACGGTTCATGGCCCCTAGCACCGAGGGTAATCAGTGGTGCGATAAATTAGCCTTAACGTTAAGAGGCCGCTTTGTACTAAGGTCTTCCCTTCCCAAATTAGCCATTTTTCACTAATTAAAAGTAATATATTTAATATCGCTATGCCACTAGACTCACAATTATGATATGGAACAACAACATTCAATAATTATCTCGGATTAAGGAACAGGAGACACAAGAAGAATTGAAAAATGAGTTTATTTAAACAGCCTACTTTACGCTGTAGTACCCAATATACTTTCATCGCTATGTGAAAATATTTAACTTGGCACTCTTCAAACCATTTTTTCTGTTTTCATTAGAGTGATGGGCTAAGAAAAGTTGATGTAAAGTGTACAATTTTTCTAAAATATTAATGGTCAGCTACAGAGTTAATTTGGATGCAAAATCATAATTTCTTCTTAACTTTGGAGAAATATCCAGTAAATAAAAGTTTACAGGTAGGCACAGGAAAATCTATAGGATCAGATTTCTGAAGTCTTTAATCGGTAAAAAATAAGAAACTAGTTCCCTAAATTATATCAGTGGCTTCCTGAACAGGACCACAAATATCATTTCTTAAAGAACGTTCTTCTTTCACGTACTATGACTTGTATGGCCAAGGTACTGAGCCGTATCCTACCGGCCCATAATAATAATTGGAATATTATTTGACCAAACATGTGAAAATTATTCATAAAAGTTACAGTCTAACATGTGAAAGCATCGTATCCTAAGATAGTTGATACCGGATGTTGAGCAAGACAGTGGTTCGCTGGATGTTGCTTCATATTTCCGTATGACCGTGAGAAAAGATAGCGTACCCAAGCGCTGGCAAGGATCGACACGTGTATTAGATGCTGACCAAGCAAGATATTTCAGCCAATGGGAACTTAGGGATTTGGCAAACTTGGAGGCTACACCGCGCCAAATATTAATTCCAGGATGACCAACGTGCTCTGTGGATAAAGTCAGTTTCTGTAAGAGATCGGTTTTCCACAGTTTCTGAAGTCAGATATATTTGGAAATGTATTATAAAAATTGGTGGAAGAGATTTGCTAGTGTTTGAGCTGTGTTTTGTAAATATATTACAATAAGTATTATGTCATCATACATGACGAACTCTCTGATTGGTGGTTGGTTCAGACACCCGGGAACCCCAACATTATTGGCGTCACCGAAGCCTCCTCAGTAACCCTTAGCTCTGGAGAGCGTCATTCGGTAGTAAAAATTTGAGCAGTGCGGATGTACCAACTCTGTATCTCCGTGGTAAAGATTTGAACAGTGCGGATGCATTAACTCTGTGACTGGTGTTATTCCAGTAATAGTAACTGGTTATCATTGATACTGTAAATTGTGCAGTCGCAATATTTACTGTACTTGAGTAAATGAAATAGTACAATTTTGGCAGAGTTTACTTTCAATTGATAAAGACGGTGTTTAGTGACCGCTGAGTAACAAGTGTAGTGGAAACGTGCTATTGTTTCACTATTTCGCGACGGGCGCGTATTCGCGTGGAACTTCCGTACCGAACCGTGGGCTGCTTTTTTAAACTGAATTTTTACCCTTTAAGTGAAGTGTGTTATATATATGTGAATCAGTGTGTTAGCTGATCTGGTAAAGAAAGGGTATTGCGGCTCGCAGCATTAAGCAGCGAAGAGATCATCAATAATAGTCTTCTGTGTTCCAGTGAATTATTTTCCAGCAAGATGATGGATACGCCTGTAGAGGAAGGAAGTGCATTCCCACATGATAATATTGTGATTAACATGGAGTAGACCCATAAAGTAGTGGGGATGTAAGCTGCTATCCTGGTTTCCCGAGAGTCATGTAAAGTAAGACGCATGTATTATTTACGGCATGATATGTAAGTTATGTTAAGGTACTAGGGCAGTGTAGATAGAATTTTAATTTTCATTCAAAGTAAGCCTGACGGCATGTGTTTGTTTAATTTTGTTTCTATGATAGATTCGGATACGAGAATAATGCATGTTTATTTTATTTTCATTTTGCTTTATGAGTAGATGTTTGGGAAAATGAGGGATTGATAGGATCAGTTATTGTTGTAAATATAGTATTTAGCGTAGGATATTCCGAGTTTTCCTTAAATATATGCTAGAAGGGCTAGATCGACAAGTTCATTTTTATATTACGTCAACCACGTATCAATTAATTTTATTTCGGTTATTCAGAGAGACAGGTATAGCTATTTTGCATGATGCATGGTTTTACAGAAGCTGCCAGAAGGAGCTGCAGAACGTCGTTGTTAAATTAAGATCTTTGAAGTTAAGTTGGATTCTGTTTGCCTGATGGTCTGCCAAGGACTCGAACTGCGTCTCACTATGTGGAAAGGCCAGTGGGATTCATGAGGAATAATGAGATAATAATTGCATGCTGAATTATAATGTATTGGTGCAGGCTGATGGTATGCTTGACAAGATAAAGAGTATTGTGCAGATGTGTGTGCCTGCCTAGTGTCTTCTGAGTGTTTATTGTGATCAGAATGGACAGTGTCAATTCCAGACTATTGAGTCTGATGTTGTTAAATGGCCCAAGCATGCTAAGAAGGAATGAATATACGGGAGTTTCCGTGTAGTTGATGATGGGCGTTATCTCATGGCAAGCTGATTCCTGGCCTGTGTTATCGGTATGTGTGAAAGAGACAGTATTTCCTTGGGGCGACCTCGGGAGACAAAATCCAATCTTTAGCATAGTGGAGTTCAACATTTCTTTACAGCTCGTAATCTACCCGGAAGTACATGACGGATGACCGCGCTGTTGAGCGCTCAATCGCAGCAGAAGGAGGCAATGTTGCCCATTGCTTTCTTCATGATATCAAGGATTATTTATATTTTTTTCCCTTACAGGATGGTTTTACATTATTATTTATGATTGTATACCTTGTCTCGTTGTTTTTAAAGGGAACAGCCCGAGTGCTGAAGTATTGTTGGTTTATCTAGTTCTGTCTAGATCTTTTGTAGTGAACCGGGATTCACATTAGAATCAGTGTAGCATTTAAGATTTCACTCAATATCCGATGTATATATATGTTTAGTTTGATTATTTGAATTGGTGTAAATATAGTGTAGGATTTGCCCCTAGTATTTTGCATAACTTACATAGCGTCCGGTGCGTCTTAATTATTTTCTTTCCGTCGTAACTTTTCTTATAATGTAACTTTTATTTTACGGAAATAGTTTGACGACTCTCGGGATTAATTTAATTTGAAACCGTATCGTTGGGATGCGATAGTGTGAAACTCCATACGCAAATACCACATGGCAGTGTTTGCGTACACTTGTTGCCATACAACATAAACATTGGAATATAAGAAGAAACTCAGTCTTGATTTATATAAATGTTCTTTGTTGAACTTGTTTGTTTCTTTTAACGTCAAATTTGGGCAATCATTCAATTAACGTTTTTAATTTCAACTTATTTCTATACTTTGAGTTTATTTTTTTACAAATTTTTATTTTTCTTGATTCAATTATTTTCATGTGATTTGACCGGGGATATTTATTAATAAATCCATCTTACCCCTTATGACTGTTTCTCATTCGTGTTATACCTCCATTTCCTGTTATTGATTGCTATTTTAGAGTAGAACTTCGACTTTTTATCCTGACCCAATCGACAACCTACCCACACTCTGCCCAACCCTGAGTTAGTCGGATGTTCATACAGGAATGGAGGCATCGTCCTAGAGGGTATTTACCCCTGGGTACGGTACAGTACAACAATAAATTACTGGCTTTTTATTGCAGGGCGGATACAGGAAATGAAGTGCTACAGCCCTATTTCGAATTCGTATATCCTTTCTTAGATATTGTCGGAGGAGCAATAACTCATCCTCTGCCTTTTGAAGATGATCGGTGAGAGAATGTACTAATCAGGGCCATCTACATTGTGTTCACTCCAATTTTCCGCTGGAGATCACTCCAGAAATCCTTATCCCTGTTTGCAACCATTCTCTCTCTCATCTTCAGTTGTTTTCGATTATCTCTCTCATTACGTTCCTCTTTGTAAACTTACACACAACTTTATGTTTCCCTTAAGAGCAACCAGCTTTTGGCGACTTTTATGTACCACGAAAAGCTCACTTTTATCTACATAGGATATTCTGCTGGGTTGTAAGCGGTATCTGTTGTACAGGCATTTCACCATATCAAGGAATTCCTAAACTCGTTCATTCCCTGCTGAATCATTTCGCTCGACGCATGAAACTTGCTTCAGGCTGCCTAACTAAAAAGACTAGGATGTCTTCCCATGGATGTACAGTACAATTTTTTTGCTTGATAGACTTTGATTCTGATTTAAACTATTCAGCAACTAGTTTTTCGCTGCAGAGGCAAACGCAAATAGTGGTAATATTAGGAAACATAAATCGGCATGAGACAGGAAACTTTGCCAATTTTTTTGTCAAATTCTTGAAGTTAAATCAACGTTTACTTATGTCAGTAGCTACGTGTCGAATAGGATATGCAGATTCTGTTTCTAGTCATATATAGAACTACCTTTCCACTTTCCCGTCCGACGATCTCCGCTAAGTGATGACAATGTTACCCTCAAGCGATAGGAAGCAAATTTTCCTCCGCAAATTCGTGACAAATGTTACTTAAAGACTGATCTCTCGTCAATGGATTCCAATAAAGTATACTCTACGACGATCATGATAGATGGCAGCATCTATTGATGGTATACTTCACCACTGTATATATGGCAGTTCCGGCTTTTTCGAGAGGAATTTTTGTCACGAGTCTGAACGTCTCTAGAGGAATATTAATACTTTCTTCCTGAGGAGCTTAGTCGTAACAGAAATTCATAGTTTTGGTCCTTGGAGTCTGGAGAGAAAAAGCATTCTAATTTACCTCGAAGCCATTCTGCGGAATTCAAGTCACGTCTTGGGTAGGTCCTTTAATATCCGGAACGTTAATGTCCGGAAAACATTCCAGGACAAACCAAACTTAATGGTTGAAAACACTGTCATACTGATACAGACAAAGATAATCAAGGATCTGCTCTTTTGCCATAGACTGTACGCATCTCTTGTAAGAATCCCTAGAGTCTAACAATCTCCCAAATTTTACTATTTGCACTAAACACATGTCGGTAGATATCGTTCTTCTACCGAGCATGTTGACCGTACGGTTAGGATTACGAAGCTATGAGGTTGCAATCAGGAGATAGTGGGTTCAAAACCCACTGTCGGCAGACCTGAAGAGGGTTTTCTGTGATTTTCCATCTTCACTCTAGGCAAATGCTGGACCTGTACCTTAATTAAGACCACGGCGCTTCCGTCCCACTCCTAGCTATTTACTATCCCATAATCGCCATAGGACCTATGTGTGTCGGTGCCTTCGATTTCTGATTACGCAAAGAGATGAACTAGGTAAAATCTGTTTTCCTATTATTGTTTTTGCTGTTACAGTAAAACTTGGCTTCATCTTACCTATTCTATTGTTTTATACGCAGTGGGGCGAACAACCTGAAACCATCCGGTGGTAACACATGCGGGACATAGACGTATTTAATTATTCATTATTCTGTTGTCAATTTAAATTCTGAGTTAGAAATACAATATTCACACATCTATCAGGCGATGAATTCCTAAAATAATAAAACACACAGGGAGAGAGAGAAATCTACGTGCTATTATTTACACCTGTGAAGTGACGGAGTTTTCACTCGCTTTATTCGCATCACAGAAATTAGTCCGGACTTGTAGGTCTTGTAAAGAAACGGGGACCAACCCAGAAGGAGAAGAATAAAAGAACAGAAGAAGTGTTTGGCAAATCAACTTAAAGAATTCCAACTTAGTTTTCACCCTGTTTCACTTCATACATTCAGGAGACTGTTAAAAGAATTTACAGCAGCAACTTATTTTAGTGATCAGAAGTGTTCATAAATGGAATAAAGACGGATGTGAAGTCTCCGTGATGCTACAGTGGTTTTATTCTATCGCCAAAAGTATGCTTTGCATCATGTCAAAGTACTTGTTCATGGTTAATAGTTCAAAACATTTACATTCGTTAATAATAATTATTAGACTGAAATTTATAGGATCGTGTCGTTTAATAATTGTAAAGCAGAATATGTGGTATTTTGAATAATAAACCGGGCCTAATACCTCAGACTGTAGAGCGCTGTTATTCTGAGCTCAAGTTGGTGGGTTCAATGCCCGTCCAGCCGAATTGAATGAGATTTAATATTCCTTAAATAAATAGCGCATAGGAAGCTTTATTAGAACTTTGAAGGCAATTAAAAGGGACAGTTTTTATTACATGTGGCAAACCGCTTAGTCATATATAAATTTCGGAAAACTCACCAGTTACCTTAAGAGCCATTTTCCAGGGTGAAATGCTGACACTCCGGCCATTTAAATCCAACTAATATACGTTCCTGGATCGTTATTACTATTATTTGTATCATTATTCATACAATAAGAATGTAGAAGCGCTTCGGTATAAAGAAATAACTTGTAACGTAATCATGGCTCGAAGTCAGTAACTTTATCAGCTTTAAGCTATTGAAACTGTACACCAGGGTTACAGACGTCATTCAGCATTCATCATAATTATCATTATTGACCCGATTCATTAGATTTTATATTCTGATTTTCATCATTTAGATTGTATTATTAGATATCACGCATCTTATTCCATCTAATCATTCGATAAGGGAATTCTTTTTGTAATCGTTATGAATGTAAATAAGTGAGGTTTGTTGATTTGAAAACATAGTCATATTTAAAGTTGTAATTGTAGGCAGAAGAGCATTGTACAACCAGGGCTATGTTTGACCGAAGCTGCGTTAGGCAATAAAGTTTCCGTTGACACGGGGTGTTTTTAACCGTTCATACGCGTGGGGAAGCTAGTAAGCGACAAGACAAATTCTGTATCGCGCGTGGCCACGTGGCTTCGAGCTTGCTTCCGTATTCGCTAGCTACCTGGAAGGGATGACGATGTAGAAGGGAGAGGCGTAGTCATGACGAGTTTACATAAGTCGATATAAGGATAGTAGTTTCGTCTAATATGAGTGGTAATGTGTACTGATCTGATGGAGAAGCAGTATCTAATTGCGAGGTAGGTATATCGAACTTCATAGATATATGCAGTTAGCAGTCACTAGTGTATTTCGAACTCTTAATTGAATTCTATTACGTAATTCGCGAACATTATTTTCGAGAATTGAATCATACTGCAGATGAATCTAACATGACATAGAACTGCTGTACCAAGCTCGATAGCTGCAGTCGCTGAAGTGCGGCCAATATCCAGTAATCGGGAGATAGTGGGTTCGAGATCCACTGTCGGCAGCCCTGAAGATGGTTTTCCGTGGTTTCCCATTTTCACACCAGGCAAATGCCGGACCTGTACATTAATTAAGGCCACGGCCACTTCCTTCCACTTCCTAGGCCTTTCCTATCCCATCGTCGTCATAAGACATATCTGTGTCGGTGCGACGTTAAGCAAATAGCAAAAAATTAAATAATAACTGCTGTATTTGTATCATCAATCTCTATATTAGCTATCAGTGGACAGCATGTCTGACTATTACAGGTTCTTCAGTAAAGTCTTCCAATTACTGACAATGAAATTGAGTGGATGTGAGCACATGGAGGTCATACACTCGAACAGAGAAAGTACGACAACTCCAGGTACGCAAGAAGATGAGATAATAGACTACAGCTGCCAATTACAAACCAGACGGGGTGGTTCCAGGAGTACGAAGTTCAACAGCGGTGGTTGCAGACATAAGGCAATTACAGCATCAGACATGCTATGCATAAACAACATGAAGGAGAAATTAACCAGCGGCGACATCAAATATAATTCACCTTAAATATCAATAGCTTCTTAAATTGATATCAAGTTTCCTTGTATGTAACAACACATCTCACAGGGTATTTATTATATTATTCAATTAAAGTGATGCAAGTTAAGTGTGATGTAAAGAATAGTCATGAGTTCAGTTTCCTTATAATAATAGTAATTTATTCAATTTCCATGTAAAATCCTCATTTTTTTTTATTTTTTTCTTTTTTTGCTAGTTGCTTTACTTCGCACCGACACAGATAGGTCTTATGGCGACGATGGGACAGGAAATGGCTAGGAGTGGGAAGGAAGCGGCCGTGGCCTTAATTAAGGTACAGCCCCAGCATTTGGCTGGTGTGAAAATAGGAAACCACGGAAAACCATTTTCAGGGCTACCGACAGTGGGGCTCGAACCTACTATCTCCCGAATACTGGATACTGGCCGCACTTAAGCGACTGCAGCTATCGAGCTCGGTAATCCTCATTTCAGGAAATGCGACCACAACCTACATCTGTCCTAATCCCTATTCCTGTATATTTCCAAACGTGTGAGTTTATCACCCCACGCCTTGCGAATAATAAATATAAGAGGTATGCTCTAGAATTCCTCACTTATTACAGTCTCTAGCGCTCAACTAATTTAAAGAGTAATTGTGTGAGTGTAATTAATAGTAACAGGTGGTAGGATAAACCACACATTGTTCCAATAACAATAAGGTTGTAGCTTTCTGCCTGATCTTTGACACCGTGATTCAATAGGAAATTTTTAAGAATATACTTAAATATTGTGTATAAGCAGTCCATCTATTCAATACATATTTATATATTTTTATCCAGAACATGTTTCTTCCCCTAAGGACATCATCAGCTAGAATATTTCAAAAAATACATCAGATATATAATTAATACCTATATTGGTGAGAAATGAGTTAAAATACACTATCGTACACAAAGACATTTAAAGTAATATAAATTCCAAACTCGTTAAAATACACTATCATACAGAAGGACATCTAAAATAATATAATTCCAAACTCATATCTTATCAATCTATTAATGTGATTTTATATCTGATGTTTTTGTGAAATATTCTAGACCGAGCTCGATAGCTGCAGTCGCTTAAGTGCGGCCAGTATCCAGTAATCGGGAGATAGTGGGTTCGAGCCCCACTGTCGGCAGCCCTGAAGATGGTTTTCCGTGATTTCCCATTTTCATACCAGGCAAATGCCGGGGCTGTACCTTAATTAAGGCCACGGCCGCTTCCTTCCAATTCCTAGGCCTTTCCTTTCCCATCGTCGCCATAAGACATATCTGTGTCGGTGCGACGTAATGCAAATAGCAAAAAAAAAAAAAAAAATTCTAGCTGATGATGTCCCTTAGGGGAAGAAACGTTTTCTAGATCAAAATAAATATACATGTACGGAACAGGTGGACCGCTTAAGTACAATATTTAAGCATATTCTTAAATACGAGGGATATTTTTTTCAACCTCCGATCGGTCGCGAAATTAAAACAACAGTGAGAATCTGACGAAGCTTTGTGCATATGTGTTGTGCAGTGTCTCTAGAATGCCTATCGACCGCATCGCGACACACTTGCGAGTTCTGAGCACGTAGTGAGCACGTAAACATGCCTAGGACAATTGAGTCTCCCACCAAGTGTGAAGTGGGTGCTGTCATTCGATTTCTTCATGATAAGGAGTCCAATGCGTACCTTGGGTGCAATGCAGCCGAAATTCATCGATGAATGAGTAATATGTGTACGGTAAAACGTTCATAAGTGACAGCAAAGTGCGACAATGGTGCAAGAAGTGTGAAGTAGGATGTACGGAGTTTCATGGTGCAGACTGTCAGGGAAGGAAGAGAGTGTCAGACGATGATCATGTTCAGCGAGTAGATCAGGCGATTCTAGAAAATTGCATTGCACACCTTATCATGAAGAAATCGAATGACAGCACGTACTTCATATTTGGCGGGAGGCTCTATTGTCCTAGGTATGCTTACATGCTCAGTACGCGCTCAGAACTAACAAGTATGTCGCGATGCGGTCGACAGGCATTCTAGAGATACTGCGCAACACATGTGCACAACGCTTCGTCGGATTCTCACTGTGGTTTTAATTTCGCGACCGATCGGAGGTTGATAAAAATATCCCTCGTAGTTGCTACTTGATTCTCAAGTCAAAACGGGGTTTCAAAAAAATTAACCTATTAGGTACATCTTGTTTCTTGTAACCGTGATTCAATTCACGTGACCTCCAGTTTTACATAGAATATAAATCACAGGGATGTTATTTGTTTTCAAATATCTCAGGATTCGACCCACGAGCACGCTGCTGAAAAGCCATTGATGATATTATGATATAATTAGAGTGTGGTGGTGAATACTTCCTTCAAAAGTAAGTATTACTGGGCAACCGTCCACTGTTAACACTGTTAAGGGAAAAGCGAAAGTGGTCGAACCGTTACAAGATTGACAGTATCGGCAAAACAAAGGAAGGGACCATGAAGGGTGTGAAAATGTAAGACACCTTTGCTATTTGTTTTTGCGTCACACCGACACCCAGGTCTTATGATGACTATGGGATGAAGGAAACGACCATGGCGTTAATTATGGTACAACCAGGCTGAAAATGGGAAAACACGGACAAACATTTTCTGTGTGTGTGCTATTTTGCTTTACGACTCACCGACACAAATAGGTCTTATGGCGACGATGGAATAGGAAAGGCCTAGGAATGGGAAGGAAGCGGCCGTGGTCTAAATTAAGGTACAGCTCCAGCATTTGCCTGGTGTGAAAATGGGAAACCACGGAAAACCATCTTCAGGGCTGGGAAACCACGGAAAACCATCTTCAGGGCTGCCGACAGTGGGATTCGAGCCCACTATCTCCCGGATGCAAGCACATAGCTGCGCGCTCCTAACCGCACGACCAACTCGCCCGTTGACAAACATTTTCTGGGCTGCTGACAGTGCAGTTAGAGCCCTCCATCTCCCAATTGCAGGCTCACAGCTATCTTACCCAAACAGTGCAGCCAACTCGCATGGTGAAAGACAGGCTAGGCTGTCCATTGGGGACAGAACAGAACAATGATGAGGGGATGTCGTATAGGAAAGATAAAGTTAGGATTGACAAAAGTAAGTGGAAGGAAGACCAGAGTCAGCTAGAGGCCTCGTGGACACCATTCCACGGTCGCAAAATTAGAGCCCGGGAGGTTGTATGTGATGCCACTCAGCTATTATATCTCGTCCTAAATTACTTATCTGTTTCTATTTACTGTACAATATCTGTGGCATGTAACTTCATTAGCGAATAGGCTAAGTCTTCTCTAATTTCACTCTGGTGAGGAGACAATTCCCAGGGCTATTGTTGCATGTTATAATTAATTGCATGATCTTAATGTTAGAATTCTTCGTACTACTACTGTTAATTAAGTCGTTAGAACCCCATTCTGCACACGCCTAGCCATTGTAAAGATTCCTACTCACTGATAACGCGAGCGTCTGAGTAATAATTCCTGTTTATGTCACAGTCAACGTGCTACGTATCATACTTCACTTCCCAAATGAAACGAAGAACATATATTTATTTCTCATTTAACTTAGGGGCCACACTTAGTCATCCTTAAGCCAGGCGAGTTGGCCGTGCGGTTAGGAGCGCGCAGCTCTGAGCTTGCATCCGGGAGATAGTGGGTTCGAACCCCACTGTCGGCAGACCTGAAGATGGTTTTCCACGGTTTCCAATTTTCACACCACGCAAATGCTGGAGCTGTACCTTAATTAAGGCCACCGCCGCTTCCTTCCGACTCCTAGCCCTTCCCTCTCCCATCGTCGCCATAAGAACTATCTGTGTCGGTGCGATGTAAAGCAACTAGCAAAAAAAAAAAAAAAAAGTAATTCTTAACAGAGTTTGATCAATATAACTTCAACTTGATGTAAGTCCTCTGATGTCAGGAGGAAAATAGATTTACCACAGTAATCACAGATAGTTTTTAAAAATCGATAAAACGCTATATCGACATTTTCAAGCGGTGTTTGCGGTGTTACTTGTGCTGTATGTACACCGACTACGTGTTCTCATTTATAACTTGCCTGAGCATATTTATTAACACAAAACAACACAATGGAATATTAAAGTAGACATGAACAGAAACAACAATTGAATAAAATGTGTGCCTTTTATTTTATTTTATGATTTTTATTTTTTTTTTATTTTTTTTATTTTTTTTTTTTTTGAAAGATAAAGTAGCTACCATGTGTCTTCTACTGGTCCATCGTTGGGTAATGTCTAAATAGAAGCATCGTGGAGTTGCTACTTAAACTATTCGAGTACCCTAGTCTTAAAAGTTCATCGTTTTGGAAGAGTTTCACCTCCAGAAATTTTCTGAGAGAACTGAACCAAAGGGAAGTACCAGGATGGCATATCAGGGCTGTAGGGTGCTTGGTCAAGAAGCTTAAAATATTCCTTCTCTAATCCATCTTGTATGATCCACGCAACATGTGAACGAGTGTTGCCGTGAACAATGATGACAAGAGACATCAACACACAGGAATGCTTCTTCCGCATGGCTTGATTCAAGTTTGGATGAGTTCAGAATCGCCAACATATTTGCTCACTGCGTATACAGCCAAACGACGCATGTTAAGTGCCGAATCCTGTGCTGCTTGGCCTCTAGATTCCGTGCCAAATTTCCTTTATGTATTCAGGTTTAATACTACTGGCGGTTAACACTAAGAGGTGGAGAGTTAAGTGTTTGTTTATTTATTTATTTATTTATTTATTTATTTATTTATTTACGATATGGATTTTAGTGCAGAGAGTGTCCGAGGACATGTTCGCTTCCCCTGGTGCAGGTCTTTATATTTGATGCCCATGGGAGACCTGTGCGCGTAGCTGTAAGGTTTTGAAGTTAGTGAGGTAAGAAGGGGAAAATGAAATGTATTGTCGGCATACGGCCCGCTGCTGTCGAATAATACCAGGGATTCTGCTCGCGTCTTAACGTCTCCATCTGACTCCATCTCCTACCCTGCCGACCAAAATTGTCCTCTAACGGGACTCGAACCAGCTAACCTCGGTATCAGAATGTAAGATTTGACGTCTTAATGATCATGATAAGGACGTGGGCAGCACTACCTTACAAATGGTTATAAGGTTAACTACCGAATAATTTCCCTGAGAAAAATATAAAAATACGCAATGCCTCTTATCACTGTGTCCTTCATGACAATATAATCAGAAAGTGATGATTAAGCGCTTAAATAATATTATGATTACCCATGGAAAGAGGAGCTAATTCTTTCTTTTGTAAAAGTGTTAGTCGAACTTGGTTCTGTTCAAAATGGACGAAGTTGTTAGCAACCCCTTTAATACTATCGAATTGTTTTGCATGATGAAGTATTGTGACTGTTTTCACTTGTAGTGAGTTAGCAGCACTGTTCTGCTCGGCATTGAATTTTCAAATCTGAAGAGATCATGCCATAAATGTAGAGCATTAGTAGCATATTTCTACCCCATCATTGTTATGTCACACGATACTGACCAACATTATAGTCACATGCCTGATACTTAACTCTGGTACCTATTAGCTGTCACTAGTATTAAAAGTAATCGATGGAAACAACATATTACCCTGGGAAGTATTATCTTCTCTTTTTCTTTCTCTCGAATGATTTAAGCGACTTCGTTATCATTCACTACCTTCCAAAACTCCACTGTTTTTCAATATAGTCAAACAAATAATGTACTATAAGGGAAGGAATCTTACAATAGCTTCAGCACTATATCCATTATTCAACTCTTATATTACTGTGTATCTCAATGTCTAGCTTGTGGATACGAAGCCCCAGTTGAGTCCGACATAATTTGAACATATAAGGCCCCTCTCCATAACCAACCTAACCAATACTGATCAACATTATTTTAGTTCCTCCTTCTGGACCTGATGGTATACGTTTTTCAGTTCTTTTCTTTGCATTATTCCTTTCATGTTTTAAAGAAGGGCCCCTTGCCGAGATGAACAAGGTATCCTTGTGCATCCAATGTGTATTAGATTCCCCGCCGGCAGATAGTATAAAACACAACTACTGTGTCAAGTGAAACAATTTATTCACTTATGCTGGAATAAGAATGAGTACCAAGTTACCTCCTGGGAGAAAGGTGGTCTTAACCACTCTATCCCACTTGAGTTTACTGATACTGGGAGTCTTTAATCTTCTCTCCCTCACGGCGTACACGGGGATGAATTTGGCTGAACTTTTATTGCTGTTAATGGCTTGAGCACTAGCTTCCTTAATCAGCCATGGACTAAATCAGTTTCATGAACTGATATTTAATGAACCGATTAATTAATCCTCTTCTGTCCATTGTAATATGAAGAAGGGCTGTAAATAACAGGTGAAAATGACATACTGTTGTCCTTTTTGTAATTTCTATTAGGCACATATTAAAAAGATGCTTTTGAAGGCCTTTCTGTTAAGCACGGACAGTATCTAGCACAGAATGAAAGGGAGTTGAAGATTAAGAAATATGACGTTACAGAACTGTGCTAGAGTTGAAATGTGTAGATTGGACCACAAGTGAAGGGATAATGATTCGAAATGGAGGCAAAAGAACTTTCCTTTCAGACAGAGGAGAACGATGTATTGTCCGTCCGGGACATTCCGCTATGGTAATCGAGTAAACCATACAGACAGCGACTCAACGCTGAGAGTGTTAGGCGATAGTAAATAACCGGATTTCCTAAGGGTGCGTACGGCTTCGGGCGGATGAGCTCCTTCAGGGGGGTGGTGGTGCCTTCAGTGGAGGAAATGCCACTAGACGCCATCTCACCATGTCCCGTGAAGCTTCTTTGAAAGGATAAAAGTGAAGAGCCATGGGACTCTGCTGACTGCTAGTATCAGCAGTAGAACTGGTGGCGGATAAACTGGACAGTAGAGTCAACGGCAGCGTCCAAGTCTCAGTCAGCGAGACTAAACTGGCTTGACGGGCAGGCGGCAACCAGCTGTAAAACATTTTGCCAAACCATGCTGACCATGAGGTTAGGACATATTTGTATAAATATAAGTCATAGGTTGCCTCCCCGCAAAAGTGACGCTACAGATAGGTCGCCTCTCCGCAAAAGCGAGGCTATAGATAGGTCCACTCAACCGCAAAAGCATGGCCAAATATAGGTCTCCTCCCTGCAGAAATGAGGCAAAAGCTAGGACACCTGCCTCCGGTCATAAATCGGGTAATATGTTGCCAATATTGAGAATCGGCACGTGGAACGTTGGCACACTCAGAGGAAAACCTCCGAACTAGCAGATATTCTAGAATGGCGCCGACTGGACATCACAGCTGTGAAGGAGACAAAGTGGAGTGGAGGAAATGCCTAAATTACCGGCCATGGCTATAAGCTCTTCTACGACGGTGACACCAATGTCAGAAATGGTGTAGGAATCATCCTCGCCATTCATCTTATCAGAAGGGTAATTTCGGTCACACGGATCAGCGACCGTCTAATGGCGGGACAACTAGCTATGTTACGGTCTTCGTTCAACAAAATTAAGAAGAAACACAAAGATTAAGTGATTTAACCTGCGAGATGAAGAGGCAGTACAACCACTCATTAATGATATCGGGGCTTATATCTCCAGGACATGCAGAAGAATGACCATGACATCCCAGATCAAATGCGCAAGAAATGTCAGAAGTGCTATACACGCTGGGAAAGGCATCACCTTGGAGTTTATAATGGCATACTGAAAATAAAGGATTTTTTTTGTAGAAATATAACGTCCAAGAGGCACTGAAGAGGAAAAAAGACTGCGTTTAAAGCATGGTAGAAAGACAAGGCCTAAAGGAAAAGCATAAGGCCATCAAAAAGCAGGCTAAGAGAGTTGTAGCAATAGCTAAAAGTGCAGGGATGCAAGGCCTTGAAGAACTTGGAGACACCAGAGGGTGTGCAGCTGATCTACAAGGCCGCCGCTCAGTGCGAAAGACAATCCAGGGATATTGTCGCCACCAAATATATCCATTAATGTCGAGGAACATTACTGACTAATGATAAAGCCATTCATAACCACTGGAAGAAGTATTTCGAAGGGCTACTAAATGAGGAATTTCCGAGGGCAGAGCCGCTCCTCAGTTGAGGGACTTGTGGCTGAAGTCGCCCCTTCTAATTTTGCAGTAGCTGTCTGAAAGATGAAGAATGGCAACGTGGTTCGCCCTGATGATATTCCAGCTGAGCTATGGAAAGTTCCACGTGCCGAAGGAAATGAATGATTGACGAAAGTTTTCAACAAAATCCTTGCTGGATTTCCAATGCCAGAACAGTTCCGTCAAATCTTCCTTGTGGCCATCTACAGGCAAAGAGGTGATGTCGATAAAGTGAGAATTACCGAGGCATCAAACTCACTTCAGACACATTCAAAATCTGGAGCGCGTCATAGGAGACTGCATCAAGGGTTTGATTAATATTCACCGAAAGCAGTGTCTTTCACATCAGATATACAAACAAGTGACGCAATTCGGACCCTGCAGATATTAACTGAGAACACCGTGAGCTATGCAAAATCCTCCATACGATATTCATCGATCTGGAGAAATACTTTGATCGCGGTCCGAGAGATACAGTCTGGGCAGCACTACAACATCAGAAAGTTCCTGAGGTGTGTGTGAAGATAATCCAAGATATGTACCTACATCCATCTACTATGGTAAAAACAACTGAAGGTTTTTCAGATAGTTTCCGTGTTTATGTCGGTATACATCAGGGGTCAGCACTGAGCCCATCACTGTTAAATATTGTCATAATTACCTGAAAGACGTGCCGTGGGTCATACTTTATGCAGACAATATTTTGTTCGGTGAGTCATGTTAGGAGGTTGAGGCAGTCTTGGAACGATGATGAGTGATACTTGACACAAATGGATTAAGAATAAGTCACAAGAAGACAAAATATATGTTCTCCAACTTTGCGCAGCTAGAGCAAGTGGGCCCACACAACATTGTCTTCCTTGCTGGAGAACCACTGGTGTTGACCGACAAGTTCAAATATCTTGGATCAGTCATTACAAATGATGGTATTATTGGTGCAGAAGCCAAGCACCGCATCAGTGTTGGTTGGATGAAATGGCGGTCTCTTACTGGTGTTCTGTGTGATAAGCGGATGCCAGTCAAATTAAAGAGCAAAGTGTAAAAGTACACTATCCGGACTGCTCTCATGCACGGCTCCAAATGTTGGGCAAGGCTAAAAAAGCATGACAGTCGAGTGAATGTCACAGAGATACGGATTTTGCGATGGTCACCGAGCGCCACTCTGTATGACAAAGTGCGCAATGAACATGTGTGAGGATCCTTTAAAGATATGCCCATCAACGACAAGATGGAGGAAAACAGCTGCGCTGATATTATCACGTCAGAAGAGAAAATGAACAAAATTTGGTACAGAAGGCTCTTGCCATCGAAGAGCCGAAGAGAGGAAGAGGGCGTGCTAAGGCAACATGAAACGAACTGCTGAGGCTACTTTAAGGAAAAGTGAAGTGCCATTAGATCTGGTACAAGAACGTCGGACATACTCTCTCCGGGTCAGACGAGCCGACCCTGAATGAGCTCGGGAGTGCCCGTTTTATGGGTACATATACAGCCAGGAAAGAAGAAGAGGAGACGGGAACGATTTAGCAAAATTGGACCAGATGAGCACAACATGAGACACCTAAGAATTCTTAAGTTATTTCCTGATGGAAATGTAGAGGCAATAAACTGCAAGAGTTAACCTAGATATGAACATATGAAACAGATTAGAGTAAAAGTAGGATGCAGTAGTTAGAAATGAAAATGTTTACATATGATAAGGATGAACGGAGAAATGCATTAACATGTATATGAACTGACGACCCATACAAAAACAATACGAGAAATTACGTTGACCAGAAATATGAAAGTGGAAACTTAATACAGTAATACTCTTACTAGTACTTATAAATAATGTAAGACCAGTCTTTTATACATTATTAGATAACAATAATAATCATATTCTTGGTCAGTCGATTTTCTCTTCCGATAATGAGGACACGAAGAGGAATGTAATGGACCTTTTTTCAAAAGGCAAGAACCCTTTTCTCACATCATCACAGAGATATTCGAGCTCATAACTCCACTCTTCTAGCATCGCCGAACAAAAGAACCACCGACAGTTTTCGTACCTCGTGAACAGTACAAAATCCCTGAAAATTACAGGGCTATACGAGCGGAAATGCGTTTAAAGCAGCTGTTTGGGAGTTCTTGTGTAACCAGATTACTAATTGCTATTCTTATCAATTAAGATATATTCCACTTTTTGTACCTTTCCTAAGTTAAATTCGTACGTAATTTTGATTCTAATCGTTTGATTATCTCTGTTATACGTTTACTTCAATTAGTTATAAATAGGCCTAATGTATTTATAAATACCTTATTAATTATTATTACACACCGTACAAAATCTTTACATATGTTTAATATGTGAAGCGCAATATATATATGTATGCTTTCGTTCGACCATGCTACAATAGGCAAATTACATGTGACGTAAATGTATCTCAGTGAAATCCATTAAAAGACTGACATTCATTTTAAGTACTGCTGTTATTGCAACTATCGATTTACAACTGACCATATCCGATATCGATTAATATCGTACGCTGAACAATACTCAAGCCTTGAAAGCAGAAATTCAAAATGGCATTGTGTTTGATAGATTTTTACTGTTTGATCATGGATATTTTTTGGGAGAGCAAAATTGCGGTTTCAGTATTCCTATAACCCCCTCCTCCAGTAAATTCAGGGATTTTGAAAATGTACTGTCCCTGAAATCTACCCTTGGACCTGTGGATTCTAAACTTGAAGTTTGGTTGAAATACACTGACTGACAGTGACAATGCAACACCAAGGAGGAGTGGTTCGAAAGGGATGAAAGTTGGGGCAAAAACAGAGACGGCACGGATGAATAATTGATGTTTATTTCAAACCGATATGCAGGTTACACAATGCGCACGGCATCGACTCAGTAGGATGTAGGACCACCGCGAGCGGCGATGCACGCAGAAACACGTCGAGGTACAGAGTCAATAAGAGTGCGGATGGTGTCCTGAGGGATGGTTCTCCATTCTCTGTCAACCATTTGCCACAGTTGGTCGTCCGTACGAGGCTGGGGCAGAGTTTGCAAACGGCGTCCAATGAGATCCCACACGTGTTCGATTGGTGAGAGATCCGGAGAGTACGCTGGCCACGGAAGCATCTGTACACCTCGTAGAGCCTGTTGGGAGATGCGAGCAGTGTGTGGGCGGGCATTATCCTGCTGAAACAGAGCATTGGACTGCCCCTGAAGGTACGGGAGTGCCACCGGCCGCCGCACATGCTGCACGTAGCGGTGGGCATTTAACGTGCCTTGAATACGCACTAGAGGTGACGTGGAATCATACGCAATAGCGCCCCAAACCATGATGCCGCGTTGTCTAGCGGTAGGGCGCTCCACAGTTACTGCCGGATTTGACCTTTCTCCACGCCGACGCCACACTCGTCTGCGGTGACTATCACTGACAGAACAGAAGCGTGACTCATCGGAGAACACGACGTTCCGCCATTCCCTCATCCAAGTCGCTCTAGCCCGGCACCATGCCAGGCGTGCACGTCTATGCTGTGGAGTCAATGGTAGTGCAGGCCTCCTTCAACCAATCGACGGGAAATTGTTCTGGTCGATATTGGAACAGCCAGGGTGTCTTGCACATGCTGAAGAATGGCGGTTGACGTGGCGTGCGGGGCTGCCACCGCTTGGCGGCGGATGCGCCGATCCTCGCGTGCTGACGTCACTCGGGCTGCGCCTGGACCCCTCGCACGTGCCACATGTCCCTGCGCCAACCATCTTCGCCACAGGCGCTGCACCGTGGACACATCCCTATGGGTATCGGCTGCGATTTGACGAAGCGACCAACCTGCCCTTCTCAGCCCGATCACCATACCCCTCGTAAAGTCGTCTGTCTGCTGGAAATGCCTCCGTTGACGGCGGCCTGGCATTCTTAGCTATACACGTGTCCTGTGGCACACGACAACACGTTCTACAATGACTGTCGGCTGAGAAATCACGGTACGAAGTGGGCCATTCGTCAACGCCATGTCCCATTTATCGTTCGCTACGTGCGCAGCACAGCGGCGCATTTCACATCATGAGCATACCTCAATGACGTCAGTCTATACTGCAATTGGCATAAAGTTCTGACCACTCCTTCTTGGTGTTGCATTTGCTGTGTCAGTCAGTGTATATCCAGTAGTTTCTCAGTATTAAGGAATTCAAACAAATAGACAAATTGATAAATGGACAGACACCAAAGCCAATACATATATCATTATTGCACCTGAAACAGATAACTGTCGTCCGCTTCAAATTTGGCTTACAATGAACATTTTATAGTGTGTGGAAATAAGAGGCTATCATTCCTTTATTATGGGTGATATATTTCAAGTTCATTCTTACACAGTCGTGTTCGCATGCATAGAACCAGTTTTTACAGGCGGGGGGAGCAGTATTGATTTTTCAATCGACCAGTCACCTGTGTACCTACTTGCGAAATTTCAAGGCCAGATTAATCAGCAGCGTGTGTGGAATATTCAGGAGAATGTGATATCTAGAATTATAGTAACCTATCAGGTGCAAGTACGACGTCCAATTACGAGACGACATTGTGACACACCCACCTTATAAATGCTTAAATATCCGTGTTTTACGAACAAACGCTCTCTTATACTCTTGTTCTACGACACTCTAATTCCACGATACTCTTATTCTTCGATTCTACGATATTCTAACACTCTTCTGTTCTGATTCTACGTAGTCGTCGTGTAAAGCAGATTTTCGAGAGCTAAGTTACGTACTGTTCTTCAATAAATTCAACGTGGTTGTGTGTAGAAACATGGACAAAAATGTTGTGTTAGTTTCAGTTTTCACCTCATCAAGAGAGAAGAAGACCGCAACGTGTTCGATAATCTTCGCCAGGATGTTTCAACTACATCCGAAGGAGAAATCTGCAAGATTACTGATCGGGACTTGGCTGTCGACATGGAGAATTAAGATGTAGGCATTATTTAACATGCGGAGATATCGACTGGAGCAGATTACCGTCAACATGTGAGCGAGCAGATCCAGATCATCGAAGAAGGTCCAATTCCATCAGAAATTTAAGTATAAAGTGTTTCCTGTTCATCTTTGTAGAAATAATACTTACTTATTCATTTGTGGTAGTATTTCTAATAGATTTGTAAATTTTGATGATATTTCCATTCTTCTTTCACATGGGTAATGGTAGTGTTGTTACGTTGAGAGTGAATGAGTTATTGGATTATATTAGAGTAGTTTTGCCTGCTGCCATTTCTTGATGGATACAGTACTTTTGTATCCAACCCTTGGCACAGACCAGAGTAAAGTGTAGCTTTCACCGAAGTCCCTGTCTCATCCATGGCTGTGACAATATGGAAGCTGCTGGGGTATGAGTGGTCCTGAGTAATGACATTAAGAACACTACTAGTGCATCTGAGTGTTATGAAAGGTGTTGCTCATAGGGTCAGTCGTGCTGCAATAGCACTTTCTGACCCGGTGAGGAAAGCAATGGCAAACTACCTCACTCCTCCTCTTGCCTAGTACGCCTCATTTTAGTGCTGCCATTGGTTTTTGCGGTTTCCTTATAACCACATACCCTTTGGTGGTGCTATTTGAGGATCCAACCAGCCTCTGGGCTGATGACCTAACAGACACAGACATTAGAGTAGTTAGACTGTGCGTGTCTTCTATTATAATTCTGTATGTCCCGACCAACAGCTTAGTGTACTATTTAAAAATCATTGACCTCACCTATAAAAGATGATTGTTTTTGAGAGGATATTTTCAAATGTTGAACTCGTGTGGTACAGATTTTCGGCATATTTAATACGTTGAATTTCAGTGTAAATTTCACCTCGCGTATTTCATTGGATTTTGTGCGAGTTGGTATCATCAGATTCATTGTCGAACTCAGATTTTTGCGGAAGTAATATCCAGCACTAATAATAATAGTTGTACCGGGTGGTACACCTCTACGCCGTACGTTTAAATCTTGGGCCAATTCGAACTCCTCTACTGGAGAAACACTCTTGGAACTAGACCAACTTAAATTTTTCCTCTGAAGATGTCACTGTGTGAATTTCGACATGTTTTTGTTTACTATTTATCAAGAAGAGTGACATTCTCTCATAGATGTCTCTACTAAAAAACTATGATCATGCACCCTGGTGCGAAGTGAAGGAACTTTATTTGAAGAAATTTTGTGCTCATAAATTTTTGTCCTTACTAAATTTCGTTCTTTCATTTGTGGATTGGCAATATTAATCTTTCCTTCCGCCAGTTTTGAACTTAGCCAATCCATAATTTCTGTAATTAACTTTTGACCAATCGTGTCTTTCTTCTTCGATTTTGATGTATAACTGTAAGCTACCAAATAAACGCCTGTGGGTGCGTCTTAATTAT